>NW_017617471.1:11707578-12307578 GCF_001879475.1 Ipomoea nil
TAATTTTACCGGTAAATTAGACTTATTTGATAAATTCAAATGTTTAATTGTACTTTTTTAAAGTTCAAGAACTTAATTGTACTTTTGTGTAAAGTTCAAGGGTCTACCTTTTTTCCACGAATAATGAAAAATATGCCATTTTTTGATTTTTTTTTTTCAAATAAAATTGTGATATATTTTAGTTACGTAACATATCAAGATAATAACACCTTTCAAATAAGTTTGAGCGCTTTAAATTTGTTCTTCAGGCAAATGATGATTCATGAGAAATTTTATGGGAGAGATTTTTTTTATTTTTTTTTTCCAAACAAACGAGAACTTCTTTAAAAAATTGAGACAATAAAAATTTTAATTTTATCATTGAATTCGATAAGAACTGAATAATGGTATTGGATGACTTGATTACAAATAAACAGATTATATGTATATATACAATGAGGAAAGTACAGAGAGATTAGAATATATGTATATATACAATGAGGAAAGTACAGAGAGATTAGAATATATGTATATATACAATGAGGAAAGTACAGAGAGATTAGAATAGAGAGTCATAATCTAATTCAAATATATAGAGTTCTAATAAATTCCTGTTATATCTGCACGTGTATGTGTTTAATTTCATCATCGAATGCCTCTTTTGTCTACTAGACTACAACATGCATGTGTGCGTAGAATTTTTCTCCAATTACCCGCACGGGTTTAGCTCAATGGTATGGTTTAGTGGGCAGTATTTGGGGTAAGAGACCTAGGTTCGAACCTCGGTGGTGGTAGTGTGGGAATTATGTCCAAAGTGGACAGATTCCTTGTGCGGCGGCATTTGGCCTTGCCTACTAACCCATTGAGTCACCGTAATTTACATGTTCTGTCGGGTCGGATGGAGATTCAGCCTTTTGGGGTAAGAATTTTTCTCCATTTTTGGTCGTATAAAAGAATTGATAACGAATTGAAATTAAATTTTATAAAAAAAAAATACTTGAAATATTGATCTAAGAAAAAATTTTGCTTTGTTAATTTTAGCACTTAACTTTTAAAAGTGTCAATTTAGTACTTTGAGTATGTAATTTTTGTCAATTTTGATCACTCTAGCCAAATTTGACCGGAAAACCTTAGTCCAACATTTAGTCTATAATCTGAGGGACAAAATCGTCTTTTTTAATCTCGTCCGAATTAAACATAGTATATCCCGGTTTAGTTTTCGGGGACGACGCTGGAGTATAACCACAATGGCCAATCGGAGAGTTCGGAGCAGACCACTAGCGCCGCTCCGGTTTTGGAACAACTTATTCCGATGAAGAGCGCCCAGGAAGACGACGATGAAAATTACGAGGAACAATCTCATAAATTCGATAATGATGTTGATGATGATCGTGATGATTATGCAACTCCTAAAGAGGTAACTAATTTGTAGTTTAAATTTTTCTCAAAATTTTTCTTAAAATTCAATTATCACATATAATTTAATTGGATTTTGTTTGTTTGTTTATTGGGATTACAGGAATTGGCGGAGGAGGTGAAGAGAAATGGGAGTGGCAGAGCGTTCCATCCATTCAAGAAAGAAAAAGGCTGTGCCGCGACGGCGGCCATCTCAACCGCCGAGACGGGAAGAAGTAAGAAAAAATATAAGGAAAGTCAGTCTCGAAAAAAGCAAAGACAGTGCTGGTCGCCGGAATTGCATAAGCGGCTCTTGCAAAACTCTCACGCTAAATCGAATTATACTATGCTTAATTCGGACCAAACTAGAAAATACGATTTTGCCTCCTCAAATTATAGACTTAACAAAAGATTAAATTTCTCTGGCCAAATTTGATCGGAGTGACTAAAATTGACAAAAATTACATACTCAATGTACTAAATTAACACTTTTAAAATTCAGATGCTGAAATTTACAAAGCCCCTATAGCCACATGACCAAAATTGAAATTTTCTCTAATCACATTCTATTTTTGTCATGGTCATATAAAATGTTACCTCTTAAAAGGCAAATCATTTCATGAATTATGATCCACATTGCTTCATAGAGCATGGTTCATTTTTATAATACTGTAAGTTCATTAAAAAATATTATTATTTATGGTTCATTATTATAATACTATAACTGCATATTTGGTTAACGTAAATGATTCTGAAGGAATATAAATGATATTTCATAGGGAATGGAATAAATAAAGAATAGAATATAAATTATATTCTATTGTCTGGTTCATTGAAGGAATAGACTTCAAGAATTATATTACAGTGTTTGATTAATTTTAAGGAATAAAAATAAAATAAGTATTCAAATAACATAAATATATTCACACGAAATGTTATATATATATATATATATATATATATATATATATATATATATATATATATATATATATATATATATTGCACAAAAACTTATATATTAATGCACAACAACTAAGACTATATAGAACCTAGTAAGAACAAATTTATACTGCACACAAACTTATGTATTAATGCACACAAACTTATATTATATTGCAGTATTATATTGTATGCCTGAAGCATAGCAAAGTGCACACGATAAAGCATATAAGTGCACATACTGCATTATAGTCGAGCATTAAATTATAATAATTATTTAGAGATGGACAAAACAAGAAGAGTATTTCTTAAAAATATTCTCTATATTTGTCCCCGTCAGGATGGAGATCGGGGATTCCAAAAAGGACGGGGATTGAGGATCCCCATCAAGGACATGGTAAATTACTATCTATAATAAGAGTAATAAATGTTAAGAACAAATATCAATTTTGTTTCCACGAGTATTAGCAAAATGACAGTTTTGGTACACATGTTTAATTCATACCATTTTTCATCAATGAATATTGTTTTAGTATCAATTTTTGTTCACAACTATTATTTTAGTGCCAAAATTCATCACATCGGTCACCTCTTTCATTTAAGACAAGTCGAAATATGAAATTATTAAGGATATTTTCGTTCTTTTCAAATTAAGATCCCAATTTAAGCATGAATAAATGGACTTAAGCCCTAGCAGGGCGTTTGGTTGGAGGAAATTTAAATTTCATTTCCACTTAATTCCCACATAATTCCAAAAGTCACTAAATTCCTTAGTTTGGTTGGAATGAATTGTAATTCAATGGACATTTTCATGGAATTATAAAATCCCATACCTCCCCCCCCCCCCCCCCCCCCCTCACCCCTTGGATTTTAATTCCATGGATTTTAGGAAGAAAAAAAGATAATGATGGGACAAAATTACCCTCCCCTTTTTAACCTAAAATTGATGTCTGACAACAACAATGGGCATTTTGGACTTTATACTACTTATTCTTTTTCAATTCTCATGTATAACAAACATTGGAATTGAAAATTCCAGTAATGTTATTCCTGTAAACCAAACACTGGAATTTAAATTCCACTTTATTCCCAGTCATTTATCTCCCATGGAATTGTAATTCATTTCCCACGTAATTCCTTCCTTCCAACCAAATGTCCGTTAAGATCTATGTCAATTCGCAGTTCTCCTCCTCAAATGAATGTAAGATGATGAGTAGAACTGCGAATTGTAATCGATCTTAGGGCTTAAATATCTTTATTCATGCTCAAGTTGAAATCTTAAGTTAAAAAATGATGAAAATGCCCTTAAAATTTTTAAATTTCGACATGTCTTAAATGGAATGGTGACAGACGCGATGAATTTTAGTACTAAAATAATAGTTAAACTAAAAATTGATACTAAAATAATAATTGTGAATGAAAATTGATAAGAATTAAACATATGAAACAAAATTATCATTTTGCTAATAATGGTGTGACCAAAATTGATATTTGCTCTAAATGTTAATATATGAATTGGATAAAGATGAAAAGAATCCGTATGTGTTACTGTAAAAAGGAAGATGGATGGGGAATCTCCCTTCCCCTAGTCTTAATACGTCAACGTCAATGGATTGGGCATTTGGACATGTGTTTCGGTCGCAGTGCTCCATGCACCGAAAATCGGGTCAATCTTGACTGTCGGCGACGAGCCTTGCCCCACTCCCAACCATCAACGTGTATCCGTCATTTAAAATTTCAAATTATCGCATCTCCAGCTCATTTAAATATTGGAAAATCCTACATAGATTCTTGCAAGTAGAATTTCCGTCATGTATTATAATTTATAAAAAAATAATAAAAATTTAATAATTATAATGTTATAAGTTTGACTTTTAAATTCACTGTTGCAAAAATCAGTTAAAAAGCCTGTCTAGGCCCCACCTAGACACTAGGCGTCCAAAGACTGTGACGATTTCCCCCCTAGGCATCCGTCTAGGCGACTGGTCGCCTATGCGTCCGCCTAGCGCCTAACTTGGCCGACACGGCTGTCTAGGCAGTCGCCTATCGTCTAACTTAGCTGAATTAACTCGTTCATTTCGATCGAATTAACCCGATCAGCTCGGCCTTGCTAATTTTTTTTCATTATATATATATATATATATATATATATATATATATATGTGTGTGTGTGTGTGTGTGTGTGTGTGTGTGTGTGTGTGTGTGTGTGCGCGCGCGCGCGCGCGCATACAAATATATAATATGACATATATACACCCATAGATTAGTTTGATACTTTGAATTTTTGGATGATTGAAGTATTTGAATATTTCATATTTGAGTATTTTTAATTTTTAATATTGTTTTGATGTTATGACTTATGAATTATCATTATTTCATTTATTTGGATGTGTTATTTGATTGAATGTTGAAAACAGCCTCATTAAAATTGTCAAATTGTAAGTCAGCCACTATTTTTTTGGCGCTCGCCTAGCATCGCCTAGGCGCTAGGCGCTGCCTGGGCGCATAGCGCCTACTGCAACCATGCTGATACTGCTAATTATACGTGAGCAATATATAACAACACGAGACCAATTAAAGCAAGTAAATATCTTTATTGATCACGGTAAAGGCCCTAAGTACAATCTACTTGGTTGCTCTGAGTACCGACTGACTGCGGTCGGGATTCTCTAACAACAACCTATCGATCGTCCAAAAGTCCCTTACACTGTAGCTACTGTGGGTATTTATAGCCGCTATGCCGGGGACAGGATTCCAGCCGTTCGGCATGTCCTCCACGTAGCCACCACGTGTCGCCCTCCCGGGTGCCCTATCTGTCGTCGTAGAGAATCGCCACGTGTCTTTCGTCAGCTCTCTCGCCAAAGGGCTACCGCTCGGCAGTCGACACCGTCGCTCGGGCAACTCCCGGTCGGTCCCCGACCGGGTTCTTCTCCAGGAGCCCGACCTGTTACCTGCAAAGACAAAGAGAAAAGGACAAAGGCTTCTCGGTCGTGGTGAAGCTATGTCGGTCGGGATATTCCCTACCAAGAGCCCCCCAGCCCGGGCCTTTTTGATCGTCCGGGAAAAAATGGGCCGGGATGAAGAAACCCAACCGTCGGCCGCTAAACCGACCGGCCAGCTGTCATTCCCTTCTCCGCCACGTGTCGGCCACTGCCAGCCTCTGCGACTGCAACCGTTGCCTCGGAATCAGCGCTGGTCGTGCCGCGCAAGTGGACGACTTTCCCGCCTAAATGCCCTCCTATAAATAGGCCCTTGAGGCCCTCATTTGAACTTTCCTCACTCTTTTGCTTCAGTCGGTACCCTCAGAGAGTCCCGAGCAGCAGATCAGCAAGACAATCGAGCAAGGACCTTCGAGCTTTCATCCGCAAAAGTTCCCCCCTTCGGTAAGCTCTCAACCCTTCTCTTTTCTTTACACCTCCATCTTAGGTAGAACTGCTAGGTTAACTAACTGTCCCGGACACTGTAAGTCCTTTACTAACCCCGACCGACCCTTAGGTAGATCGAAATGACGGACTCTGACAGTCAGAACGCCTCGATCGCGGATTATGACGAAGAGGTCGAGCATCTCAGCGATGAGGAGGTGGACATCATGTCCTACTCCCCCGAAGCTACCTACCGACCGGCGCCAGCCCCCGAGCAAGCCGCCGCACGAGACACGTCGTCCAGCTCATCCGGGTCGTCGAGCTCTAGCTCAAGCGGATCGGGGAGTTCCGGCGAAGAAGAGGAAGAAGAAGGAACCACATCGGGAAGACAAGGATCTCCGACCGAAGGCGTTAGGGAAACGCCCACCCGGGTGGTTGGGGACCACCCGAGTCCTGCTCCCAAGCCGGCCGAAGAAGACACGGCCGGGCCGGCCGCCCCAGCCGCAGCGGAGTTCGAATTCTTGAACAGCGAGAATGTCGAACAACAAATGAGTCAGTTAACCAAGGGCGAGGCGGCTAGGATTGCCGAAAGGCTCATGGGTCGGGTGGAATTTGACACGAGCCGGCAGTTAGGGAATGTCATCGGTCGGCATCGGGGCAAATGGATCGGGATGCATTACGACTCCCTGATGGCCCCGATCGCCATTCCCTTCACCCCCCTCCTGAATGCCTTCTTGGCCTACTACCGAGTCGTCCCGGCCCAGATTTGCCCCAATGCGCACCGGATTATTGCCTGCTTTCCGCAGATATGCGCTCGGCACGAAGCCGCCTGTACGATGGAGTTGTTCAACTTCATTTACCAGGTCAAAGTTCTCCCGGGCAACTATGGAGGCGGGTTCCTAATGCTGCAATCCCGAGCCGATATGTGCGCAATCAAAGGCCTGCCCGGGAACAACAGGGGGTGGAAGAATAGGATCTTCTCCCTCAAATACGACCCCTGGATCCTCCCGGTTGACCGTGCTTGGAGCACCCACTTTCGGAAACAAGTGGTGCCGGTCGAGACGCAAGCGCTGAGGGAGACGGTCAGTCGGATTTCGAGCGAGCTGCACGAGTATACAATCTTCCGGACGGCTGAGAGCCTCGAGGCGGCTAAACTCCCGCCCCCCACATACGAGCTACAGGAGAAATATCTGCCCGTGCCGATGGGCGTGACGGTCGCCAAACCATCGAGGCGAACGAAGAAAGGTTTTAACTCGAGCTAACCCTCCCGACTTAACTTTTTGCCTCGATCACACTAACTTGATCTCTTTGTTTGCAGCTATGGCAGATTTCGGTGATGAAGAGGCCCCCCTTCCCCCGCCTGCCAAGATCTCCCTCGGCGGCAAGAAGAAGACCAAGGCGAAGCCAGTCGGGGAGAAGGAGATCCCCTCGGCCCGACCATTAAGTGCCTCGACCGTGACGACGGGCGAGGGCTTTATCGTCGAGCCCTCCGACGTACTGATCACCCGGGTGGAAGTCGCCCGGGGAAAGGAGAAGGCGCCCGAGCAGGGCGTGAAGGAGGTGGGCGGCATAAAACGCCGCCGTGAACAACGTAGCCCGAGCTCTCCGGTCGGGCGAGATAAGGACGCTTCGTCCATATTGGCCCGGATTGGCAATGCGGGGCGGGCCAAAGAAGATCTGGGGAAGATGACCCCCACACAGGTAGCCGAGAGGATCGGCTATGATCTGGCCGAGGTAAGCCTTTTTAGCCATCCATTTTTTGTGCAAGTGCCTTCGACCGGGCTAACCCTGACTGTTTTGCCTTTGCAGATCTCCCGAGCGGCCCAACTACTGCAGGGTCGGGCCATGCTGGCCGAGGAGGCTGACCATCACAAGAAGACGGCCGCCCGTCGCCTTCTGGAGGTTAAAGAGCTCCAAGCCGAGCTCGAGAAGGCCCAGAAGGCCTTAAAGAAGAGCGAGGAAGACCGGGCCCTTGCAGAGAAGGTTGCCCAGCGGGCGATCGGCGAGAACAAGGAGTTGAAGACCCGCTTGGAGAGCCCGGAGGAGCTGGCCCATTCGGCGTTCAAGGACGATCAGATCGGCTCGGCCTTCCTCACAGCTGCTCGGAGGACCAAGGTCGGGGAGGACCTGATTCTCTCCTTTGGTCGGTGGGCCTTCAAGGCCGGCCAAAGGAAGATGCTAGAAAAGGCCCAGAAACGGTTGGGGGAAGCCCTCGAAGGCGACGACCTCCAACTCGTACTGTCTGCCCTTCCACCCGACCTAGCTGACCCTGGCCCCTCTCCCTTTGCTCCGAAAGAAAGAGCAGCTGAGCCCGGTGGAACATCCGCGGCCACCCCGAGCGGGAAGGAGACGGCTGCTGGAGCTCGGGAGATGAAGAAGTAGAGTAGGCTTCTTTTCTTCTTCTTCTTTTTTGTAAAGGACCACTGATCGGGAGCCCGGTCCCGATTTTGTACCGGGCACCTTCTGATGATAAATAAAATTTCTCTTTTGTTTAACTCATGCTGTTCGTTCTTTCTTTTCGCATTTTTATCTTACTCATGCATACGCCGACCCTCATTGCTCGACCTCGTGGCCTCTTGGCCCGGCCTTGTACGGCTCGATCCGTTCGACGTCCGACCTTATGGCTTTATAGCCCGGTCGTGCGTCCGAGATTTCGACATCTCGGGTTTACCCGGTCTCCAGGCCAAACCCGATCTCCAAGCCTTGTCAAAATTCTTGAAAATAGATTCGTCCTAATATTGACCTATCCGACCAAGTTTACCCGGTCTCCAGGTCTCGACGAATTTTCGAAAAACAAGCCCCACGGTCATGATATACCGAGCGATATGGGCCTATCAACACTTCATATATCCCAGCCCCCACACTATTGTGCCTTCGAGGCACGAGTGGGTGCGATAGTGGACAGAAGTTGGACGAATCGGGGAATTATGCTGTGAGCTCCTGGCTTCCCCGATCAATGGCGTGACTCTAATGTCCGCCGATGTGGAGCGCATATGACCGGTCGATAGATTTGCCCGGTCGGTGTAGCATGCACTGAAGGTATAGAGAATAACCGATCGGGCCGCCGTATGCAAACGGTCGAGCAATCACCGATCGTATATACATTAATCTTTCCCGCTCGCATGCGGTTGAGTAAATATTTACAAACATAGGGGTTTAATTACAAACGACGACCGGGACCCACACGCAGGTCAAGCCCCCTCTTCGTCCAAAGATTACAAAAAAGAGGCTTAATGCCTAAACATAACGAGGTGCTCGGAATTCCAAGTCCCCTCGATTACCCGACCAGTTGTCGTCTCCAGTCGGTATGTACCCGGCCGTATGATCGCACTGATGATATACGGCCCCTCCCAGTTCTGAGCTAGCTTTCCGCCCTCTAGAGGTTGACTGGCCTCCCTTCGTCGTAGAACGTAGTCTCCGACCTGAAAATAACGAGGGTTGACCCGAACATCTTTAGAACTCTTGACGCGCTTCTGATACTCGGCTATACGCCGAGCGGCTAGCTCTCTTTTTTCTTCGACCCCATCGAGATCCACCGCCATGGCATGTTCATTCTCCTCGGCATTGTAGGTTCTCTCTCGATCGGTTGGGATCCAAGCCTCGATCGGGAGTCGGGCTTCTGCTCCATAAACCAAGGCGAAAGGGGTCTCCAAAGTAGCTTCCCTCGGGGTCGTCCGATAAGTCCATAAGACATATGGCAACTCATCGGCCCAACTACGACCAGCCGAGTGTAACTTCTTTTTCAGACCTTCCAAAATCGTCCGGTTCGCGTTCTCCACTTGACCGTTTCCCTGAGGGTAAGCCACCGACGACCGGACGTGAGTCGTCCCGATCGTGGCCAAGAAGTTCTGGAAATATTGGCTTACGAATTGGCGGCCGTTGTCGCTGATGAGATGCACGGGCACACCAAAGCGGGAAACCACATTGCGCCAAAGGAAGCGAGCACATTGCTGAGAGGTAATCGTGGCTAAGGGCTCGGCTTCTATCCACTTGGAGAAGTAATCAATGGCGACGATCACGAACTTTCTCCGACCAGAGAGCTGAGGGAAAGGGCCCAAGATGTCCACTCCCCACCTAGCGAAAGGAATTGCGGTCGTGACCGGCTGATAAAAGGTTGCCGGTCGTCCAGGCATCCGGGCGTACAGTTGGCACGTCTCACATTCCCGAGCTAACTTTTCACAGTCCAGCTGGAGGGAAGGCCAATAGTACCCGATCAGCATGATACGACGGGCCAGGGATCGGCCTCCTTGATGTGAAGAGCAAATTCCCGAGTGCAGTTCCTTCATGACTAACTCAGCCTCAAATGCGGTCAAGCAACGCATGAGGGGGCCTCCATACGATCGCCTATATAGACGACCGTCCAAGATTTGGAACCTTGGGGCTCTTAGCTTGGCCTTCCGAGCACGCTGCGGGTCGTCTGGGAGGCGATCGTGCTCGAGGTACTCCTTCAGATCAGTGATCCAATTGTCATCTACCGGTTGGATGGGATTGACCGGTAGACGGTGAATACTGTGTCTTGGGATCACCAAGATCCGAGCTATCTTCGACATGTGTTCCGGGGCGTCTTGAGCTAATTTGGATAAGATATCTGCATCGGCGTTATCCAATCGGGGTATGTGTCGGACGGTATACCCCCGGAACTGAGCAAGCTTCTCCATGGCAAGATCTCGGTAAAGCTGCAGACGTTCTCCATTGATTTCATAATCCCCGAGAACTTGCCCGACCACGAGCGCGGAATCTGTCTGAGCTCGGATGTACTCAGCCCCCAAGTCCCGAGCGCACTGTAAGCCGTTAACGAACGCTTCGTACTCGGCTTCGTTGTTGGTCGGGTGGAACTGGTACATGAGAGCAAAGTAGACCTTGAATCCTTCCGGGCTCGTGACCACCACTCCTCCTCCTGCTCCTTTCTTGCTACTCGACCCATCTGTAGCCAGCGACCACCACTCAGCCTCGGGATCCGCAACCTCAGGGGGCCGGGTATCCCGGGCGGTGCACTCAACCAAGAAGTCCGCAAGAGCTTGACCTTTAATAGCCGGTCTTGGTCGGTACTCGATCGCGTACTGGGTCAACATTAACGCCCATTTGACTAGGCGACCTGATGACGAAGCAGTTCGGAGGACTGGCCCGATCGGCTGATCGGTCAACACGCGAATTGCTCGACCTTGGAAGTAGGGAGCCAACTTCTTCGCGGCAATGTACAAGGCGTAGACGACCTTCTCTAGCCGGGAGTACCGGAGCTCGGGACCATGTAGCGCGTGGCTTACATAGTACACCGGTCGCTGGACCCCTTCCGGATCGGTTCGGCACAACACTACGCTTACTGCACGATCGGACACGGCGAGGTACACGTCTAACTCTTCTCCGAGCTCAGGCTTTGAGAGCACGATCGGTGACATGAGATACTCCTTCAGCTCATCAAAAGCCGCTCGGCATTCTTCGTCCCAGACGAATCCATTAACCTTCCGCAATACCTTGAAGAAAGGTAAAGCGCGCTCGGCTAGCTTGGAGAGGAACCGGCTGAGTGCTGCCAACCGACCGGTCAATTGCTGAACTTCCCGAACGGTGGAAGGTGGCTGCATGTCCAGAATCGCTTTTACTTTGGCCGGGTTAGGCTCGATTCCTCTCTTGGTCATCATATAGCCGAGGAACTTGCCGGTCTGAACCGCAAATGTGCACTTGGTCGGGTTCAGCCGCAACTGGTACTTCCTCATGATCTGGAAGCACTCCCGAAGGTCCCGAGTGTGGTCGGATCGGTCCCGACTCTTGACCAGCATATCGTCGATGTAAGCTTCCATCGTTCGGCCCAGTAGATCAGCAAAGAGCATGTTGACCATCCTTTGGTAGGTCGCTCCTGCATTTCGGAGGCCGAACGGCATCACTCGGTAACAATACAGCCCATCCGGGGTCACGAAGGCTGTCTTGCTTTCGTCTTCATGGTGCATCATGATCTGATGGTATCCCTAAAAGGCATCCATGAAGCTCATTAACTCGGCCCCGGCCGTCTCGTCGACCATCTGATGAATGCTCGGTAGAGGATACGGGTCGAGCGGACAGGCTTTGGTGAGGTCCGTGAAGTCGATGCACATCCTCCATGCTGGGGGCTTAGGAACAAGAACGATATTTGCCACCCACTCAGGATAGACCACCGGACGGATGTGCTCGATCGCCGCCATCTTTTTGACTTCTTCTCTTACAAACTCGCGGCGATCGGAGGAAAGGTGTCGTGTTTTTTGCACGACCGGCTTAGCTGCGGGATCGACGGCCAATTTGTGACAGATAACCGACCGATCGATCCCGGGCATATCTTCAGGCCCCCATGCAAAGATATCAGCATACTCCCGGAGCACGGCCAGAACTTCCGCTCGGATCTCGGGGGTGAGGGCTCGTCCAATCTTTATCTTCCTGTCCGGGCGGTCCTCGGACAGGGGAACTTCTTCAATTTCTTCGGAAGGCTCAGGCTGATCCTTCCGTTCCTTAGCCTCCTCTTTGGCTATGGTGTTCACCCGGGAAGATGGACCGGAGTCACGTCTATTGACCGCTCGGGTGTAACACTTCCGGGCAGATTGAACATCGCCACGGACCACGCCGACCCCATGCGGGGTGGGGAATTTCATGCACAGGTGGGGCATAGAAATTATCCCACCGATTTTCATAATGGCGGGTCGGCCCAAGATAATGTTGTGGACGCAATGGAGGTTGACCACAACAAATTCTAGCTCCGTTTGGATCGACTTTGGAGGTGTGCCGATCTCGACCGGGAGCGTTATTTTTCCCTCGGGGTAAATAAGAGCCCCGGTAAATCCTGACAGTGGTACACCGACCGGAGTCAGCTCCTTCCTGTCGAGGCCAAGCTTTTCAAACACGTCCAAGTATAGGACGTTCACACTGCTGCCCGTGTCAACCATAACCCTCTGGACGTCTGTCCCCTTAACGTCAATCGTGACCACGAGCGCCTCCATGCCGTGATCACTGCTGGTAGGTTGGTCCTCAAGGGTGAAGGTTATGGGTTCCATCTTCTGCCTCTTCCCGGTTCCCCGGGAATCCACTATTGCGACCGGGCAATTAGTCCGCGGTCGGGAAGCATCTTCCAGCCCACCAAAAATGACGTGGATGGTAGGCTTTCCGGACGGGCGGCTACCGGACGGAGGGTCGGGGTCCCGTCGGTCATCATGACGATCATCCCTTCTGTCTTGCCCAGATCGATCAGAGCGGTGATGGGAACGTCTATGATCCCTCCGATCGGTGTTCCTTTTGTTTTCCTCTCTCTTCCCCACACACTTGTCCAATTTTCCCCTGTTAAGCAGATCTTCCAACAATTGGCGCAAGTGGGTACACTCCTCCGTGTCATGCCCAGCACATCGATGGTAAGCACAGTGCTTACTCTTGTCAGGGCCGTCTCGATCGGGATGGGGGAGTTTGATGAGATTGCAGGACTGGGCGTATTGCATGGCCTCCGCTGCGGATCGGTTCAAGGCCGTAAATTCTCCAGGCCTGGTGCGGGATCGGGGGTTGTCATCTCCCGACCTATGTTCCGCCCGGCCGGCCGGTTTACGGGACGAAGAGCCGACCTCCTGCAAGCGCTTGACGGCATTCGCCTCGCCGGCGTTGGCATAGTCTGTGACCCTCCGAAGGGCCTCCTCGTAAGTGGTCGGGGGGTGTAGGATGAAGTCCTGATACAAATGTCCCGCCCGGAGAGATATGTGAAGCATGTGGGTGGCGGTCGCATCGTCCATAGGCTCGACCTCCCCGACCGCCGCTTTCCATTTGACGAGGAAATCGGTCAAGCTTTCCCCTTCTAGCTGCTTGGCCTTCTCGAGATACATGTAGGACTTCCTCACCACTTTGGAAGTGATGAACTTCCTCACAAATTTGATCGCCAGGGTCTCAAATTTATCGATTGACCCCGGTGGCAGGGTACGGAACCACTCCGCCGCCCGACCGGTGAGGGTTGAGTAGAAGGCCCTGCACATCACGGCGTCCGAAACGCCCTTCAGCATCATGTTGCTGAAAAAATCATTCACGTGGGCCTCAGGATCTGCTCGCCCGTCATAACTCTTCTCTCCAGAGACCTTTAAGTCAAGCGGGTAAGGCTGGGCCATTACCGCTGCTGTGAAAGGCGTCTGGTGCAGGGTTGATTGGTTGACCGGGGGCGTTCCAGGGTACGCATTCCTGAGCTGCGCAACTTCCGCCTGGAGGTTGTAGAGTAATCCTCGGGTTTCGTTGAGCTCGGCGGCTTGGGCTGTATCCCGAGCGCGTCGTCGTCGGTGAGATCTCGACCCGCTATACCCGGATGAAGCCTCGTGGCTAGCTTCCTGCATTTGTACGTCTTCTTGCCCGCGGTTCGGGTCCTGGGGTCCCAAACGCTGGCGCATCTCCGGCCGAAGACGATCAAAAGCTACCGCTCGGGCAACTTCTTCAGGGTCCTCCGCTTGAACGGCCTGAGCTGGTGCCTCCATCGCATCAGCACCCCCCGACCCCAACCGCGAATGAGCCGAGCGTCGAGCCCGGGATGCGGACTGACGCTGCGGCTCTACTTGTGCGGTCGGTTGTAATGGAGGGGCGGCGGCTGGAGCTGTATAAGCAGGTGTATATGGTGGATAACCAACCGGGGAAGTGTAGCACATCGGTTGGCCTGGCCAATACCCATACGGTGGAGGTGGGACCGGGTACGGATACTGGGCGGGATACATCATCGGCGGCTGCTGGTATGGCAGACCGGGTGTTGGGTATCCCGGTTGTATGTAATTCACCGGCTGCTGGGCGGCCGGGTATGCATTTGATGGATGCGGTGGTGAGAGGTTGAGGTTGAGGTCCATCGTCTGACCCTGCTGTTGGGTAGCATAGTGGTTGGAGGAGCTCGCCGCATCCGCCTGGTCGTCGGCAAAGTTGTTGTGTGCCCACGGATACATGTCGATGTAGTGATCGGGTGCTCGTCAAGACGTTGGTTTCTTGCACGGGTCCCCACAGACGGCGCCAAAATGATACTGCTAATTATACGTGAGCAATATATAACAACACGAGACCAATTAAAGCAAGTAAATATCTTTATTGATCACGGTAAAGGCCCTAAGTACAATCTACTTGGTTGCTCTGAGTACCGACTGACTGCGGTCGGGATTCTCTAACAACAACCTATCGATCGTCCAAAAGTCCCTTACACTGTAGCTACTGTGGGTATTTATAGCCGCTATGCCGGGGACAGGATTCCAGCCGTTCGGCATGTCCTCCACGTAGCCACCACGTGTCGCCCTCCCGGGTGCCCTATCTGTCGTCGTAGAGAATCGCCACGTGTCTTTCGTCAGCTCTCTCGCCAAAGGGCTACCGCTCGGCAGTCGACACCGTCGCTCGGGCAACTCCCGGTCGGCCCCCGACCGGGTTCTTCTCCAGGAGCCCGACCTGTTACCTGCAAAGACAAAGAGAAAAGGACAAAGGCTTCTCGGTCGTGGTGAAGCTATGTCGGTCGGGATATTCCCTACCACATGCTTTTAATTAAAATAGTTCATAGATATTCTTGATTTAAATTGATCAGTTATGAACAATCTAAGTTGATTTATTTTGCTGTCATTCTTTGTTTATTGAAACCCAATGTGGTAGCTCAAGTGGCAAATGAGCTCTCTTTGTGAGGGAAAATTTTGGGATAATCCGGGTTCGACTCCCACAAGTGACGATTCCCTTTGGGCCAGCTTCAGTGCCTCTTGAAGCGAACCGGGTGGACCTGGACCGTTAAACGGACAGAGAAAGACCCGGACCACAATGTGTGGTTTACACCAAAAAAAAAAAATTCTTTGTTTGCTGAGGTCTCAAGATGTAGTGCACACATTTAGATAGTAACGATTGATTTCTCTTGTCACCAAAATAAAAAGAAGAGATTAATAAACCTATGACTCGTACATTTGGCTGGGTGAATCAAAATATGCCACTTTGATATGGAATTAAAAATGAAAGTAGGTGTAATATTTCTCTAAATATTATTCTAATTTCTTTTATATCTTATTACATATTATTCGTAAAATTAAGTTCATCTTTGCAGTACTATCTTATTTTAGATCAGAGTTGATTCTATTGCCATATTATTATATTTGTCTACTTCTATGTAATTCCAATTCACATTCAATAATAATAATAATAATAATAATAATAATAATAATAATAATAATAATTATTATTATTATTATTATTATTATTATTATTATTATTATTATTATTATTATTATAATTTGACAAAAAGAAAATGTACAAATGCTACCAAAATGAGCGTCTTTGACAGATTTTGCAATACTTGCATACAATGAAAGTATTTAAATTATTACTGTAAACAACTTCAAAATATTATATATATATATATATATATATATATATATATATATATATATATATATATATATATATATATATATGCACTATAAAATTTTTTAGCAAAAATAAAAATAAATAAAATTGAACAATACAAAATCAAATTTAATACAAAATTTTTAATAATTATAGACTATAATAATAATTTTATAATGTCATGGATTATAATATATCACGTGTATTTTAAAGTCGTATTTTAGATTTTTTTTTCAAAGGTACAAAACAACATAACTTGTGAAATGCTATATAAAACATTATAAACAATATTGTAACAGGACACTATAAGCTTTATATATATATATATATATATATATATATATATATATATATATATATATATATATATATATATATATATATATATATATATATATATATATAAAGGTTGCAAAACTCGGCCGCCTAGGCACTAGGCAGCACCGAGCCTTAGAGTTTTGGTCTAAAGGCGGCCAAAATTCGGCCGAGTCGACCGATTTCGTCTGATTTTAATCGATTTTGACCGATTTTGTCTGATTTTGATCGATTTTGTTCGATTTTGACCGATGTCGTCTTTCATTAATTATTGATTTTAATATTATTATGACATTATGACTTATAAATTATAATTATTTCATTTATTTAGATGTGTATTTGAGTGAACGTTGAAAACAACCTCATTAAAATTGTCGAACTACAAGTCTGTTACTATTTTTTTTAATTTTTTTGGTGCCCGCCTAGCGCCGCCTAGAATCCGCCTAAGCACCGCCTAGACCGCCTAGGCGCTAGGCGCTGCCCGGCCGCTCGACTAGCGCCTACTACAACCATATTATATATATATATATGTTAGACTAAAATATCACAAGCATAATTACAATATGTGATAATAGGATCGACTAACCTCCTGCCATAGCTCTTAACACGGTTGAACGATCCAGACCGCTGCAGAGATAACGAGTATTTTGTCTCTCACTTTACTCAGCTCTCTCTAGATGGTGTATGAGGTATGTAATGTGAGCAGTGAGAGGACTAGTGACCTTATATAACCACTAGCCATCATTGTGGTTGATTGTCTTTAGGTCTCCTAAACCCTAACTAGACACCTAATCATAATGGTAGTCTAGCTATTAGGTTATTAGTGTTGCACCTCATATCAAATAGTGAATATTATCCTAACTTATCCTAATGTCATAATAATAGTAACGGATAAACGTTACAATATATATATATATATATATATATATATATATATATATATATATATATATATGTGTGTGTGTGTGTGTGTGTGTGTGTGTGTGTGTGTGTGTATGTGTGTGTGTATTATATATATAATTGATTTTAGATTTATCTTTAAAGTTGATAAGGAAAGATATTTAGTATGTCCACTTTTATTTTTGGAGTAACGAAGTAAATCTGCAACTATATATTACACAATGGTGTGCATTGAATAAATCTTACTTTTATATAAAGTTACAAGTCATACTTGGAAGACCATATGTGATAGGCTCAATTGAAAATGTATCAGTAAAAGTTGAACTCGTAACACTCTAAATATGAGAATCATATATCCACTCTTATTTTACTTCATATTTCTTAATGTATTGATTCATTTATTTTTGGGAAAAGGGTCAAATAAGCCCTCCAACTATTGCTAAGAAGTCAATTAGGCCCTCCAACTAATTTTAAGAAGCAATTACACCCCTAAGCAATTAGGCCCTCCAACTATTGCTAAGAAATCTGGGTTGCCTTCTCCGGTCCTCGACCAGAGAAGGCAACCCAGATCTGGGTTGCCTTCTCCGGCCGAGAAGGCCACCATTGTTTAGGGGTGTAATTGCTTCTTAAAATAGTTGGAGGGCCTAATTGACTTCTTAGCAATAGTTGGAGGGCTTATTTGACCCTTTTCCCTTTATTTTTTAAAAAAATGTATCTATTTTTCTGAATAATTAGTAGAGACCAAATTAAAATACAAGTATCATTTTCTGCCTGATAAGTGATAATGATATTCGCTCCATCCTTCTGTCGCTGAGTTGCATTTGATGATTTTTTGTTATTATTTCTTTGTCCTATATATCCTTGCTCTCAATTATTGGAGCCAAGTCATGATTTTTCTTTTCCTTTATCCTTTATCCATAAAATGACAAAAGTAGTGATTCTTCGAATTATTTTAACAAATAAAATTTTGAGTTTAAGTCCTAAATATTTGGTAAAAGATTAGTTGTGTGTGTATATATATATATTGATGGATTTAATTACCTGGGGTGGACCCGAATTACTAAATCTGATAAATAATAGATAGGAAAAGACAATGAATATGTGTTGCGGGGACAACTTTCGTATTGATAGTCTTTCGTTGGAGAATTACAAGGAATATTTGATATTTAGACAAGGTAGTAGATGTCCTAACAAGACAAGAGCATGTCCTCTTATACTAGCTAATCCTCCCAACCGCCCCCATGAAAATAGGGTGGGCGGTTGGATCACGGTTTGACTGAGTCACGTGGGCACGCCCGAGGCCTAGGACACCCCCACCACCCACGTGACTGTCCTCTTGGGTTGCCCCGTCTGGTCGAGGCCCCGTCTGGTCGAGGTCGACCTCAACCCGGGTCGACCACAAGGTCGACCCCCAACCGAGGTCGACGCCGAGGTCAATCCCAACCGGGGTCTACCTCGACCCCAACTGGGGTCGCCCAAGTCCCCTCATATCGCACCGCGACCACCTCGGGGCCCTTGTCCCCTTGCACCATGCCTTCCCGGGTCGGTTTTCCCCGAGCCCGTTCCTAATATATCCATCATCAGTCCCCCACTCTCCGAGTTGCGAGTCGTCGTCAACGAAGGAGAGTAGCCCGAGTCGCAGGTCGGCCTCAACCGAGACCGACGCCGAGGTCGACCCCAACTGGGGTCGCCAAAGTCCCCTTATATCGTGCCGCGACCACCTCGAGGCCCTTGTCCCCTTGCACCACGCCTTCCCGGGTCGGTTTGCCCCGAGCCCGTTCCTAATATATCCATCATCAGTCCCCCACTCTCGAGTTGCGAGTCGTCGTCAACGAAGGAGAGTAGCCCGAGTCGCAGGTCGGCCCCAACTGGGGTCGCCAAAGTCCCCTTATATCATGCCGCGACCACCTCGGGGCCCTTGGCCCCTTGCACCACGCCTTCCCGGGTCGGTTTGCCCCGAGCCCGTTCCTAATATATCCATCATCAGTCCCCCACTCTCCGAGTTGCGAGTCGTCGTCAACGAAGGAGAGTAGCCTGAGTCGAAGGTCGACCCCAAGCCCACGGGTAGACGTCCGCCCCGCCTCCTTCCTCTTTGGGCGACTTTGGTGTGATTCCATCGCGATCGGGACTTCTTCTCTACAAGAACACTCATAAGTCTTGGAGTCCTTGGCATTGTGTATGAGATTTTGATTTCTGAGTTCACTTTACTTCTTTCGTGCGCTTTCCTTGATGTGTTCTCCTCTTAGGCGAGCTCATGAGGTAGCCGTCCTCATCTTGGGCGAGCTCATGAGTTGGCCTCCTTGATGCGTCCTCCTCTTGGGCGAGCTCATGAGATGGCCTCCTTGATGCGTCCTCCTCTTGGGCGAGCTCATGAGGTGGCCTCCTTGATGCGTCCTCCTCTTGGGCGAGCTCATGAGGTGGTCTCCTTGATGCGTCCTCCTCTTGGGCGAGCTCATGAGGTGGCCTCCATGATGCGTCCTCCTCTTGGGCGAGCTCATGAGGTAGCCCCCTTGATACGTCCTCTTCTTGGGCGAGCTCATGAGGTAGCCGTCCTCCTCTTGGGCAAGCTCATGAGGTAGCCCTCTTGATGCGTCCTCTTCTTGGGCGAGCTCATGAGGTAGCCGTCTTCCTCTTGGACGAGCTCATGAGGTGGCCTCCTTGATGCGTCCCCCTCTTAGGCGAGCTCATGAGGTAGCCGTCCTCCTCTTGGTCGACCCGGAGTTTGGGCTCTGCTTAGAGGTTAGACCTCTTGCCATGGACTAGCTGAACTCTTCCGTCGGGTGGCGAACGAGGTCGGGCCTCGTGCCCACTTAGGGTAGCTCGTCGGTCCCAAGTCACCAGACTTAGTCCATTAAGCTCTTTCGTCGGGGTTGGTACGCGAGGTCGGGCCTCGTGCCCCCTTAGGGTAAGCCCGTCGGCTCCAAATCACCGGACTTGGGCTGTTAAGCTCTTCCGTCGGGGTTGGTACGCGAGGTCGGGCCTCGTGCCCCCTTAGGGTAAGCCCGTCGGCCCCAAGTCACCGGACTTGGGCCGTTAAGCTCTTCCGTCAGGGTTGGTACGCGAGGTCAGGCCTCGTGCCCCCTTAGGGTAAGCCCATCGGCCCCAAGTCACCGGACTTGGGCTATTAAGCTCTTCCGCCGGGGTTGGAACGCGAGGTCAGGCCTCGTGTCCCCTTAGGGTAAGCCCGTCGGCCCCAAGTCACCGGACTTGGGCCGTTAAGCTCTTCCGTCGGGGTTGGTACGCGAGGTCGGGCCTCGTGCCCCCTTAGGGTAGCCTGTCGGCCCCAAGTCGCCGGACTTGGGCCGTTAGGCTCTTCCGTCGGGTAGCCAACGAGGTCGGGCCTCGTGCCCCCTTAGGGTAGCTGAAGAGGTTGGATGGGCCCTTCTACGAGTAGTGAAAATGAGTTTACGACGAATTTTTACTGCTTTTATTAAAGTTAAGGGGACGGACCACCTTACAAGATAGAAATACTGGAAGTACTTGAGCGGGTGCTCGGAGTTCCATACTCTATCTATCATATCTCTTTTTGGCGTCATGAGCTTGTATCTGCCAGGATAGACCATGGTTGCTACCACGTACGGGCCTTCCCACCTCTTTGCGAACTTGCCCCCCTCCTGGAGCTGGCTAGCCTCACGCCTTCGCCAAGCGTGGTCGCCGACCTGGGAATAACGAGGTCGGACACACGTGTCGTGGTAGGCCTTAGCTTGGTGTTGGTAATTCTCTGATGAGGAGGTCCGGTGGTTGTCCTCGTTGAGGTCGGGGTCGTATTCTTCTGTCCGTGGGGAAGGTATGGCTACCTCAGAGGGGGTTCGGGGGCCAAAGTCGTAGGACGAGGAGAATGGGGTCTCCCTGGTGACCCTCCTTGGGGTATAGGTAGCGTAGTAGGGTATTCCGTGGAGTGTCCTCGAGGAATAGGTAGGGAGCTCGAGCTTACACGGGGAGGACCGGGTAGGCCTCCGAAGTAGACTTCTTGAGGTCCTCTACCCGGGCTATCTTGGAGATGTGTTCGGGGCCGAGGTTGAGGGGCCAAGCCAAGTAGGTCCCTTAGTAGTGAGCGGGGGCGTCCCCCCGATACTACCGTAAGGGAATGTCAAGGTCGGGCCGGCGCGCACGACCGCGACCATGGAATGATAACTCTTCTTCCTGCTAGGCGAGGTTGGACTTCGCCGATTCTACTAGGGAGAACATATGCCGTTGTTCGGGGTCAAGCCCCCCACTTTGGGCTTCAAGAGTGAGGTCTCTAGGTGCCCCCTTTTATGGAACAATGATATTGCTCGTCACGGCCCAAGCCCCCCGGGGAGTCCATGGGGTACGCCTTGTTGGTGTTGGTGTGGTCCACACACACCCTCTAGGTGGGCGGCTTGAGGTCTAAGACCACGTTGGCGGGCTACCCGATGTATATGACCTCCTCAATGTGCTCTACTTCGAGGAGGGCGTTGACCTACCTCTTCACGAACTCCTTCCTCTCCGCGGAGAGGTACCTTTTGCGTTGCTGCATCGGCTTGATTGTGGGGTCGACGGCGTGCCTGTGGGTGATGAAGTCCCTATTGAGGCCCGACATGTGGGGGTCGGGGCGATTTGGCTTGCCCCTCGACCTGGGTGCCGGGCGCGCGAGGTGGTCATGTGCTTGGGCCGCAGCGCCCTCTCGAGGGAGGTGGAGGCGGAGTCGGCACCCTTCGGGTGGCCTCCGGGCTGACCTGCCTACCTCTTTGGAGCCCCTTCGCGAGGCGGGCCATTGTCACTGGGGTCGCCCAAGTCCCCTCATATCGCACCGCGACCACCTCGGGGCCCTTGGCCCCTTGCACCATGCCTTCCCGGGTCGGTTTTCCCTGAACCCGTTCCTAATATATCCATCATCAGTCCCCCACTCTCCGAGTTGCGAGTCGTCGTCAACGAAGGAGAATTGCCCGAGTCGCAGGTCGGCCTCAACCGAGGTCGACCCCAACTGGGGTCGCCAAAGTCCCCTTATATCGTGCCGCGACCACCTCGAGGCCCTTGTCCCCTTGCACCACGCCTTCCCGGGTCGGTTTGCCCCGAGCCCGTTCCTAATATATCCATCATCAGTCCCCCACTCTCCGAGTTGCGAGTCGTCGTCAACGAAGGAGAGTAGCCCGAGTCGCAGGTCGGCCCCAACCGAGGCCGACGCCGAGGTCGACCCCAACTGGGGTTGCCAAAGTCCCCTTATATCATGCCGCGACCACCTCGGGGCCCTTGGCCCTTTGCACCACGCCTTCCCTGGTCGGTTTGCCCCAAACCCGTTCCTAATATATCCATCATATATATATATATATATATATATATATATATATATATATATATATATATATATATATATATATATATATATATATATATATATATATATATATATATATATATATATATATATATATATATATATATATATATATATATTACTGGTCAAATGCGAAGGTTGGTTTTAGGTAATTAAAAAAATTGGATTAAATCTCAACCATAGATTAATCCAAATTAACCGTCTAAAATGAAGAAGAATTAAAAAACATGCGGTGACATTGTTATAATTTTGAGTAGGTAAGTTTATTAGATGTTCTTTTTCTTTTAGTGTATATTTTTCCTTCTTCAAGTACACATTTTCCTTCTTCGAGTGTACATTTTTCCTTCTTTCGAGTGAAAATGTTCTGTTCAGTGCTTAGTTTTTCCTTTGAGTGCAAATCTTTATAACTTTGAGTGTAAAAATTTGGCCTTCAAGTGTAGATTTATGTGAGTTCAAGTGCACATTTTTGTGCATTCAAGTACATATTTATGGGTCAATGTTTATTATATGTTTTGTAGTCTTTTCAATAATCTATAACTAAATATCTAATGAAATTTGTGAGAATTACAAACGGTTTGTATGGGTAAATACTTCATTAACACTTAAGTTGAATAATTTTTCTTTTTGCTACAATAAATAGTTTCGATTAAATAAATTTATGCCTTTGCGTGCATAATTTTGACCTTCAAGTGCACATTTTTTTGTCTTCAAGTGCATATTTTTGTGCCTTTAACAACACAATTATGGACAAGTGTTTATTATATGTTTTGTCTTCTACTCAATAATCTATAACTAAATTTCTAATGGAATTTGTGAGATTTACAAACTATTTGTATGTACAATTGTTTCAATAACACTTAACTTGAATAAATTTCCTTTTTGGTACCATAAATTACTTCAATTGCACATGTTTGTGCCTTCGAGTGCAGAATTTTGGCCTGCAAGTACATATTTTTGTGCTTTCAAGTGCACAATCTTTTTACCTTCAAGTGCATGTTTTTGTGTTTTCAAGGACACAATTTTTGATAATTCAAAGTGTAATTTTTTTTTTAAAGAGCAGTAGATTTGGATGAATTTAGTGACTGAGATTTGTGTGCATTTTTTACTTGGAGAGTCTTTTGCACCTGATCATGGACATACATACATACATACATACATACATACATACATACATACATACATACATACATATATATATATATATATATATATATATATATGTGTGTGTGTGTGTGTGTGTGTGTGTGGGGTGGGGGGGGGGGTGGGGGGGGTGGGGGGGGGGGAGGCTTTTAATCCTATAGTACTTAATAACCAATTGTGGCTTTCCAATCAAAAAAGAAAGTCGACTCAGATTATTCCAACGTTTTTTTATTTGTATGTGATACAAAAAAAACTTTTCAAATTCCCGGTCGAAAGGGATTTTCCTAACGAAAAAGCTTTTAATGCCGTCCACTTTCTTTTCCAAGTATTTTTACGAATACGCTTTTTTGATCTCGAAATACGTTTTTTTTTAATTGTCATTTAAAAATGAAAAAAATTACTTAATTTTAGGTTAAAACTGAATGTGAAAGACATCTATTGCGCAAAATGAATCGTTTTTACTAGGGCTGGGCACTTCGGGTTTCGGTTCAGTTTTTTTCGGTTTTAGTTTCGGTTTCGGATTTTCGGTTTTAAAAAAATTAAACCATTCGGTTTAAAATAGAGTTCGGTTTCGGTTTGAAAAGTTCGGTTCGGTTTGGTTTCGGTTTCAGTTCGGTATTCGGTTCGATTTTGGTAGAAGTCCACTAAATAAACGTTTCCTTTTTTACTTGCCCGATTGTTCAGTTGGCTCACTTGGAGTTCCACTTGTAGTGTTTTGTTGATGACAATATAAACAGTGGCGGAGCCAGAATTTACGTTGAGTGGGGGCGAAAAAGTAAAGGTAATATGAATTAAAAAATGTTTTAATACAAAATACAAAATACAAAATATCAAATACGAATAAAATTGTTAAACAACTATATGCTAACGAACATTAACTAATTATTCCAAATAAACAATTATGAATTATGCCAACTAACATTAACAAATTTTCAGCAAATGTATTTGTCCTTAGTAATTAACATAACCATTAAACAACTATATCAATACAAATGGAATGCATAAGTAGTGAAAAACAAATGACAACTAAATGGAATGCATAAGTAGTGAAAAACAAATGGCAACTAAACACAGTTAGAAGGACATTATTAGAATATTGTTAATATTAGTAGATCGAAAAAAAGAAAAACAAATGACAACTAAGTGGAATGCATAAACAGTGAAAACTAAACACAGTTACAAAAGGCAATATTAGAATATTAAAAAAAAAAAAAAAGCTAACAACAAGGTTTGAACTGCTAACCTTTCATTAATAAACCAAGGGCCTTACCATCTAAGCCAACACAAACTTTGTTTCAATCATGGTATATTTGGTATATATACCATTTATATGGGGTAGGGCAGTGGGGGCAACTGCCCCCACTGCCCCCATTGTGGCTCCGCCACTGAATATAAAGAATCATCCATCTATAATTAATATTTGAAAAATAAGAATTATTAAAATGCCAAATGTTGAGACTTAGGACTTAGAGTTGAGATCTGAGGACTTGAGGAGTTAAAATTATTAATTATTATAATATGTATATATAATACTAGCATTTTGTACGAGCGATGCGCGAAAATTTATGCCGAACATTAAAAAATTGATAATGCAAATAATTACAAATTACAGTTCAAATTATATTTCGCAAAATCCTTAAATTAGTAAATTTTAATCATCATATTTGGAAACTATAGAGATGAACAAAATTGATATTTTGTTTATTAATAATGTAAACAATTTTAATATAATTTATACTTTGTTTTTACAATAAATAAATAAAAAATATATAATACTAACTAGTAACCGGTCACATATATTGGTGCGTGTGCGTGCCTATATATATATACACACATATATAATTTACTATTCATAGAAATTTAATTAAAATATAATCAACAATTAAACTAATTATATAATGATTTTAATAAAATGATAATTAAAGAATAGGAAAAATATATCATAGATAATTAGATATAGGTGTATGATAATAATGATAGAATTGTGAAAGTTTTAGAATTAAATAATAACGGTGTTATAACGGTATAAGGGTATTTTAGTCTAACAATAATATAGTAGGAATAATTTTGTCTATTACAATTGAAGTTTACAACATTTAATAAAACAATATATACCTTTATTAACATACAAATGTAAATAATAACACAAATGTGCTTTTAGCTTAATGGGTAAAGCTCTTAACTTCAAACTTGGTGGTTAAGGGTTCAAACCTCACTTAAGATATTTAAGTATATTGTATATATTTATTATATATAAAAATAATAAAATAAAAAATCGATCGGTTACCGAACCGAACCGATCGGTTACCGAACCGAACCGATCGGGTTACCCAAACCGAGTACCGATCGGTACTTCGATTTGGGACTGAACCGAATCGAAGTGCTTCGGTTCGGGTCGGGACGGGTAAACCGAATCGAAATGCCCAGCCCTAGTTTTTACTATTTACTATCTATTTTTTTTTTTAATTCTATCTTTTCTTATTATTGTCATAATATATTCGTAAAAACGATTTATTTGTTTTGATTGCTATCTCTATTTTGCATTATTCATAAAATAAAATCTATAGAATTCGATGTGCGATGCACATATGACATTTATTTTGATTAAAAAGGCTAAAATATTTTATTTTTGGGTGTAAAATATTTTCCCAAGATTATATAGGGGTAAAATAGGAATGATATTTTTAATTCTTAATTTTCTGTTTCAAGCCTTTTGCCTCCTTCACACAATCCGTCATTGCTAGTGCACTAGAATATTATTCCGCAGTGCACTGGAAATATATTCCAGTACTAGAAAATAATTTCAGTGCACTGGAAATCAAAATTGGAATGACGCTAAAGCACATTAATTTCTTAGAAACATGAAACAAATGAAAATACTTAATATTGTAAGAATAACTAAAGTTAGATATAATTGTGAAGTAAAGAACAATTGCGGCAAACAACAAAGTGCAGAGTAGAGAACATATCATAAAGAAATCAAATAAAATTTTTAAGAGAGATTCTAGTGAGAATAGGAACTGAACGGCAAAGCAGACATCAAAGGACTTGGATTTACTTCTTTATTATTATAATTATTGTTATTATTATCATTATCATTACTAGTTTAATTCTTAATTTTGATAATGTAAAATAATGTCTAACTTTAAAGTGTAAGCAAATAAATTATGTTTAAATAAGTAAAGTAAGTAGAAAAGATAGAAGATAGTGATAAGTAAAATAAGATGATAATGAATGTAATCATAGTAATGTGGTTATAGTGACATATAAGTATATAACGAAATAGATGATAGATGATTCTGTTTTTCATTTCGAAAACAGTTTTTAAGTGTGTTCCAGTTTTCCAGAAATTTCCAGAAATTGTTTTCAGTTTTCAAAATGGAAAACTGTGTTAGTAAACATGTTTTCTGTTTTCTATTTTCCAGTTTCTGGAAATTTTTAAAAATTTTCCGTTAGTAAACGACCCCTAACTTCCCGCCCAATTCCTAAAATCTCTCTTTCTAATAAAAATATATTGTTTTCTATTTTCCTATTCGTACTATAATTCTTGCTTAAAATTCCTATTCTAATATTATAAAATAGTGTAATACAATTAATATTCTAATCTATACTATCTATACTATATATAAAAACAAAATCATAAACTTTAACTTCCCGCCCAATTCCTAAAAAATCTCTATTTCTAATAAAAATCTATTGTTTTCTACTTTCCTATTTGTACTATAATTCTAGGTTAAAATTCCTATTATTCTTCCAAAAGGTTGAACCCAACCCGACAGAGCATTTGGGAGGTTTGGGAGGATGTAAATCATGGTAACTCAACCGAACATGAACCATAGAGGCTAGACCTTTGCTTAATTCTTCCAAAAGGTTGAACCCCAACCCTAAGTGCCCCCCACACTCCGACCCGTATTTGGGAGGTAGGTTTGGGAGGATGTAAATCAAGGTAACTCAACTGAACATGAACCATAGAGGCTAGACCTTTGCTCAATTCTTCCAAAAGACCCGCATTTGGGAGGATGTAAATCATGGTAACTCAACTGAACATGAACCATAGAGGCTAGACATTTGCTCAATTCTTCCAAAAGGTTGAACCCCAACCCTAAGTACCCCCCACACTCTGACCCGACAGAGCATTTGGGAGAATGTAAATCACTTTGAGAGGTAGCTCCGACACTGCCGCTGGTGAGACTCGATCCCTGGTCATTCTTCCAAAGTTTCACCTTTATGCCCAGTTGAGCTGCCCATGCGGGTTAAAATTCCTATTATAATATTACAAAATAGTGTAATACAATTCCTATTCTAATCTATACTATCTATACAAACAAAATCCTGAACATTAACTTCCAACACAATTCCTTAAAAAATCTATCTTTCTAATAAAATATATTATTTTCTACTTTCATATTCGTACTATAATTCTAGGTTAAAATTTCTATTCTAATATTATAAAATAGTGGAATATAATTTTTATTCTAAACTATATATATATATATATATATATATATATATATATATATATATATATATATATATATATATATATATATATATATATATATATAAATCTTGAACTTTAGCTCAATTAGCCCAATTAATACAAATCCTAAACACTGATGTATAAAATCTCTAAAGTTTCAGCACTGGATGCCTATATCTACACGTTAGCTATTAATTGGGTAATTATTTTGCTCAAATTCAAGCAATTATAACATCAGAAAACATATTCCATCCAACTTAATTATTCAATTGCACTATATAATATTCGATATTATAATTTATACAATTGTATTCCGATCCAAATATTCTTAAAATATTATAACAAATCCATTCCGTGCAACACACGGGTGAAAATACTAGTTATGGTAATAAAAGAATTAATTCACTAATAATTATTATTGTAAGTAAGTTAATAATTACCATAATAATAGAATTACAATTAATTTTGTGATAATCTATATATATTTTTTTATATATATTTAAGGTATAATATTATGAGAATAAAACAAATTATCATTCATATACTTTCGTGTAATTACTATATAATTTTTATGGTAATATATATATATATATATATATATATATATATATATATATATATATATAGTTACTTCATATTAATATAATTACTTCATAATTATTATGGTAATTGAGAAAATATTTTTTACAAATATTAGTAGAATTGACTAATAATTATTGTGTTAATTAAGCTAAAAATTATACAGATATTAGTATAATTACAATTAAACGTGAGTCGTCGGATTGTTTTTTATAATTACAATTTTTTTATAATATATATATATATATATATATATATATATATATATATATATATATATATATATATATATATATTTATATTTATACTTAAGGTATAATATTATAAAAACAAAATAAATTATCATTCTTATTCTTTCGTGTAATTACTATGCTAATTTTATGGTATTTTCCCTATATATCTTTTTATACTTAAGGTATAAAAATATAATTAAACAATATTAGTATAATACCTAAAAATTATTATGACAATTAAGCCCAGATATTAGTATAGTTTACTAATAATTATTATGATAATTAAGATAATAATTACAAAAATATTAGTATAATTATAATTAAACATGGGTCGTTGAATTTATTTTTATAATAATTTCAATTAATTTATTCAGATATGGAGGAAGAGGAGGAAAAACGTAAATGTGATATGATGAAAATAAATATACTTATGGTATAAAAGTATAATCACACAAATATTAGTATAATTGCTTAATAATATTTATGATAATTAAGTTAAACATGGGTCGTCCGATTTATTTTTATAATAATTACAATTAATTATTTTTTTCTTTTTTCCATATTTATTTTAGTAATAATATACTTACATAAATCATATTACATATCGATTTTTCTAAGATAATTGCAGACAAATGAGTCATATATTATTCAATTAATTAACTAATACTTTAGCACCAATCTTATAATCAAATAAATGTGTATTTTCAAATATTAGAATTATTTATAATTTCATCTTTAATTTTATTATCTAAATATATAATATAAAATTTTACCCGTGCATTGCATTGATTATTTACTAATTAGTTATCAACTCAAAGTTGTATAAAATTGTAAAAGTTATCAACTCAAAGTGAATCAAATTTACAAATCTCTAATTATTGAAAATATATCATATATGTTAACGCATTGGTCATAGCCGAAATTCGTTGAAGGGATAAAAAAAATAAAAAAAAAAAAAAAATAAAAAATAAAAAAAAAGAAGAGAAAGAAGGCCAGGGGAAGTTTTTTCTTTCTTTCAATCCAAATAACAACAACAATAATAATAGTTAATAAACTAAAACTAGAAATTTTTCTAAGAAATAAAAAAACTTAAAATACTACCAATACACTACAAGAAAAAATAAATTTATGTACGAAAAAATTTGAAGGTATTTATAAATTATCTACTGATTTTCGTATATAAATCAATGAAATATATAAGTATTTAAGTTGTATGCATTTAATATATAAGTAAAGTTGTAGATATAACATAGGGGTGTGGTTGAGTGGAATGGAATCATCAATTTTTAACCAAACGTTAAGGCCGGAATCAATCATTGACCTTGAAAATGGAGCAACTTTAAATTTTTAGACCAACTGTCCCCCCTTAGAGGTTGGTACTTATAATTCAGCAAACATTTCATTAAAAAAAAAAAAAATTAAGAAGAAGAAGATAGGCATATCCAAAATGGGGTAGCTTATAAATGATAATTTGATAGCATACCAAATGGTAACATGTTAGATGAATTATTGTTCCAACACATTTCTCCCGAACAAAAGACCAATACACATGCGGTGTAGCTCTTCTCTTATCCAACCATTTATTTCTTTTTGGTATATGTATATTATGCCAAAGATTATATATTCAACCAAATCAAAGCCATATATAGACAAATGCACATGCATGACAACGTATTTCTTTTAGTTCATGCATCATATCCAATCATCATTTTCATAACACTGCATGCCCACCCTAATTAAACTCTTATTTGCATATATATGTTTGGATCACACCTGATCATATGAGATACTGCTCTCCCAACTCCCTTATTTTAATACTTACCCAAATAACACTATTATAAAATTTTAATTGAATGCTACAAATTTGTGCTTCTAAAAAAGTAGTAATTTTATATTTCAATTTTTATTTTCATAAAGTTATCAAATCATAACAACAACAACAATTGTTGGTTTTATTTCAGATGACCCAACATACGTGAACCATATGAATATGATGTGAAAAATAAATGGACAAGGCAAATCTTTTACATGGAAATTGTAAATATAAAAATCAGTGATGACCAAAGGATTGAGATTTCTAAGTCAATTATTTGATGCAAAAAATAGAATAACGTGACATTTTAAGTGGCTATTTTGTAGTATAGGGTCCATTTCCCATTTGGTCGGGTCAAAATACAGTGAGATGAAGAAAATTGATATATTGTATACTTAAAACGAATAATGGGTGAACGATAAATTTATTCTTAAAGTAGACCCATTTGAATTGGAAAGTGAATGTGGAAATACTTGGAAGAAGTTTTTTGTCCCACATTGGAAAGGGGAGTGGGTTTGCATTAATATATATACACGTCCCTTTTATAGAGAATTTGAATTTTATAGCTTAGAGGCTCTCTCTCACGTGAACATTAAACCGTAGTTCATTTTATCCCTGAAAAACCTAGGTTAACCCCAATAAAGACTCAAACTAAACCGTTTAACCATTTATTTCATTTCTTGTGCTTGTATTTTTCGGATTAATATTTTTAGAATATTATCTCCTTACAATTAGCCCACAACTTTGCTAGGGTTCTATGTAATTAACAATCAATATTGGGAAGCTGCAAGCAGAACAACCAGAAAGAAAGAGAAAGAGGAAGAAGATCTGAGAGGGAAAAACTGTTATGAATTGATTGAAAGTGAAAAGCATTGTTACATTGAGATAACTGCTCTATTTATATACAGACTAAAAGAAGCAAAAGAGAAGACCAAGGTGGGAAACTAAATCTGTTACAAAGAGATGATGTAAGCTAACTGCTTCTAACTGCTTCTATGTTTCTCAGGGACCTGATCTTGATTTGCATGTGTTGACACCCCCCTGCAAGCTGGACTATACATGCTGTGGAGTCCAAGCTTGGATATGAAACTACAAAAGTTGATAGGAGTATGAGGCTTGGTGAAGACATCAGCAATTGATTTGTGGTAGTGACATGTAACAGTTTCAAGACTCCCTTTTGTAATTTTTCCCTTACCAAGTGACAATCAATTTCAATATGCTTTGTCCTTTCATGAAACACAGGATTCTCTGCTATAGCTATAGCAGATTTGTTGTCACAGTACAAGATAGCTGGAGTAGTACAGCTTATGCCTAATTCTTGCAACAAGTAAACAAGCCATTGAATTTCACAAGCTGCTGTGGCTAAGGCCCTATACTCTGCTTCTAAAGAACTTCTAGAGATGGTGACTTGCTTCTTAGACTTCCAAGACACCAAATTGGTATCCAAAAACATGCAGAACCCTGTGACTGATTTCCTTGTATCTGGACATGCAGCCCAATCAGAATCAGTGAAGCCCTTGATTTGTAATGAGGCTGCAGTAGAGAAGAAAAGACCTTGACCTGGATCTGCTTTAATATATCTCAAAACCCTATGAGCTTCCTGCATATGTATGTCAGTAGGACAATCTAGAAATTGGGACAACTGCTGAGTAGCATAGCTGATATCAGGTCTTGTAATAGTAAGGTAGAGAAATTTCCCTACAAGCCTTCTGTACTGAGTAGCATCTTCAAGCTTGCTGCCAATGGTTTTGCTGAACTTAATGGATGTAACCATTGGAGTTTTAGCTGGCTTGCATTGTAAAAAATCTGTTTCTTCAAGCAATTCTAGGATGTATTTCCTTTGTGTCATATAAATGCCTTTATTATTTCTTGCAATTTCTAATCCTAGAAAAAACTTCAAGGTTCCCAAGTCTTTGATGTGAAACACTTTGTCCAGATGCTCCTTTATTTGTTGAACCTGGCTTAGATTAGGGCTTGCAAGAATCATATCATCCACATAAACTAGTAAGGCTATGAAATCATTAGTTGTACCTCTGGTAAACAAGGAGGAATCAGAAATAGCTTGTTTGAATCCCATGTTACACAGCTCTTGAGTTAATTTGACATTCCATTGCCTACTAGCATGTTTTAGGCCATACAAGGACTTCACCAATCTGCACACTTTTCCAGGTTTGAGAGTAGTGAAACCAGGTGGAGGTTTCATGTACACTTCCTCATTTAGGTTCTCATGCAAGAAGGCATTATTCACATCTAACTGGTGAAGGATCCAACCTTTAACAGCAGCCACAACTAATAACATCCTTACAGTGGTTATTTTGGCAATAGGACTGAAAGTGTCTAAGTAATCTAGCTCTGGTGTTTGGGTATATCCTTTTGCAACAAGCCTGGCCTTGTACCTTTCAATGCTTCCATCAGCCCTTAGCTTGGTTTTGTAAACCCATCTGCATCCTATTGGTTCCTTGCCAGGAGGAAGATCTGTAATTTCCCAGGTGTTGTCTTGTAGGGCTTTAATTTCAGCTTCCATAGCTTTCTTCCAACAATATCTTTTGATGGCTTCATTATATGTCTTTGGCTCTTTAGCATCTAATATATTGACTGCAAAGGCTTTATAGTTGTGTGATAAGTTCTCATAAGATATGAACATACAAATGTCATGAGGGGATGTTCTTTTTGCAGCAACACTCTGGCAGGCATAATCATGGAGGTAGGAAGGTGTTGTTCTAGTCCTACTGGATCTCCTTGGTTGAGGAATAGTATTTATTCCTGTATTGATAGTGTCATCAGTCCTTGTTGGTACCACTGGTGAGACTACAGGTAAATCACACTCTGTAGGAGGTATGAAAGGCTGTTCACCAGTATTGGAATTTGTTTCCAAAGGCTGCTCATCAGTATTAGAATTTGATCCCATCTCTGTTGGTAGAACTAAACTGGTAGGCTATTAGTGTTGTAAACTTTGAAAGGGAAAATTGTTCTCATAGAAAGACACATCCCTGGAAACAAACACCTCATTTGTTTGTACATCAAACAGTTTGTACCCCTTTATACCATTAGTAAAGCCCAAAAAAATGCACTTCCTGGCTCTTGGTGAAAGTTTATTTCTCTGGCAGCTGGGAATGGCTGCAAAGGTTAAGCATCCAAACACTCTAAGGTGTTGGTATTGTGGCATCTTGTTAAACAGAACTTGATAAGGGATCTTGTTGTTTAGCTAGGGCTGCATATGGAAGTCTATTTATTAGTAAACTGCATGGAGAACACAATCTCCCCAAAACTGTTCAGGGAGATTTGCCTGGAACCTCAAGGCTCTTGCCATAGACAAAATGTGGCCATGCTTCCTTTCAACCACACTGTTTTGTTGAGGGGTATACACACAAGACTTCTGATGAAGAACACCCTTGCTGTGAAAAAACTCTTCCATGATGAACTCTTTTCCATTATCAGATCTTAGGCTCTTAATACATTTTCCAAACTGTGTGTTGACCAGTTCATAGAAGGATTGAACTAACTGCCTGGCTTCACTCTTTCTTCTCATAAGGTAAATCCAAGTTGCTCTACTGTAATCATCAACCAGAGTTAGAAAATACTGGTGACCATAGATGGTGGGAACATGGTATGGCCCCCAAATGTCAGCATAGACAAGTTCATAGCAAGCATTTGAAATAGAAACACTGGATTGAAAGGGCAATCTTCTTTCTTTAGCAAAATGACAATAGTCACATACAACAGGAGTATCATTACAGACTTCATTGTTTAGAGTATGTAGAAACCTTATTTTTCCCTCAGATGTATGGCCTAACCTAGCATGCCAAGGGATACAAACATTCACACTAGGTTTACAACAATTAGTGATAGGAAAAGTAAGTTGATAAAGCCCTTTCCTTAGCTCAGCCATACCAATCATCATCCCATGGTGTTGATCCTGTATAACACACTGGTTAGAGTGAAATAAGATGTTGCAGTTTGATCCTTTTATCAACTCTCCCAAGGAGATCAGATTATAATGGAATATAGGTACACACAGCACATTCTGTAGGATAAGATCAGCAGATAGTTTGACATTTCCAATGTGAGATACTTGAGTATGATGACCATTAGGTAAATCAACAAATATTCCCTGCACTCTCTTGGGATTTTGTAATAGATGCACATTGCAAACAATGTGATGTGTGGCTCCACTGTCAAGAATCCATGAGGATCCTGGACTTGTCAAACTAATATTAGAATCAGAGATTTTACCTTCCAATGAAGCATCTGGAATGAAGTTTGCTTCAATTGCATTAACATGAGGGGTAACAGTCTCAATATGATTACTGTTGAGCTTTCCTTGCTGTATAAACTCCAAGAACCTTTTATAATCTTCTTGGTTGAAAGGAAAAACAGATTCTACAGTGTCAGTTTCTTGCTCAGAAGTCTGAATCTGATTGGCTGACCCCATGCTTTTACTTCTTGATTTCCAACCGGGAGGGTAGCCATGCTTTTTACAGCATTTGTCAACGGTGTGCCCAGTATAACCACAAAAGCTACATACAGGCTTCTGTTTCTGGCTATGGAAGGATTTTTTTGTTGTCAACTTTTGTAAAGAAGGCACCTGCACCTCCTAGACTGTCCCCCAAACTGTTAGATCCAATGTCTATTTGCCTTTCTTGCTGTGAGACCATGGCAAAGGCTTCTCCAACATCGGGTAGGGGTTTCATTAACATAATCTGACGTTTTGTATTGGTGAAATTTTCATTTAGACCAATAAGGAAGGTTGACAACATATCATTTTCCAATTGAGTTCTAACTTTTTCAGACAATTTCGAACCACATTCACAACTTGGAAGACAATCACAGGAGGGAACAAGTCTCAGAATGAATAACTCATCCCATAACAACTTCAACTGGGTAAAATATTCATTTACAGAGGAGGTACCTTGCCTTGTCTGATGAATCCCAGCCTGAATTTCCCCAATCCGAAACACATCCTGCTGGCTGAAACGTTTCTTTAGGTCTTTCCAGATCCCCTCCGCTGTGTTGATCCATAGCACGCTTCGACCTATAGTGGGGGAAACTGCTCTGAGGATCCAGGACAACACCATCGTGTTACACTGATCCCAGTAGAAGCACTTAGGATCTAGCTTGCTGGGAATCTGCATCGTGCCATTGACGAAAGCCATCTTGTTCTTCGATCTTAGGGCCATCTCCACGGCTCTTGCCTAGGCATGATAATTCATCCTTCCTTCCAGTTGAGCAGTTACAAGTTGTAACGAGGGGCTCTCGTTCGGATGCAGATGTAGAGGATCAGATCGATCCCTAGGTTCATAAGGAATGACATTAGGTACAGGATTCGTATTGGTCTGACTCGTACCAATACCAGTATTCTGGGGTAATGGAACGGTTGGAATTGATGGTTGAACCAGCTCTGAGACCATATTGGGAAGCTGCAAGCAGAACAACCAGAAAGAAAGAGAAAGAGGAAGAAGATCTGAGAGGGAAAAACTGTTATGAATTGATTGAAAGTGAAAAACACTGTTACCATGGTTGCAATAGGCGCTAGGCGCTAGTCGGGCGGTAGAGTAGCGCCTAGCGCCTAGACAGCCTAGGTGGCTAACTGAAAAAATGAAAAATAGTACACGTGCATAGGTGCATATATGTCATATTACACACACACACACACACACACACATAAATGAAAAAAATTAGTAAGGTCGAGTCGGCCGGGTTAACTCGGCTAACTCGACAGAAATTGACGAGTTAACTCGGCGTAATCGACCGAGTTAGGCGCTAGGCGGCTGAATTAGGCGCTAGGCGGGCGCCTAGGCGGACGTTCTCCTAGGCGGGAGCCTAGGGCGGAAATCGCCACGGCCTAGGGGCACCTAACGCCTAGGCGCCGATTACTCGGTGCCTAGGCGGGATTTTTGCAACCTTGCACATTGAGATAACTGCTTTATTTATATACAGACTAAAAGAAGCAAAAGAGAAGACCAAGGTGTGAAACTAAATCTGTTACAAAGAGATGATGTAAGCTAACTGCTTCTATGTTTCTCAGGGACCTGATCTTGATTTGCATGTGTTGACAATCAAACCAAACGAATACAACACTTAAATAATGAGAAAAACTATATTCTCATCAAGCTACAAGAATAAATTAAATATGACTAAGAATTAATATCACTATTAAAATCTAGCCACTCATGATGGTAATAAAGAAATTAAATCAATAAGATTCTACGTATTCATCTCTATTATAACAAGGTAAAAGGGAGAGAGAGAGAGAAAAAAGGTATTATAATAAGGTAAAAGAGAGACAGGAAAAAAAAAAAAAAAAAAAAAACTTGCCAGGGCGTTTAGTTGGGAGGAGAGAATTAGAGGAAAATGATTTTCATTTGGTGGGAAAAGAATAAGGTGAAATAAAGTAGAAATTCAAATTACATTGTTAGGTAAGGAGGAATAAAATTATTAAGAATGAAAAGGGAAACTAAAATGCTATTATGTAATAATGATGATGATGGGTAAAAAAAAGTCTTTTTCTTATCTTTTTTACGTTCCATGCTACATTATTGAATATAATTGGAATTCATAGGGGGAGCGGAGGTATGAATTCTAATTCAACAAAAGGAGAGAATATGATTGCAATTACCCTCAACCAAACAATTATAATTTAATAGGCAAAATTAAAGAATTGCATTGTAAAGGAATTGCAATTACGTTGTACCAAACACCCCTCCATTGTGATACTTGAGACCAAAATTGAAGCTTTTTGGTGTATTTTCTCCTCCAAAGTTGCAGTGCCAAACTTCACGCGTTGTCCCTAACTCTCTTTTAAGGGCTTTTGTGATGTGAAAATTACATTTAAGGCTCCGTTCGAAAATCAAGAAAATTACTTTTAAAAAATATTTTCTGAAAAATGAGTCATTTTTCAGAAAATATATATATATTTTTTTTGGTGTTTAACTACACAACGAAAAACTGTCTTTGTGTGTTTGATTCATTTTTTAGAAAATGAACACGAAAATGAAAAGAATTTAATATCTCAAAATTTTAATTATTGAATACTTTTGATAAAATTCTTCTATGAATAGAACTATATATATATATATATATATATATATATATATATATATATATATATATATATATATATATATATATATATATATATATATATATATATATATTACACAGTTTTAAAAAATGTAATTTTTTTTAAATTTTTAAATATGACAAAATAATATTATTTATAGACTTTACTTATTTTTTAAATTTTGAATTAAAAAAATAGAAAAAATAAAAAAGTTCGCGGACCAGGTCACAGGGCCAACCCGCATGAGGTAGGCTATGGTTACATGAACCCTAGTCCATGGGCTTGGTGGGCCTACATGCAAAATCTCATAAACAATTAGGCCCGAAAAATTTTGCATGTGCATCTCTTGGAAAATGACTTCCCAAAAAAAATAAAAATAAAAAAAAAAAAAAATAAGTCTTTTTCCCCCAAAACATACCTATTTTATTTTGACTAATGCATCATTTTTCATTGACCTCATTTTTCCCCCTCTTGCCAAACACTGAAAATCTGAAAAATATTTTCCAGGAGTCATTTTCCGAGTTTCCAAACGCACCCTAAATAGGAGAAACTAACCTTCTGTGAACATATTTTAGAGATCTCTAAAAATAGTCTTGTTACAACGAAAAATGATCTCACTATAGAGTGAAAAGAGCATTGATTCATTGGAAACTTTTCATTGAAAAAACAAAGAACAACGGCATACTCTCTAAATCAAACTTAGATTATGCACAAACAATAGTTGATTCGTAGGAAGAATCAACTACGAATTCGTACTCAAACAATTAGAACTATAAGCAGTAAATGTACGCATATAAGTAACTAATGCATAAAAGTAAACGCATGTGGACTTTGTTAACACAATTCAATGAAATCTTCTCCTATACATCTACAAGGCAACCAACGAGAACCTAATTCCACTAGATATTAATTAAAGACATTACAAGTGGTATATAGAGGACTTAGGTTACCAAGGATGCATACTACTTGTAAAAACCAACTGGCCTACACTTCTCTTTTTAAGGAATTAGGGATATTACTTTTGCAAATCTTCAAGCATATCTTGATTCACTTTCAAGACTAATAATCCACCATTTTGGATGGTGTAATTGCTAATAAGATTGAGTGAATTGTGTTTTGCACAAACCTCTTGTCAAACCAATCTGTAGATACAATATTTGTGCACAGAGCTATCATTTCAAGATGCTATCGATCAAAATTGTCTCTCTCGTTGTTGAAGATGACTTGTTATTTATGTCTATTCTCCTCGAGGCTCCAATCTATTAGAGGTGGTGTCATCAAGAGTCAATCAGTTCTAAGTCTCGTCTCTCTAACAGATTCTTGATGACTACGTACTTTCAAAAAATCTATATACTATTAATAAAAACAAAATTCTCAATTTTAACTTCCTGCCCAAAACAGTCATATACTATTAAGATTTGTTTAATATTTGTAAAATAGTCTAATATGTTAAGTTTTGGCCTATTCGCTCGTTGGTTCTCGCGTGATGCTTGCACGGTTATACACCCGGAATTGCGTATGTATATGTATGTGTGTTTGTAGGTGCATAGAGGGGGAAAAGGAAGGAGAAGAATAACACCAAGCTATAGCATAACCATCATATAAGTGTGTCTCTTTCATTCATATTCACTCACTTTATATAGTGGTCATATACAACCTTTCAAGTACACAACATCAATACATGATTAAAGGCTAAGCAAGTGAAAGGTCTAAATAGTTTAATGGCCATAAATATAAATATTTACAACACTCCCCCTTGGCCATTAAATAATTATACTCATGCCTCGTTAAAAATCTCGCTAGAAAAACCCTGTGGGAAAAACCTAGTCGAGGAAAAGAGTACATGTAGTATCAATCATGTGTTGCATCGGTTGCCTCGTTAAAAACCTTAGCCTAAGAAAATCCAGTGGGAAAAAAACTTAGCCAAGGTAAAAAGAGTACAACCATAAGCCTTCCGGGCATCATCTTCATGATTTAAAAGTCTCCTAGACCGAGTTTATCGCTCCCCCTGAAGACAACAGTCTTCCTAGCCTCCGCATCCCAATTTTATAAACATACTTCTCAAAAGTGGATGTAGGCAGGGACTTAGTGAACAGATCTGCCAGATTTTCACTAGAGCGAACCTTTTCAATGAGTATTTCACCACTCTTCTGGAGTTCATGTGGGTAAAAAAATTTAGGAGCGATATGTTTAGTAAGGCCTCCTTTAACGTACCCATTACTCATTTGTGCAACACATGCTGCATTGTCCTCATATAGGACTGTCGGGGAATCAACATTGCTCATTGTTCCGCATGAGCGATGGATATGTTGTATCAGTGATCTCAACCATACGCATTCGCGTGCGGTTTCATATAAAGCAATTATCTCCGAGTGATTAGATGAGGTAGCAACTAAGGTCTGTTTAATGGACCTCCAAGATATAGATGTACCTCCACAAAGGAAAACATAACCAGTTTGTGATTTAGCAGTATGAGGGTCAGACATATAACCAGCGTCTGAATACCCTGTCAAAGTAATGTCCTGGTTGTTTTTAAAATAAAGACCAATGTCTTTTGTCCCTTGGAGATATCTAAAGATATGCTTTATTCCACTCCAATGTCTTCTGGTTGGAGAGGCACTAAATCTAGCAAGTAAATTCACTGAAAATGCAATATCAGGCCTTGTGCAATTAGCCAGGTAAAGTAAGGCTCCAATAGCACTTAGGTAAGGAACTTCAGGTCCTAGAACCTCCTCATTATCCTCCTTAGGTCTAAATGGGTCCTTTTCCGCTTCAAGGGATCGGACCACCATTGGGGTGCTAAGGGGATGAGATTTATCCATATAGAATTTCTCCAATAATTTATTAATGTAGTTGGCTTGGTGAATGAAAATTCCATTTGGAAGATGCTCGATCTGCAGGCCGAGGCAGAACTTGGTTTTTCCCAAGTCTTTCATTTCAAATTCTGCTTTTAAGCATGAACATGCTTCTATAAGGTCTTTCTTTGTCCCAATAATGTTCATGTCATCGACATAGACAGATATAATGCAGAAGCCATTAGATGACTTCTTAATGAATATACAAGGGCAAATATCATTTTTAACATATCCCTTCTTCAGGAGGAATTCACTCAAATGGTTATACCACATTCTACCAGATTGCTTCAAGCCATATAATGACCTTTGAAGTTTGATGCTATACATGTTTCGATCTTTATCCCTCATATTGGAATTTTGAATACCCTCGGGTATTTTCATGTATATATCAGCATCTAGTGACCCATAAAGGTAAGCTGTCACTACATCCATCAACTGCATATCTAATTTCATACTTACTGCCAATGATATTAAATAGTGGAATGAGATGCCATCAATAACAAGAGAGTATGTTTGACCAAAATCAATTCCGGGTCTTTGCGTGAACCCCTGAGCTACCAATCTCGCTTTATATCTAACCACCTCATTGTTTTCATTCCTCTTCCGTACGAATACCCACCTGGATCCTACTGGGATCACATCTTTTGGGGTAAGTACGGTGGGACCAAAAACTTTTCTTTGATTAAGCGAGTTGAGCTCTGCCTCAATTGCCTGTTTCCACTTCAACCAGTCTGAGCGCTTCCGGCACTCGGTTATTGACTTTGGTTCTGGATCCAGATTATTTTGTGGAATATTACAGGCAACTGCATAGGCAAAAGTGTCGTCGACGACTATTAAATCTCTGTTATATGTTTCTCCTGTATCAACAAAATTTATGGTCGTTTCTATATTGACATCAACCAGATCATCGTCATTTCCCAAAATATTTTGATCTGGATGTTCCGCATTCCCAGTGTTCGTATTATTTAGAGCACGTTCAGGTTCACTGGGTTCTCCGTCTTCAGGACGGTCGTCTTCAGGACGGTTAACATTTTTCTGGAGTGACTGAGATATTTTACCAATTCTCGTCTTCCGTGGATTTAAATCTTTTGCACCAAGTGGTCTCCCCCGCTTCTGGCGATGGGGAGTGTTAGTGTGCATACTTGGTCCCACGGGGACTTCAACTCTCGAAGGAGCATTCACAGCAGGGATATGGGACCTAGTCACTCCTCTGTTATCAGTAAAAGCATCTGGCAGGTTATTTGCTAAATTTTGCAAATTAATAATTTTCTGAACTTCTAGTTCAGTTTGACTAGTACGTGGGTCTAGATACTGAAGATCCTTTTCATCCCATGAGATTTCTCGGCATTTCGTTAAATAAGGTCTTTTATCTCCCCCTAATGCTGGGAAATGATCTTCATCAAAAATGCAGTCAGCGTACCTCGCGGTAAACTGATCTCCTGTCATGGGCTCTAGGTATTTAATGATGGAAGGAGATTCATAACCAACATATATACCTAGTTTTCATTGCGGGCCCATGGAGGTACGATTTGTAGGTGGTATGGAGGTATAAACTGCACACCCAAATACACGCAGATGGGAAATGTTAAGTTCTACGCCACGTAATAGTTGCAAGGGGGAATAATCATGATATGCACTAGGTCGGATTTGAATTAAAGCTGCAGCATGTAATACTGCGTGTCCCCAACATGAGACTGGTAAACCAGACTTCTGCAGTAATGGTCTAGCGATTAATTTAATACGCTTAATCAGAGACTCAGCCAAGCCATTCTGAGTATGGACATAAGGTACAGGATGTTCCACTTTGATGCCCAAGGCCATACAATAATCATTGAAAGCCGTTGATGTGAATTCTCCAGCATTATCCATTCTTATTGATTTAATGGGATAATCTGGGAATTGGGCATTCAACTCAATAATTTTCGCAACAAATTTAGCGAAAGCTTTGTTCCTCGTGGACAGTAGACTAACATGAGTCCAACGAGTGGAAGCATCAATAAGGACCATAAAATATCTAAATGGTCCAGAAGGTGGACTAATAGGTCCACAAATGTCGCCCTGCAATCTCTGCAGAAATATAGGCGATTCATGTCCAACCTTAGTACGCGACGGGCGTACAATATATTTACCTTTCGCACAAGCCACACATGTAAACATATTTGGCGAAAGTACCTGAGATCTAGACAGGTTATGTCCAGCAGAATTAGATATGATCCGGCCCATCATATTCTGCCCAGGATGACCCAGACGGTCATGCCACATTTGAAAAGAATGTGGATTTTTTAGTTTCATGGTAAGTGCCACAAATGAATCATTGGGTTGTATATAGGTATAATATAACCCAGAGGATAAAGAGGCAAGTTCCTCAACCTCCCGCTTTTGACCAGTGATCAACTGAGTCATGGTCAAGAACTCCTCTTTGTTCTTAGTCTTGGTTTCAATATGGAAACCATTTGAACGAATATCCTTGAAACTCAGCAAGGTTCGTTTAGATTGAGGGTACAACAAAGCATTTTCAATTAGTAGCTTTGTACCCTTAGGGGGGATGATGGATGCTCTTCCGGAGCCCACTATTTGTACCTGATCATTAGAAATGGTAGTAATATTACTACTTGATTCGTTTAAGGTACGAAAAAACCTCATATCCGTTAGGATAGTATGCGTGGTTGCACTATCCACCAAACACAATGTTGGTTCATGCTCCATTGTGCGAACAACAACTTTGTAATGTTGTAAGATCTTCGGGGTTACTTCTCGAACAGTGGTTGTTCGTTACTAATTAACCAATGCCTTGGTACAAAAAATAGCATGTGGAGGTTAAAAAAAGAGGTGAACCATTCATCATGATAAAATAGAAAACATAGAAATCAAGTCATAAAACGATATGAAAAAACATAAGTTCATAATCAAAAAAAAAACGATACGAAAAATAGGTTCATAAACCAAGAGCATAAGACAGATCATTCTTGATCACCAAAGTCTTCAAGCTCATATTTTAAAAGATCATCATCATCATTCATCACTGCATTTGCTTCAGGCAAATCAGTGTTGGTGTGATGAGATTCCTTTCTTGACGGTTGCTTATCATTTTTCTTTTGCGTCATTTTGTAAGCTTCAACCAGATGCTTTGGTGTACGACATGTGTGAGACCAGTGTCCCGTACATCCACACCGATAACATGTTTGTGACCTTGATGAACCTTGATCACTTTGTTTCTTATCTTGGGCCCGGGAGTCATTGTTGCCTTTGCCTTTACCACTTCGATTGTTTCGACCGTGACCTCTACCACGACCCTTTCCTCGACCCCTTCTAGAATTGCTTCCCTGGGCAATATGATGTGCTTCAGGCGCGGGGGCAGACCCAGCAGGTCGTGCATTATGGTTTTTCATCAACAACTGGTTGTGCTTCTCGGCCACAAGAAGTGCAGATATCAAATCAGAATGCTTTTCATAATTCTTTGCCCTGTACTGCTGCTGGAGTACAAGGTTACTCGCATGAAAGGTAGACAAGAAGTGCAGATATCAAATCAGAATGCTTTTCATAATTCTTTGCCCTGTACTGCTGCTGGAGTACAAGGTTACTCGCATGAAAGGTAGACAGAGTCTTTTCAATTAAGTCTGTCTCTGAAACTTCTTGTTTGCAGAGCTTTAGTTGCGAGACTATCTTATGAAGGGCCGAGTTGTAGTCAATAATTGACTTATAGTCCTGAAACCTCAGGTGAAGCCAGTCAAATTGGGCTTGAGGGAGGACAATCGATGACTGCTGGTCAAAGCGGTCCTTCAGGGACTCCCATAATGCCAAAGGGTCCTTTTCAGTCAAGTATTCATTTTTCAGGTCGTGGTTCAAGTGGTGACGTAAGAAAATGAGAGTCTGCACCTTCTGGGCGTTTGTACACTGTGACTCAGCAACAATGGTTTGGCTTAGTTCTTTAGACGCGAGATGAATCTCGATGTCTAAAGCCCAAGTCAAATAGTTGCTACCGTCAAGTGCGAGCTCATTAAATTCTCTTTTGGCGATAGAAGACATGATCGTTCACCGAGATTGAGCGTGCTGATAACGTGTTAAGTTTTGGCCTATTCGCTCGTTGGTTCTCGCGTGATGCTTGCACGGTTATACACCCGGAATTGCGTATGTATATGTATGTGTTTGTAGGTGCATAGAGGGGGAAAAGGAAGGAGAAGAATAACACCAAGCTATAACATAACCATCATATAAGTGTGTCTCTTTCATTCATATTCACTCACTCTATATAGTGGTCATATACAACCTTTCAAGTACACAACATCAATACATGATTAAAGGCTAAGCAAGTGAAAGGTCTAAATAGTTTAATGGCCATAAATATAAATATTTACAACATAATACAATTTCTAATGGAATATATTGTTTCTTATTTTCGTATTTGTACTACAATTCTGCATTAAAATTCTGTTCGTAGTACAATACAACAATATTAAAATTCATATTTCTATTCAACAATATTTTTCCGTCATTACTCCGATGCATATAAGATAGAATGGGTTTAATATTAAATAGATCACACAATATAATTTTAAAACAACTAATATATTAAAATTGATGAGTTTAATTAAGAAATTAATTACACATATAATTATTATGTTAATTAAGATAATAATTACAAGAATATTAGTATAATTATAATTAAACATAGATTGTTGATTTTTTTTAATTAAAATTACTTTTTTTTGATTATATATATATATATATATATATATATATATATATATATATATATATATATATATATGTATGTATGTATGTATGTATGTATGTATGTATGTATGTATGTATGTATGTATGTATGCATGGATGTATGTATGTATGTATGTATTTATTTATATTTAAGCATAATAATATGAGAAGAAAATAAATTATTATTCTCATTATTTCATTTAATTTATATGGTAATTTTATGCTAATCTGTCTATATGTTTTTTTATTCATAAGGTGTAATCATATAATTGCATAATATTATTATATTTACCTAATAATTATTATGATAATTAAAGAATTAATTGCACAGATATTAGTATATGGACTAATAATTATTATCATAATTAAGTTAATAATTACCTTAATAATAATATAATTACAATTAAACATGGGTCATTAAATTTTTTTATAATTATTACAATTAATTTTATGATTATATATATATATATATATATATATATATATATATATATATATATATATATATATATATTTATATTGAAGGTATAAAAGTATAATTGCACAATATTAGTATCAGTATAATTACCTAATAATTATTATAGTAATTAAAAGATTCACTGTACAAATATTAGTATAATTGATTAATAATTATTATGTTAATTAAGCTAATAATTACAATAATAATAGTATAATTACAATTAAACATGATCGTTGGATTTTTTTTATATAATAATTACAATTAATTCATTCATATATGGAGGATGAGGAAAAAAGTAAATACAATATGGTGAAAAGGAATATACTTAAAGTATAAAAGTATAATTGCACAGATATTAGTATAATTAACTAATAATTATTATGTTAACTAAGCTAAACATGGATCATTAGATTTATTTTTATAATAATTACAATTAAATTATTTATCATTTTTTCTTCTATTTATTTTAGTAATAATATAATTACATATATCATATTACATATCGATTTTTAAAGATAATTGTAAACAAACGAGTCATATATTATTAAATTAATTGAGTGATACTTTTGCACTAATCCTATAATCAAATAAATTTACATTTTCAAATATTAGAAATGATCTTTAATTTTATTATCTAAATATATAATAAAAAATTGTATCCGTGCACCACATGGGTAATTGGAATATTATTTGCTTGAATTCAAACAAGAATAACATCAAAAAACATAATCGATCCAACCCATTTAATCAATTACACAATATAATATTTGTTGTTATAATTTATATAATTGTATATCGATTCAAATATTCCTAAAATATTATAACAAATTAATTTCGTGCAATGCACTGTTGAAAATACTAGAATTTTAAGAATATTTGAATTGATATACAATTATATAAATTATAACAACAAATATTATATTGTGCAATCTATTTAATATTAAAAATGCAACAATATTAAAATTCATATTCTGATTTTTTTCGTCACTACTCAATATTGAATCAATGATATTTAGTTTACTCTAATCTATTTATTCGACTTTGTTATTTGCTTTTCATTATTTATAAATAAACTAATTTTTTCTCCTTTTTTTTCCTTTTAAGAGTTGATGTTATCGGAATCAAATAAAAAATAGTTTGCTTATATGGTGAAGTTGGAGAAGTTGCTATCTTTGTGGGGAAAGAGCCTGTAAGACTTTCTAGAAAAGTCAATCCCAGACGAAACTAGCATGTGTTTGAGTAAAAACAAATTGATAGCCGAAGATTTGGCGTATGACAATGAATCGTTCAAGACAGAACATGAAACATTGGTAACACAATTTATTGACGAACAAAAGAATGCTTACGACTCTGTTATGAATGATATTAATTCTAATGGAGGTGGATTCTTATTTGTGTATAGTTACGGAGGAACAAGCAAGACGTTCGTGTGGAGAACGTTATCGTCAAAGATAAGGAGCCACGATGATATTATTCTGAATGATGCTTCTAGTGGAATAACATCTTTGCTCTTGTCGGGAGGTAGGATGACGCATTCCAGATTTGCTATACCACTCTCTTTGAACGAAGATTCCACGTGCAATATATCGCAAGGCAGTGACCTTGTTGAGCTTATAATAAGGAGCAAATTGATAATATAGGATGAAGCACTGATGACACACAAACACTGTTTTAAGGCTTTGGACAAAATCATGATGGATCTACTGAGGTTCGCCATATTGGGTAGTGCTGAAAAGAATTTTGGTGGAAAGACAATAGTTTTTGGTGGCGATTTTAGACAGATCCTACCTGCTATTCCAAAAGCAACAATACCAGTAGTTGTCGGAGCAACTATTAATTCTTCATACCTGTGGACAAATTGCAAGGTATTAAGGCTCACCAAGAACTTGACATTACGGACCTTAGCTTCAAAGGAAGATAGACAGACGGTTGATTGGATTTCAAAATGGATTGCAGACATCGGAGATGGGATTGCAAGGGTTGTAAACGGCGGTTCATTTGAGATCGATATTTCGGCATGGTTTTTGTTGAAGTTTGGACACGATCCCATAACAACTATAGTGGAAAGCACCTTCAAAGCTCGAGATATGGCATGCTTGATGAGTCGCAGGTAGAAGGATGAGGGATCCTCTCGTCAACTTTAGATGTCGTTGATCAAATTAATCAGTACATGTACGACATGAATACTGCAGAAGGATGAACATATTTAAGTTGTGACTCTTTATGTAAGGCAGAATTAGACAGTGAAAATCTATCAAAAGTACGCACTCCTGAATTCTTAAATAGTTTGAGATTGTCGGGTTTTCCTAATCATTCATTGACTTTAAATGTCGATGCACCTATTGTGTTATTGCGGAACATAGACTACTTCCTCTTGGTCTTTGTAACGGGACGCGGCTCATCATCACAAGATTGGCAGATCACATTGTCGAAGCAAGAATAGCTAATGGGATACGTGAAGGAACCAAAGTTCTTATCCCCCGAATGTCTCTCACTCTTTGAAATACGAGATTGCCCTTCAAGTTCCAGCGTAAACAATTCTCGTAGATGCTTGCATATGCAATGACCATCTAGATGGGGATGGACAAGATTGTGTTGCGACTACTAATGTCGTCTACAAAGAAACTGGAGGGAGACGAAGAAGGTTTCTTCGTTTCGTCTCCGGGCGGAGTCCCTTTTTTTTTTCTTTTCTTTTCTTTTTAATTTAAATAATTAATTTTAAAACTTTATTTTTTAAAAAATAATTAAATTGGGAAGATGACCGGTTGACCTGTTGGAAACCTACAAATTGGTAGAATTGTTTGAAATTGGTTAGTTTAGGAACCCAATTGTTGATTTTTTAAAGTTCAATAGCCTAATTGCATTATTGTGTGTAGTTCAATGACCTATTTGACCCTTATTTTTTTTTTTTTTTTTTTACTGTTGTATCAAATGAAAAATATAAATATTTGGACAAATACTCATATTACTTAGGAATTAGGAAAAATTCCTTTATCTAATTACAGGTTGTTCAAATTTTACTTATGATAAAACTTATTTAAAAATGTATCAAAGAGTTGACATTTGACAATAAATTTAACTGATTCTATTATTAGGCGAATCTGAAATGAATCTTGAACATGGTATTAGCTAGATAATAATACTCCTAAGGTTTATTTATGTCCATAATGTTTATTATATTTAAAAAAAAAAAAAAAAAAAAAAAACATATGTGAATGGTGTAGCAATTGAGCATGGCATTATGAGCTTTGAGCTTGAAACACCATGCATATGCCAGGCCACTTCCGACAAAAGCAAATCAATCTACAGCTAAAGGGCAGAGACAGTATCTTTTATACTGAAACACAATAGCATCCAGCCATCCAGGTGCCATGCCTATGACCGAAATTATTACGTGGAGTCCCAAGTTTTACTCACATTTTTAATGTAGACATTTTGTTTGGACTCACGTGATGAAAATAGACCACTTTTGTTTAATATGTCAGAAAGTAAAAATGAAGAAGTAAAATTTGAGAATATATGTTGTAAAACTCGCCTAAGACTGACTATATGGCCAAACTCATATAACCCACTTTTTTGTTTTGTTTCTTTAAAAAAAAATTATGTTTTGTCTTTCCTTCTTTCGTTGGCAAGATAATGTTTCCTTTCTTGTGTCAAACAATCCAATTATCCAAACTGAATGGTGAAAAGTGTTTTGAAACACTTTCACGGGACATATAGTGAGCCCCCAACTGACCAAACAAATTCATCACAATCACAATGTCTGTCTACTGGGATTCGGCAATGACAGCGTCCTCACCATTAGTTTTATTAGGAATGAAGTCATTAAAAAAAAAAAAAAAAAAAAAAAAAAAAAAAGGAGAAAATTTCAATTTTGATCCTACGACTATAGGGGTCTTGTTAATTTTAGTCCTTGACTATTAAAAGTGTCAATTTAGTACCTTAACTATGTAATTTTTGTCAATTTTGATCACTCCGGCCAAATTGCCGGTCAAAAGTGATCGGAAAATTTTAATGTATAAAATTTTGGGGACAATTTAGTCATTTGCTATTCTTTTTTTTTTTCTTTTTTCTCCGTTTCTTCTCTTCTACGCGGCCGGAAAATTTTGGCTGAAACTTGTTGAAGCTTAGAAGCCATTTTCAATCACCGAATGATCATCATAATTAAGCCTACAATTAGTGTCATACTTATGCACTAACCTCAATAATTGTCAGGAGAAATTTCAACGCCACCGACTGGCCACCGCCGCGCCACAGATTAATTCGCCAAACAGAGCTCTGGGCGAAGAGATTGAATCTTTCCTCTTCAGAATTCGCCATCTTTTTATTATTGATGGATAAATAAATAAATAAATAACTAATAACTTAGGTAAACTCAGAGCTCAACATTCTCTTTCTTAACCGGCAGTTCAATTATGTGATTTTGTTTTGGGTGCATTTAGCATGCTTTTGTCTTCGGAACATTCCTCGGATTCATAGATCGTAAGGTATGTGACGAAGCGGCGGTTCGGATGAGTTTGGTCCTCTCTTCTTTCCAAAGCCAACAACGGCAGTTACGAAGCGGCGGTTGTATTGCATACATGCAATTGGGTGATCATTGTTGCAATCAAAGAAGCCGGAAATGTTAAGGTTGCCGTCGGTCATAATCTATACTATATTATAGTACATTTGTTGTCTGATTGTGTTTATTTTTGTTTTCTGGTTTATTAAACTGTATGCCACCGCCCCTTCGTGACTGCCGTTGTTGGCTTTGGAAAGAAGGGAGGACCAAACTCATTCAAACAGGGGAGAAGAAGGACGACGGCGGCAGCTTCAAGAACGGAGGAAGAAATGATCGTCGGAAACCGGAGAGAAGAGAGAAGAAAGAAAACAGAAGTAAAATGACTAGATTGCCCTCAAAATTTTATACATTAAAATTTTCCGGCCACTTTTGACCGGTAATTTGGCCGGAGTGATCAAAATTGACAAAAAGAGTTAATTCCAGCAATGGTCCTCCGACTATATTGATTTTCCAAAATTAGTCATCGACTTTTAATTTGGACACTTTACGTCCCTTGACTTTCAATTTCTTTCCACTTGAGGTCCTTTCGTTAGATTACGGTAAATTGGACTTTAAATGAAAGGGTAATGTAGTCATTTCATCTGCCTAATGTATAAGTCTTCGTATTTCTCCCTTGTATGCGTGACTTCGGACATCAGATTCACTTAATTGCTTAATCCCTAAATCCACTCGAAAAAAAAATTCCATTAGTGATTAAGCAATTAAGTGAATCTGATGCCCGAAGTTGCGTATACAAGAAAGAAATACGAAGAATTATACATTAGGCAGAAGAAATGACTACTTTACTCTTTCATTTAAAGTTCATTTTACCGTAATTTGACGAAAGGACCTCAATTGGAAAGAAATTGAAAGTCAAGGGATGTAAAGTGTCCAAATCAAAAGTCGGGGACTAATTTTGGAAAATTAATATAGTCGGAGGACCATTGCTGGAATTAACTCTTGACAAAAATTACATAGTTAAGGTACAAAATTGACACTTTTGAAAGTCAAGGACTAAAATTAACAAGACCTCTATAGTCGTAGGACCAAAATTGAAATTTTCTCAAAAAAAAATTTTGAGGTCAAACCATGAAGTGTCCTGAGCAAGCCCTAATTGTAAGAGATATCTTTAAATTCATACCATACTCAAACTAATTCCGGTTTGCACCGGGTCGCCCAATTACGCAAATTATGCTGTGCAACCGAATGCACCATGCGCATGGTGCATACGATGCAAAACGACGTCGTTTTAGTTAAAAAACGCGCGTCCCACTTAAAAAGAAATCAGGTTCGATTCCCGGCAATAACATTTTCATATATCCATAAATTCATAACTATATATCCATAAATTCATAACTATATATCCACAAATTCATAACTATATATCCACAGTGAGTGAATGAAGTAAAAATTCACAATGAATGAACTAAATATCCACAATGATTGAACTAAATATCCATAAATAAATAACTATACATCCAGAAATTCATAACTATATATCCATAAATTCATAACTATATATCTACAGTGAATGAATGAAGTAAATATCTGCAATGAATGAACTAAATATCCACAATGAATGAACTAAATATCCATAAATTCATAACTATATATCCAGAAATATGCTATTGTCGAGAATCGAACCTGATTTTTTTTTTAAGTGGGACGTGCGTTTTTAGTCAAAACGACGTCGTTTAGCATCGTATGCACCATGCGCATGGTGCATTTGATTGCACAGCATAACTATTGGCTCAATTAAGGGACAAAGTGCTGGCTAGATTGGTTATTCCATATGAGAAGGATTGAACTCCCGACCTCTCTTAAGGGATAAGGGTGGACAGTCACTCACGCCAACCAAGCTAATTTGAAGTCATGATAAATTTAAGTACCAGAATTTTGGCTTTTGAGTCCATAATTCTTGACTATGATTCCAAATCTAATTAAAAAGTTATAATGGATATATAATTCTTGTGTTTGTAAGAGGGTTGTCTCCCATTATAATGTTATTATCCCTTGCTTGATTAATGGAAGAAAGGGTTTGGGCCCAAGGTCAATTGGGTCAGGAAGTGAAGATCCATGAGTTAATTGGGTGCGGAGATAAAAATCAAAATTCATAGGTAATATTTTTGGGACCTAAATAGGTAAGGAAGCGGTATGCTGGGCAACCACGTGCACCACGCAAGGTGTAGACGGAATTGAATCCATAATTTCTATATTGTAAATCCATAATTTATATATTATAGATTCATAATTTTTATATTGTATATTTATAATGTCTAAACTGTAGATTCATAATTACTACATTGTATAGTTATCAAATTATGAACATATAGTTTAGTGATTTGTGAATACAAAGTTCAACAATTAGGAATATGAAAATAGAGTTTTGTAATTGTGAATATAGAGTTCAATAATTATGAATCTATGGTATAGAAATTATGAATTTATAATATAGAAATTATGAATCAAATTTCGTGTCCACCACTGCACAGCATAATTTGCTGTAGGTAAGAGAAGAAAGTTACACAAGTACCAAATTTACCGAGAAGTAGAGTTGTTTCTTTTTTTTTTTGTTTTTTTAAAGAAAAATGATATTTCAATCCATATCCTACCGTCAGACATAAAAAAGGATTCCCAAATTAACATGAGCAATTCAATTTGCTTATCGTTTAGCAAAAGAGATAAAAAAAAAAATTAAGAAAAGATGATAATAAATATTTACATTTACATCAAATAAAATACGATCAAATTGAGAATCTTGAGACCATTGATGATTTATAAGGTGCATGTCTCAATGTATGGTTTAATTTTGGTTTTTCATCCAACTGAGAGCTTCACAAATGGCAATAGCTTCTACCGCTTTAGGTGAGTAAATACCAAGACAAGGGAGACATGCTACTACAATAAAAACCTCACGGTTCTCTAAGAATCCAACCAAACCCCATACAGCCACAACGTCCAAACGTCGACTGTTTAATCAAATCAAATAGTTAATAGTGGTCAAACAAGCCACAAATATGACCATAAGGTATAAGGTGCCAAGATGGCTGGGAATGAGAATGCTTGTTTGGAAAACTCAGAAAGTGGCAGAATTCGGGAAAAACAGAAGGGGAAGGGACAGGGTTTAGTTTAACTAAATTTGACCCCTTAATTATTTAAAGCATTGCCATTCATTATATAATACTCTCAACTTTCATTAGTACAAAAGTACTATATCCTACACCTGACAAGAGACTAGTTGGGAGACTAATTTGTTCAATATTTCTTAAAAGATAATAATTGAAAAATCAAAAAGTGTAATTTTTCTTTAAGGCAAAGAATTAGTTTATCTTAATCCTGTGAATCTCAAGAAAAATGTCAACATCAAAATTTTAGGAGGGAGTAAAATTTAGGAGTAGATGTAATATTTTCCTTCCTTCAATTATAGTTACAATTCAAATTTATGGAGCTGACTTGAAAAAAAAAAAAAAAAACAAAACAAAACAAAAACAAATGGACAATGCTCAGATAGAAACCAAATGTTGGATTCAAAGTTTCAGTAAATAGGAATCTCAGAGAGTTGGGGAATCCTCTTGTGACAAAACATAGTCAGTGTTCAAAACCAGAACTCAAGAAATAGATATAAAGCATCAAAAAGAAATCAGGGAACTTCAAAATGAACAAAATCCCATTTCACCAGTTCTATGCCAAATATTGCAATTACTCTCTGCTTCAAAAACATATTGTAAAAGATGTTCTTCAACACAATCAATATCAATTAAGACAAAATGAGCACTCTGAACTAAGAAATCAATGATATCTAGAAAATAAAGAGTTATCCACCCCCTTACTCTTCGTCATCCCCTGAATCATTCTCAGCTATGTTGAAGTACCTCAATTCGTAGACACTTCTATCCTTGTTCGAAGATATAACACGCAGCCAATCACGCACATTGTTCTTCTTTAGATACTTCTTTGTCAAGTATTTCAAATACCTGTGCCAAAGAAGCACACATCAGTTAATGAAAGTAATAATAGTACCTATGCAAAGTATAACAGACACAAACATAAAGATAAACACCAAAAAAAAAAAAAAAAACATTTGAACAAATAGGAAGAGAACCATAAATTATTAAAATCAATTGCCCAGTAGTACAAGTATAATCAGCAACTACCTCTCAACCTTAATTTTCCTATCTAGTTAATAGGTTAGCTCCTTGAAAGAAATCAGAAAAATAACATTCATAAGTCCATGACACCATACTCATGAAATTCCATACTGCTTCAACATATGAGAGAGATGGTAATATGAATCACAAAGACCTCTAATTTAAGGGTGGGATAAATCTAAAAAAAACATGTTACTAAGAAAGATCAACTTTCAGAAAAAAAACAAGAGGGACAGGGCAGATAAGCATAGCTTTTATTCAGCCATTCACCTAAATAAACCACAAGATCACTGCATAACAATTGAACTTCAAATATTAATTCAAAACAGTTCAAAAATATAAGAAATGGAACAGAAAAGAGTCAAAAACCCCCACTCAATTCAAATTAATACAGCCTTCAACTGCCAAAAAAGTTCTTTACTCCTTTGAATGTATTTCAGCTTTCATGTCATTCAACATTCAACTAATTTAAACTAATAAACAAACTCTGAATACCAATTTCGAAGCACAAGCCCAGGTCAAGAGCAATCAGAACTACAGATTCATAGCAAAGATGCGTATGAAGAGATAAAAGATGGATAGCAAAAATACCTCTTGGAAAAGTTGGAGTCTGCCGTGACGGTGATTTTGGTCTTGTCGCGGGTGACCGTGACGGAGTCTCCGAGCGCTCCCGGCTTTCCGCCGACCTTGATGCGCTCCTGGAGAAACTTCTCCAGTGAAGCGATATCCATGATTTTATCGTCCACGGGCTTCGAACAGTCAATCACGAACGTCGATCCCTTCTTCTTCCCACCCTTGGTGGCCCCAGCTCCGCTGCTAACTTTGCTCATTTTCTCCGTGTAAACCCTTCACGGTGCTTGGAATTCGCGGGGAGAAAATTAGGGTTAGGGTTTTGTTCAGAGACATATATAGAGAATGTTGGGCTTTTGGGCAAATATCGGCCCATTATCTATCCAATTACACATGGATCTCATTTTATTTGTGTTTCATCTCAGACTCTCAATCTTGTTAATCAATGCCCATTTGACATACGGAGTATTTAGAATTATTATTTTGGTCCACACAACTGTGTAAACTATATATATATATATATATATATATATATATATATATATATATAAAATGTAAAATCCCTATAAATTTGTAATATTATTATGGTATTGTTTTTGTATTTTTTTTTATTGATTTATTATTATATGTATTATTTTAATTAGATTTATTATTATATGTATTATTTTTAAGATTTGATCACCGATTAATTGAAAAAATTTTCTATTCGGTTAATTCAGTAATACAAAGTTCGGTTTGATTAACGGTTAAAGTTTTAAAAACTTTGGTTAAAACAATTCGGTTAACCGATTGCACATTGATATACAAAACGAAACTAAGAGCAACCCCATCTATGATTTTTTGTGGGGTCCAATATGAATTGGAGGATAGAGAAGAAGGAGAGATAAATTAGAGTGAATTTTCAACTCTGAGAGATTGTGATTTTTTGTGGGCCTCGAGAGAGAAAAAAAAAATGAAAGAAGACTGCGCATGCTTTTTTTTTTTTTTTTTTTTTTTTGTGTGTGGTACACTTTAGTTTTTAAAAAGGAAGTAATATGGTGGTAGGAGACATTGTACCATTAATAATAATAATAATAATAATAATAATAATAATAATAATAATAATAATAATAATAATAATAATAATAATAATACCTATTTTGGTCCCTCGACTATTAGATAACAATAGTTAATACCTATTTTGGTCCCTCGCTTTTAGATACAATGACATTTTGTCCCTCTCTATAACGGTGGATGGATGACAATTGTAACAGATGACCAAATTGGGTACGATTTTACAATTTAGAAGACTAAATTGGGTACTTTTAATAATTTGGGGCTGAATTGTGCATTACCTAATAGTCCAGGGACCAAAATAAGTATTAACTCTCAAATAATTTACATTCAATACACAAATAATATCAATGAATACGCATAAAAACTCAGCTATTTTTGTCCATGACATTTTTAAGTGATAAAATTTGTACTCTGTGCATTACCGGGTGTGCTTTTATAGTTGAATTCCCTACTATGCACGTATCAATGTCGCCGATGTGGTTCCGACTGGTTGAAGTCTAATTGAGAGACTGTTGTTGTGGTCTAGGTGTGTGACGGTGTTCACTGTTTAGCGCGGAAAAAAAAAAAAAAGTCACTTTTAACATGTATTATTGCTTTTTTGACTTTGCGTTTTTCTTTTCCACTTTTCGCAGACGCACGTCGTAACTTGTACTTTGATTGTATGTCTACCTTGTGAGTTGCGGATTAGGAATTTTAGATACAGTTCATTAATACAAACTTTGTTTCTATGACTAAGAGCAATATTATCAGTGAATATTTTGGAGAGAATGTCAGATTAAATCACTCTTGTTCAAGATCATAGCTAATGTGGAGAAGAATTAATTGAGAAATAATTGACCTGCAAAGACCAAAAATAATGTCAGAATTATTAAATGAAGAGGGACAGGTGTTGTGCGCGTTTCGCGCACAACACGCGCCTGACACTTCTGTTTATTTTTATCCTACTGAATTTGGATCCTGGCTCGGATAGTGAACTTACGGGTCAATTTAATTTTTTTTTTTTCAATTATTCTAGTATACGCTTGAAAGGTATGATATATTAGATATACACACAAAAACGTGGACCAACCTGTGTGTAAAGAGTTGTTGTGATCTAACATTGCGGGCATATATTGCAAACTGTTATATTTATATATAGTTATAATATGATAAAAATAATATTGTCCCGGTAGCGGTGCAACTTGGAAAGCGAAATGCAGTGGGCACGGAGGTTTACTGCTACATTTTAGCGGTAAAGCTAAGCCAATTTGGGCAGCCCCCATTCCGTTGCGCATGTCACTGTTTGTCGGTTAGACTTTGGAGCCTCTCTTCCCCGAATCATGTGCAGTGGTTGACTCATTGCTCCACGTACATACAATCAACGACCAAATTTTTATATAAATGCTCACAATTTCTCTACTTTCAATCATTTATATAAGCCTAAGGGTGTGTTTGGTTGGTGGGTTTTGCACATAGCAATGGGTATGAAAGTGATTATTGTTGTTTGGTTTATAGGTTTTTAGAACATTACTATGGGTTTCGAATACCCCATCAATTGAAAAATTCATACCCAAATAAAATAAGGGTTTCATTCCCTTATTCATTCTCAAGCACTACTATTAGTAACCATTCACATTTCACCCTACTACCAAACATGTTAAATACTTTCACCAAAATCCATTACCATTACCATTACCAAGTATTTGATACCGGTTCCGATTCCGATTCCTATGTGCGAACCAAACACACCCTAATATTGTTCCCCCTAGTTTTTAGATTTTGTTTGACACGTCTAGCTGAAAGCTGATAGCTAATAAATTAATTAATGAAATTAAAGCACTACTATAGGAGATAACTAAGAATTACTGAGAGTATTTCTACTAGGAGATAATACAAGGTTAATGTCAGGTCAATAAACTTGGGTGAGGTTCTTTCTAGATGTGGGGTGGAGTTATTTTAGAAGAGAATCCTTCTGCAAAGAAGGAAATAATGTCAGAATAATAAAAAAAAAAAAATGCGCACATTACGCCCACAGCGGGCGCGTGTGGAACTGGGGCGTGTCAAAGTGGCCGCCAACTGGCAGCCACTCTGACTTTTGAACCTTTTTACCTTTTTTTTTTTAAGTCAAAATTTATTCAATTTTTACTTTTTTTTTTCACCCGCATTTTTTTTCTCTCTCCTAATCACACTTATAAAAATCTCTCAAAAATCGCAACGAAGATCAACTACTAAGGATGCTCTAAGAGGCATTCACTACTACAGAAAACGGTTTTAACGTCGGTTAAAATACCCCATTTAACGTCGGTTATCTTTCGACGTCGTCTTAAGAGACGTCGTAAATAAATGATACGACGTCGGTTGAACAACCGACGTCGTATGTAATATACGGCTTCGGCTTTTACCTAAAAGCCGAAGCCGTATATATATATATATATATATATATATATATATATTTATTTATTTATTTATTTATTTAAAAAAAAATAATTTATATCCTGTGTAGTACCATCACCATTTGCTGAATCCATACGTCTGTTTAGAAACAAAAATTATTAGAATATATAAAAGTACTACAATAAGAAAACTAAAAAACAAAATAAATAGCGGGCATTACATGTAATAATCAATTCTCCCATATCCCTTCATGATGATCATCTCGTGATGCATGTACTTCATCTATCTCATTATCAATAATAGTGGGCAATAAACTTGAAGAAAATGGTGGTATTTCCTCAATATCAAAACTAACATCTTCATTCTCATCTCTAGTAATTTGTCTCTTTCCATGAAGAACAATTGACCATTTTTTGTTATAAGGATCACTAATATAAAAGACTTGTTTTGCTTGGGATGCCATTATGAACTGCTCATTTTTGTGCCCTTCACGATTAAAATCAACAAGTGTAAATCCCAACTCATCAACTTTTACACCATGTTTATTATCTACCCATCTACATCGAAACACCGGCACCCTAAACAAAACATAATCAACTTCCCATATTTCTTCAATCACACCATAATATGACAACTTTGCGAACACAAGATTTGTATCTTTCGAACTACTGAAATGCATGGAATTTGCAACCAAAGTAACTCCACTGTTTTGCATAGTGTTCTTTTCATCTTGAGCTTTTGTATAAAAAGAAAACCCATTAATGTCATATCCATTATAGCATAGGACATCCAAACCAGGACCATGTGCTAACCATGAAACAGTTTCAGACATATTATTCTCTTCAATAACTTTATTTTTGAACCAACGAATAAAAGTTCGATTGTGTTCGCCCACAATCCACATGTCTGTCCTTCTTGGATTTTGCTCTCTAATCAATGCCTTGTGTTCATCTAAATACGGCTCGACTTCACTTGTATTATGCAAGATGTACAAGTGTGCCTCCTCAACATCTTCACGAGGCATAGTCTTCACTTTGACTCCTCAAGTACCCTTCCCAGCAATTCTTCCTTCATGTCGATTAGTAGAAACACCAATAGCCTCTACCCCTGCCAAATATTCTGTACAAAACTCAGTAACCTCCTCTGCAACATAGCTTTCAACTATAGATGCTTCCGGCCTATATCGGTTCCTAACATAACCTTTTAATACTTTCATGTACCGTTCAAATGGGTACATCCACCTCAAATAAGCTGGACCACAATGTTTGATCTCTCTCACCAAATGCACAAGCAAATGAACCATGATATCAAAAAATGAAGGTGGAAAGTGCATCTCTAGCTGACACAGTGTAACAATAATGTCATTTTGCAATTCATCTAATTTGTCTGGATAAACAACTTTCCCACATATTGCATTGAAAAAGAAACAAAGTCTTATGATGGTATATCTCAACTTTTTAGGTAATATGCCTCTAACAGCCACTGGCAATAGTTGTTGCATTAAGACATGACAATCATGAGACTTCAACCCCACCAACTTTAAATCTTGCATATTAACAAGTTTACTGATATTTGATGAATACCATTGTGGTACCTTTACTCCACATAAACACTCACAAAAACTTATTTTCTCCTTTCTTGATAAAGTATGAGCAGCTGGAGGCAAATATGTTCTCTTATCCCCGCAACGTGGAGCTAATGTAGGTCGTATACACATTTCAACCAAATCCAATCTAGCATTGAGTCCGTCTTTAGTATTACCTTTAATGTCTAAAAGAGTTCCAACAAGACTATCACATACATTTTTCTCCACATGCATCACATCAATACTATGTCTCACATCTAGTGTCTTCCAATATGGAAGATCAAAAAATATAGATTTCTTTTTCCACGGACTCTTCTCATTTGTAGGTATCTCTTTTGACCTCTTACCTCTTTGAGATTGAAGCTTTTGAGTCTTACCAAAAGTAACATTGATGCATTCAACTCGTTCATAAACTTGATTCCCTGTTAATGGTTGTGGAGCATCTGTATAGTCTTGAACGCCATTGAATGCCTTTTTTAATTTTCTATAAGGGTGAAATTTATCAAGAAATCTCCGATGCCCCATGTATACAGTCTTTCTACCATGAACCAGTTGATGATAACATGTATTATCTTCACATTTGGGGCATGCCTTATGACCTTTGACACTATATCCAGACAAGTTACCATAAGCTGGAAAGTCATTGATTGTGCAAAAAAGCATTGCATGCAACTTAAAAGTCTCCTTCCGGTATGCGTCAAACACTAACACACCTTCATCCCATAATTGCTTCAAGTCATCAATCAAAGGCGCCAAAAAAACATCTATATCATTACCTGGTTGTTTTGGCCCAGAAATCATCAAGCTTAATAATATGTATTTGCGTTTCATACACAACCACGGGGGTAGATTATAAATTATCAACATAACTGGCCACGAGCTATGCTTGCTACTTAGGTTCCCGTGAGGGTTAATACCATCAGTACAAAGTCCAAGTCTAAGATTTCTCGACTCTTGGCCAAATTCAGGAAATGCATTATCAAATGTTACCCATTGAGAAGAATTAGCTGGGTGTCGAAGCTTGCCATCGAAAATTCTTTCATCTGCATGCCATGATAAGTTCTTCGCATCGCTTGGATTTGCAAACATGCGCTTAAATCTTGGAAGAATTGGGAGATACCACAAAACTTTAGCTGGTGGACTTTTCAAACGTACTTTACCACTCTCTCTTGTTTTATAACGAGATGCCCTGCATATTGGACATGCATGCAAGTCTTTGTAATCATTCCTAAACAATATGCAATCGTTAGGGCAAGCATGTATTTTTTTGTATCCCATACCCATGGGACACAACATCTTTTTGGCATCATATGTACTCTTGGGAAGTTCATTACCATCTGGAAGCATATCATTGACTATTTTAAGTAAAGCAGTAAAGCTCTTGTCGCTCCACCCATTCCCAGCTTTCAAGTTGAATAATTTTAATACAGCAGATAATCTGGTATATTTACTACACCCTGGCCATAAAGGTTGTTTTGAATCATTCAATAATTCATCCAACTCATTTGACCGATTGGTAAACTCTTCTCCAACATCGCGAAACATTTCATCCAACCGATCTTCAGACTCATCATCTTCATTGTCAACATACATGTTAGATGTTGTAGCCACATCGCTTTCACCGTGCCAAATCCATTGTGTATAATATGGATTAATCCCATTAACAATTAGATCATCATATATGTCTTCTTCACCTAACCTTTTCTGATTACAACATTTCGTACAAGGACAGAAGAACCTCTTATTACTATTCGGAAGGTTATTATTTGCAAACTGTAAAAAATTTCTAACTCCATCTTCATATTCCTGACTAAGTCGATTAGCTTTCATCCAACTTTTATGTAACACCCCAGATTTTCAAGACACTTAAAACTTATAAAATAAAGGTGAAATCTCATTAAATCCCAAAACATAATACAAGGGTGCGGGGTGCTATGCCACACCTGAGCTAGAGAACTCAGGTGCACAAGCTAACTATCTAATATCCTTAGTAATGTAAATGCATAAACATGGCACACAGGCCGGAAGGGAAACTATCTACTTCTACGCTCCAAGTTCTAGCGCGCTCCAGTGACTTATTCTTCTGTGCCTGAAAGCCAAATATATCTGTTCAGCGAGAGATGCTGGTAACCCACTCCAACGCGTTGAAATACAATACATATAGAGATATATATAGATATACGAAAACCATTTTGAAGCATGAAGATATATCCTACGAGACTCTAGCTTTTAAAACCGGGAATGACTCGACAGATAAGGCTAGACACAAGCAACAGTTATAATCAAGCGTATACAATCCACAACAGGCAAGACAGATAAAGCTGATCACGAATAATAATCATAACCCATCATACACAATCCCTAGCATAAATCCCATAGTCAAATCCCCCAATATACTCATAAACACAACTCATCCATATCTCATCAAATAGCACACTTTGTTGGCGCCACAGGACCAATCGCATGCCCATACATGAGGGTCAGCGCATATAGCTCTGACACGGCCCCGCAGCACCCTGCCCCGTCTCACATTACGGAGGAGCCGATCGCAACCGGCTGATGGACCTTTGTCCTACATAATATTTATATACCTGACCGGTCTTTACCAGCCTGGTTAACAGTTGAGATGGTTCTCAGCCCATTCAACTGCCCGTATAGTGGACCTTTGTCCTATATAATATTTATATACCTGACCGGTCTCTACCAGCCTGGTTAACAGCCGGTATGGTTCTCAGCCCATCCGACTGCCCGTATAGTGGAACTTAGTCCTATATAATATTTATATACCTGACCGGTCTCTACCAGCCTGGTTAACAGCCGGTATGGTTCTCAGCCCATCCGACTGCCCGTATAGCCCGATTGATCTCAACCAACTCGGGGTTACACACACACATAACATATAGCAAGTACATGCAACCCACATTAACATGTTGGGAAGGGGGAGAAAACGTATAACAAAACCTATGCGTGATCCCTCACATACTAAGAATAGTCCTAAGGGGTTCATGCTTCTTCCACCTAGGTCAACGTGATACCAATTCAACTAGCATGCAATATAATAGACCCATAACCTACGAACGGTACCCGAAATATCAAACTAGACATAGGCACGATAAACGGAGTCCGTTGGGACACCACGGGGAACGGGGGAACATCAAACGGGGAAGCCTGGATCCCAAGGTGGGATAATTTCCAGCGGGTAGCCGGTGGGTGGGGGGGCCACTCGCCGGACTTTACTGTTCCGGGCAGCGGGTCGCCGGCGGGCAGCTGCCCGCCCGCCGGCCACCCGCTGCCGGGCGGTATTTCACGGCCGTGGGTAGGTGGCGGGTCCCCTACCCCCCACCTACCCCCCACTGACTCTTTTCACACACTTTACGCCCCGGGAACCGTTGTGGAACCCGAAACCATGCTTAGACACTTTACAATGCAATTAACGGCAACACGTAGACAATTAACGAATCAAATACAAGAAACGAACGGCACATAACCTATCATGCTTTCCTAAATATAATCAACACCCAAACATGCGATTTCCCCACCCGATAAACCAAGAATAAGATCATACGATACAACCTAGGGTTCTAATCACTTTTATATCAACAAGAATACGGTTCGTCTTCTAATTACAAGATTCGGTACAAATAACACATAAGCATTAAGAATGCCATACAATAATCAAGAACGACATATAATCATCAAGAACTCCACATAATCATCAAGAACACCATAATTATCAAGAATCTCCCAATATCAAGATCACCCATGGAATTATCCCATCAATCATCAATAATAATATCACAAGTCACCAATACACAATAATACGGGGAAATCCTACGGGGGAAATCATAGCTATGAAAATAAGTTTTGTTGAGACATGGGTTACCTCTTAGCCTTAATTAATTCCTTGGCTATGAAGGGTCTTTCTTTAAGCTTTCTTGCTTTCTTGATTTCTTCTAGGGGGATTCTTGGAGCTCTTCGGGGAGGTGGGGCGTTATTCTTGTGGGGGTTTCTAGGTGCCTCTTAAGTCCCCTATTTATATATTTAGGTGTCCTAGTTTAGGAACTAATATTATGGGCTTGCTAGTTCTATTTCTTTTGGGACTAAGGATTGGGTTTAGGGGTAAGGGCCCGTGGACTATGGTGGGCCTTCCTAATTAATTACTGTGATCTAATTCTTTCTTTTGGGTAATTGATTAAATGATTTAATTGATCTTAGGGGTCGTAACACGGGGTGTTACATTTTATCCATCACAAGCCAATCTAAAATAATAATAACCTAGTTAAACATTTGTTAACAACATTTTAACAAATTTATATAATTATAACTACTACAACAACTACACTATATTCATTTCGGCCAATTAGTATTACATTTTTCTCACAACATTTTAATTTAAATTATTTGGTAAGTTATATACTTGAAAAAGGCAAATTATGGACCAAGATTCACCTAGCATGGTGGGCCTTGGTCCAAAACAACATCATTTTATATTAAGTATCAACTAGTGCAATATATTCAATAACATCATCATGTATTATACACTTAGCTTGTTCACTTAAATTATTTGGTAAGTTATATACTTGAAAAAAGGCAAATTATGGACTAAGATTCACCTAGCATGGTGGGCCTTGGTCCAAAACAACATCATTTTATATTAAGTATCAACTAGTGCAATATATTCAATAACATCATCATGTATTATACACTTAGCTTGTTCACTTAAATTATTTGGTAAGTTATATACTTGAAAAAGGCAAATTATGGACCAAGATTCACCTAGCATGGTGGGCCTTGGTCCAAAACAACATCATTTTATATTAAGTATCAACTAGTGCAATATATTCAATAACATCATCATGTATTATACACTTAGCTTGTTCACTTAAATTATTTGGTAAGTTATATACTTGAAAAAAGGCAAATTATGGACCAAGATTCACCTAGCATGGTGGGCCTTGGTCCAAAACAACATCATTTTATATTAAGTATCAACTAGTGCAATATATTCAATAACATCATCATGTATTATACACTTAGCTTGTTCACTTAAATTATTTGGTAAGTTATATACTTGAAAAAGGCAAATTATGGACCAAGATTCACCTAGCATGGTGGGCCTTGGTCCAAAACAACATCATTTTATATTAAGTATCAACTAGTGCAATATATCCAATAACATCATCATGTATTATACACTTAGCTTGTTCACTTAAATTATTTGGTAAGTTATATACTTGAAAAGGCAAATTATGGACCAAGATTCACCTAGCATGGTGGGCCTTGGTCCAAAACAACATCATTTTATATTAAGTATCAACTAGTGCAATATATTCAATAACATCATCATGTATTATACACTTAGCTTGTTTACTTAAATTATTTGGTAAGTTATATACTTGAAAAAGGCAAATTATGGACCAAGATTCACCTAGCAAGCTAAGATTTGTTCACTTAAATTATGTATTATATTCATAATATTTGTTCTATATATCTATAAACTAAACCTTATTCCTTAATGTTCATACACAATTATTCCTAAAATTTCAAGATATACACAATAATATATAAACAAAATTTCATAAAATTCCACATATACACACAACAATTCATAATTGACCCACTAACTTATAAAATTAAATATATATACACAGTTATTCCTAAAATTTCGAAAATATACACAATAATAATATATAAAATTCAAAATTCAAAAAATATATATACATAACCATTTTTAATTTATAATATATATATATATATATATATATATATATATATATATATATATACACGTACGTACCTTGCAGGAGAGGCGGCGAGCGGCGATGACGTTGGGCGACGGCGAGCGAGGCCGAGGCCGAAGACGACGGCACTGTTGCGAGCGAGGCTGAGGACAACGTCGACGTGCGGTGAGCGAGGCAGTGGACGACGGCTTAGGCGGCGGTGGAGAGCATCGGTGGCGTAGGGCGTTCGGCGGCGGTGGCGTAGGGCGTTTGGAGCAGATGAGTGAGGAGTGAAATGTTGAGTGTGAAATGTTTGGGCGCTGATCTGAAAAGTTCTAGCTAGCTTCATTATTTTTTTTTTTTAAATTTAAGTATACGGCGTCGGAGATTAATTCTCCGACGCCGTATCTACTATTTATTTTTTATTTTTTTAAAAAAATTCGAGTATACGGCGTCGGCGATATACGTCGCCGACGCCGTATACCATTTTAATTTTTTTTTTTAATTATTCGATACGGCGTCAGAGATTTAACTCCGACGTCGTATCTCCTATTTATTATTATTATTATTTTTAATTTGAGTATACGGCGTCGGCGTTATATGTCGCCGACGCCGTATACCATTTTTATTTTATTTTTTTTAATTATTAGAGATACGGTGTCGGAGATTAATTCTCCGACGCCGTATCTACTATTTATTATTTTTTTTTTTTAATTCGAGTATACGGCGTCGGCGATATACGTCGCCGACGCCGTATACCATATATATATATATATATATATATATATATATATATATATATATATATATATATATATATATATTTTATTTGAGATACGGCGTCGACAACGTATAACGCCGACGTCGTATCTCGTATTTATTTTTTATTTATTTTTTATTTAATATACGGCATCGGCCATACCAAATAACCGACGTCATATGTATTTTTTTAAAAAATAAAAAATAATTTTAAATATTTAACGTCGGATTTTCAAAAAACCGACGTTATAATGTAGACGTTAAATCCGTTTTCTGTAGTAGTGATTGCTATGGGAAAATCTAATGCTTTAAAGCAATGAAAGAGGGAAAGCTATGCAATGACATTTTAGTAAATAACTCAACATTTATAGTGTAATTAACAACACTATATAGTACAACTAACAATACCATTGAATTCAATCCCGCATATCTATAAACTATAAATGCAATGAACATATGCACTCTGCCATGTTCAAAATTGCACTTTAAAATTTGAATATTTATAAAGATACCACAACTTTTTCTAACATATGTGTTTTTTAGATTTGTTCCCATGTAGTCTATAGTGTTAATAATTACAGTCTATATGTTATTAGTTGCACTTTAAACTTTGAGTTATTTATAAAAATTCTATTACATTTTTTTTCTAGGTCGAACTCATCATATAGAATCTTCTTAGTGCGATTTACATATATAGTTTACTGACTATTATATAAGAATATAATTTACCTGTATATATTCCTAAATAGTGGTTATATATTTTTCTCTTTCATAAAAAAAAAAAAACATTTTTCAAATTAATAGTAGTTGTAATTTTTTCATTATTTAATTCCATCTTACTTTATATGTCATGCAAATTGCAAAGGCAAACCTAAAAACAACAACAATAACCCACATTTATGGACTGTACCTTGTCTTTGAGAAAGACTTCCGGTCATGAATATTTACAAAATTAATTTAACATTTTTTTTGATGACGAGGAAAATCTGTGATCACTATTTAATGGTGTTCATTAGATAAATTTTTCCTTGTGATCTTAGCTGATAAAAGACAATAAAGAGTTAAATCGATTTAAATTTTTCATAGCTAACCAGTCTAAATCAAGAAAGCAAATAGCTAGGCTGCTCAACATTATTTATTAGATAATACTAAGAGTAAAAACATTCTGTAATGTACCACATCAAGATATATAAGTCAACTATATATTTTTAAAAATCACTTAATTTGACAGTCAACACATTACAATACACCAAAATGGGGAAATGTTTTTACTCTTGAAAGTATGTATATAATCTTTTTATGTAGGGAAAATGGCACTTTTTCCCCCTGAGTTATATACCTATAGCATTTTTTTCCCCTAAATTATTGAAATGGCTGTTTTTCCCCCTGAAATGTTAAATGGACATATTTACCCTTAAATTAAATATTAAATTTATTTTTTTTTTCCAACAAATTATGACCATAATTTGGTTCAAACTAAACAAACACCATAGCAACCAAACCGAAATATTCCAATTACAATTTAGAATCAAAATTCGATATTTAAGAGTTTATTAAAATCGTGAACCAGAACGGATGGTTCATGTTCCGAACTGAAAAAATAAAATACATTTATTGTTGAATTTAGACTATTTTAAAATAAAAAATAAAATTTTAAAATAAAGACGGTTCAAAATCGCGAATCAGATCCGGAACCGCCGGTTCACGGTTCAAGATTCAATTTTTTTGATACATAATTTTAATAAATTGATATTTAAACATTGGGTTCTAGATCTGAATTATAACCGTAAACTATTAATTCGATTGCTTTAGTATTCGGTTCAATTCAAACCGAACCGTGGTCCTGCCTACGTATACGCAATAATTTGTTGGAGTAATAAAATAAATAAAATGTTTACTTTAAGGGTATAAATGTCAATTTAATATATTAAGGGGAAAAGGCACCACTTTTAGAATAATTGAGGGGGCTAATGTGCTTACCTAAATAATTGAGGGGGAAAAAGTGCTATAAGTATATAACTCAGGGGTAAAAAGTGCCATTTTCCCTTTTATGTATTTTAAAGTCTAGAATCTAGATTAACTTTCCCTTTCAACTATTTTTTTTTAAACGAAAATGCATCTTATGTCAACAATTATTACTCTTTGTTAGTCACTTTCGAATTTAAAATAAAAACTATTTATTTTCATAAATTACTGATAAAGAATTTATCCAAAAAAAAAAAAAAAAAAAAAAAAAACTCTGTAACATGTTAGGGAGTGGCCGAGTGGGAATTATAGAGTATCTAGCTAGCAACATCTTTAATATTTTAAGTAAACATTAAATGGAGGGATGAAGCAACAACAATTTCTATACATTCTTAATTTCTTACAATAAATTAAATTTAATATCCTGACAGTGTTGCTGCATAGAGGGCTCTAAACAAATGGGATGTGTGGTTCCCTCCATAATGAGTCGCTATAAATATTTTGTCCATGCATTCAAATATTACAATTTTGAATACTTAATTTAAAGTACTCTGTATATTGAATATCTATCTTTAGATTAAACGCCTCCACTGAGCATCAATCTCATGACCTTCCATAATGGAGAGGTCACTACATACCATTTGAGCACAAAGTGTTTGGCTATTCTATCTTATTATTTAGCCCAAAACTGTCGAACCTCTAACCTTATGATTGAATTAACAATCATTATACCATAGACCATATAGTTAGTTCACTTTATAAAGTAAACCACTGATATAATGTTCGTTTTTAGTATATTGAAGTTTATTTTTAATACATTGAATGCTCTTTGTGTGTGTACTGAAAGTTCATTATTTGGTATACTATCTAAAAATGAACATTCAGTATACAAAAAGTGAACATTTATCCATGATCCACAGTTGATAGTATAATTTGTCTTGAATTAATTAGTAGTTCATTTACGAAGTACAAAAACTAAACCCCAAAGGTTGAATCCTCAACCCCAAGGGCCCTCACACCCCGGCTTGACAGAGCATTTGGGAGGATGTAAATCACGGTGACTCAATGGCTCAGTAGACAAGGCCAAATACCGGTGCACACAAGAAATTTGTCTACTTTGGGCATGATTCCTACACTGCTGTCACCGAGATTCGAACATTACTCTCTTCTCTCAAATACTGCCTACTAAACCATTGAGTTAAGCTCGTACATGCACGAAGTACCCAAGCTGCTAGGTTAACTTGTGGTTTAATAATATTTGGCTAGTAGCTAATTCAACATCAAGAAAGATCCAATTCAAAGCATGTTGCATAGGAATGTAATGTAGATGGATGTATATTGTAATTGGATCTGATCTGCGTTTGGGAAGCTCACATGGGGGGAGAAATGGACAGTTTCTGTTCCCTTTCTTGTTTCTCATAATGTAGGGTTGAAATGTCACTCTCCCCCCCTAAGATGCAAGGCAAGTCCAACCAATTGGGACCCTCCAAAGGGATACACTTTGAGATTGAACCATGACTTTTGGATGGCCACAAAATCTTCATCAAAATGTAGCACTCATCACTCTCATTTTAACAATCATAATCAAAATTTCAGCCCTAAAAGCACCCTATCACACTCAATACCAACCCTATGCTAAGCATTATGTTAGCCTTTCATAGGGAAACAAAAAGGCTAGTCATAGAGACATTTGTCAAAAATGTTAATGAAACAACTTTATCACCTATAAATACAAAATGGGTATCAGAAAAAAAAAAAAATCTTATTATTAGAATCAGAAGAGATAAAAACAAAATTAAAACATGTTAAGTCTAGTATTAGGTGGAGCAATCTTGAATGGAGTTATGTTTTATGTAAAAGAGGAATGATAGGTTTATAGAAGGTGGGTATATAATGCAATGGTATTAAGAGTAATGGGGGAGAGAGCAGGTAAAAGGGGGCAATGAAAGTATATAGGACAAAAGGAAGGGCCAGGGGTTCCTTGGAGTAGCAATAAAGACTATCCCAATTTTGCATCTTCTACTGTATTTTCACTCTAACCATCCAAACCAAACATTTGGTGTTTTAAAGCACAGGATAAAAATATACAACAAATAATGTTGCAGAAATCCGGATGATTTCTCGAAAGATTTTGAGTTGTGCAGGAACATTATGGGGGGTCATGGCTCTCGGATAATTCCCATGGCTTTCTTCATCGTCGTCATCATCACATTCTTTCTTGTGCACGGTTTTGATGAAAACGAGAATGGTAACAGAAGAGTCGTCGTTCTTGAAAAGCTGAGAGCTTTACTTGGAAAACGAAACGATGTTGTTGTTGCTGTTGCTGCTGCTGCTGATTCTACTGTTTACTCGTCTCCCTTGCCCTCGCCATTGCCATCGCCTTCTCCCGCTCCCGGGATTGAAGGCGGAGAAGCGCCTGCTCCTTCTCCGAGACGAGCGGTCCACCGTTATTCTCATCACCACCACCACCCTTCACTCCCACAAGCACACAAGGCTAAGCAGAAGAAGGAGGGGGGAGGGAGTTTCAGAAGAGTTCTGACAGCGGTTCTCGTGTCGGCAGGAGTGACATTCTCATTATGTGGTGTGTGTCTGTTGTGGGGATGCAGAAGATTTCAGAACAAAAGGAAGAAAACAGTGAGAACAATATACTGCAGATCAAAATATTTGAGCTCCCAGCAGAAGAGTTCAGTGAAACCTGACCTTTTTTACCTTGATTCAATAGCAGTTGGTTTGGAAAATCCATGCCCAGACCCAGTTTTCCCAGAAACTGAAACCTCACTCTCAACCCAAATCATCACACCAAAAGAGAAAGAAGAAACAGACCCACAAGTCCACAAACCTGGAGAAATTATTGTTTTTGATGAACCCCATTCATCATTAGATGATGATGATGATGATGATTCCTTCCATTCTATATGCAATCCAGGTAGCATTAGGCTATCTAATGCTTCAGCTAGTAGTCTCACTGAGGAAACCTCCCAAGATGACTCAAAACTATCCTTTCCAGTCTTGAATTCACAACCAAATTGTCCATCCACTTCTGTGCCACCGCCACCACCACCACCACCACCACCCTGCCTCCCGCCGCCCTTTGCGAAAGGTCCACCTCCTCCACCATCTCCACCACCTCCACCACCACTGGCAGGCAAAGATGGAAGTCCACTGCCAAGACTGAAACCGCTGCACTGGGACAAAGTAAGAGCTGCACCGAATCGTTCAACCGTATGGGACCAGCTGAAGCCAAGTTCATTCGAGTAAGATTCTTTTCTTCATTTCTCAATTAGGCCGAGACATTTGTAATTTTGTATACACTGATTATATATTATGATCTGAAGCAGATTCGACGAGGAGATGATCGAGTCCCTTTTTGGCTACAACCTGCAAAACTCAATGAATGATGAGGCCAAAAGCAAATCCCCATCTCCAACTAAACATGTGCTCGAGCCTAAGAGATTACAGAACATAACCATACTCTCTAAAGCTTTGAATGTGAGTGCAAACCAAGTTTGTGAAGCACTAACAAAAGGTAACATCAAATTTGATATATATAATATATGATTATAGATTAGAGAAGGGGAAAATATAATGCAGAGTTGGGTTGATTATGAATGTTGTGAAAACAGGAAAAGGGTTGTCATTGCGAGAATTGGAGGCACTGGCAAAAATGGTGCCAAATAAGGAAGAAGAGGCCAAACTGGCAAACTATAAGGGAGACATAAATGAATTGGGCTCAGCAGAGAAGTTTGTTAAAGCAATATTAAAGGTGCCATTTGCTTTCCAAAGAGTTGAAGCCATGCTTTACCAAGAAACATTCAGTGATGAAGTTCTTCATCTCAGAAAATCTTTTTCAATGCTAGAGGTAACACAAAACCATAGTTAATTGGTCATAGCATGTTAGGATCAAACGTTTATCACTACATCAAAAGTTATAGTCCATAGCGAAGTCACGATTTTATTTCTTTATATCATCACATTTTCGAGAGATGGGGTCTTCAAACTTCCACCCAACAATCCCTTAGCCATCTGGTATTGGATTTTGCCTTTCAGACCTTCGCCCAACAATTCCCTAGCCATCTGATGTTGGATTTGACCCTTCAGGCCTTCGTCCAACAATCCCCTAACTATCTAGTGCGAACTTGACCCTTCAGGCCTCCACCCAACAATTCCCTAGCTATATGGGGCTAGACTTTGCCCTTTAGGCTTCCATCCAACAATTCCCTAGTCACTTAGCATTGGACTCGACTTTTCAAGTCTCTGTCTAACAATCTCTTAGTCGGACTTGGCTCTTCAGGCCTCCACAGAACAATCCTCTAGCCATCTAGTGCGGACTTAGCCCTTCAGGCCTCCACCCAACAATCTTCTAGTTATCTGAACTTTTCTCTCCAGGCCTCTGCCCAACAATCCTCTAGTCACTTAGGGCCCGACTTGACTTTTCATGTCTCCATTCAATAATCTCCTAGTCACCTAATGTTAAACTTAGTCCTTCATCGTCCTCCGCCCAACCATGTTAAAGAATAAGGATGAGTACTCCACTATTAATAAAAGTCCCAGCATGTCAAACACGATCTGTTATATTCCAAGTCACTAACGAACTAAGCTACATACATGACTTGGAACATAACAGATATCATAAATTTAACCTTTGCTCTTCACTCACAGCTAATTAAACTTGTTTTGAATTCATTTAAGGATGCCTGCAAGGAGCTGAGATCGAGTCGTCTGTTCCTAAAGCTACTAGAAGCCGTACTAAAAACCGGAAACAGAATGAACGTGGGAACAATCCGAGGAGGAGCCAGGGCGTTCAAGCTCGATGCCCTCCTAAAGCTCGCAGACGTGAAGGGAACCGACGGCAAAACCACACTGCTCCATTTCGTGGTCCAAGAAATCGTGCGATCCGAAGGGCTCAAAGTCTCCGAGAGCATAATGGGAAAGATCGAGCAAAGAACCAAATCCAAAAACATTAAACACGACAGCAGAGAGGAAGACTACAGGAGAATGGGCTTAGATCTCGTCTCGGGTCTAAGCACCGAGCTCTGTAACGTGAAGAAAACCGCCACCATAGACTTGGACGTGTTGGCTAACTCGGTCTCGAACCTCTCTGCTGGGATCACAAGCATACGAAGCCTCGTGCTTAAAGACTTAGCAGATGAAATTGCAGGTAGATTTAATTAGAAGTTGTTATTCAATCAGACTTTGTGCCTAATATAAATGATTTTATTATATAGCACATTCAGTTATGGTAATCATACTGTTCGAAATTGCAGGTGGGTTTGTGTCCTCGATGGGATCGTTCTTGAGCGGAGCGGAGAGGGCTTTGAAGGAGTTGCGGGAGGATGAGAATGGAGTCCTGTTGCGGGTGAGAGAGATTACAGAGTATTTCCATGGAGATGTGAGCAAAGATGAACCAAACCCGCTGAGGATTTTTGTGATTGTGAGAGATTTCTTGGGGATGTTAGATCATGTGTGTAAAGAACTTAGGAACTCTAAACCTTCGACTAGTCCTAATCCTTTGTCTCCATTCCGGTAGCTGTTTTGTTGATTGGTTTCTCAATAATTTCTCTTACTTTTTGTTTTTTTTTGGTCCTTTTGATTTTGATTTTGTGTACCAGTTTCTGAATCCTGTAAATTAATCAGAGAAGTGCTTGGAAAGTAAGACAAAAAACACAATATTATCTTTTTGAATTTAGAATCATCAATGTCAATTTTTTACTTCTTGTTTCAGAGAAAAAAAAAAAAAAAAAAAAAAGGAAAAGGCTCAAATAGGCCATCAAACATTTGTTAAAGAGTCCATTAGCCCCTCCAACTTTTTAAAGGTGTAATTACACCCATAAACAATGCAGTTTGATGCAACAAGCCAAATACAGGTAAATGACCTGCTATCATAGGTCATTGAAAATCCGGACATTTTCTGACGTATTTTCAGGCAAAAAAGTGACCGGCGACCGTCGAAGGTCGCCGGTCACTTTTTTGCCTGAAAATACGCAAGAAAATAGTCGGATCTTCAATGACCTATGATAGCAGGTCATTTACATGTATTTGGGCTTCATTGCATCAAAATGCATTGTTTATGGGTGTAATTGCGCGGAAAAGACTGAAATATGAACATTGGTGACATGCGTTTTAGGCATGTCCCACACATTTAATTTTATTTTTTTAAAACTCGTCCTCAGACGCAAGTCTTATTCACGGCTGAAGTATTTATACGTCAACCGCATTTACGAAATGCGGTTGAAGTATTCTTCCAGTACACATGAAAACGCATGTAAGAGATGCGTTTGGCGTATTATACGTCAAACGCATCTCGTACATGGGTTTTAGTTACCGTTTCCTCGCCGGAGACCGGCGGGGGTAAATGCATGTGGAAGATGCGTTTCATCTGAGGGCATACGTCTTGTAGCAACCCAATCACCATTAGATGGAGTTGATCGAATGCATGGCTGTGGTGATTATCCGGGGAGGTCGAGGAAAATAACAAGAGGTGAAGATTAGTCGTTGACGATCGTGATGCCACTGGGGAAATATTGAGAAGCTAAAACAACTTGGTCGGGAACTGAGATCACGTCATCTATGGTCGAGAATTGCCTTGGTGCTCGGTTGTGATGACACATTCAGCCATGCATTCGATCAACTCCGTCTAACTGCTCCAGTCCTCGCTATGCTCGTGCATCCATAGGGAACTGAACGGTCGATGTAAGGCTCCATTAAAGTTTATGCACCTTATAAATTGAAAGTCTACAGCTAATTCTAATACATCTGGTTATAACTAATACAATTTGCAATTTAGGAATGAAATCTATGAACTTCCTAGCTTGAAAGTTTTTGGAAATCTGCTCTCAGCCTCGAGTATAACTCTCAAGGCTGTGTGAAACTTGGTATGATGCTCTATGCTCGGGGAAGTTAGACCAGGCGCTGTGACCAGGGAGCTTCGATCATGATCCGATCCCGTTGACTGGTGGATCGGTCGAGAGGCTTTAACTGCCCCAGATATCACGGACTCACGGAGGGATAGTCGTGGATGGTGAAGACGTATGCCCTCTAATGGTGATTGGGTTGCTACAAGACGTATGCCCTCAGATGAAACGCATCTTCCACACGCGTTTACCCCCGCCGGTCTCCGGCGAGGAAACGGTAACTAAAACGCATGTACGAGATGCGTTTGACATATAATACGCCAAACGCATCTCTTACATGCGTTTTCATGTGTACTGGAAGAATACGTCAGCCGCATTTCGTAAATGCGGTTGATGTATAAATACTTCAGCTGCAAATAAGACTTGCGTATGAGGACGCATGTCCCAAAGGTTTTTTTCACAAAATTGTTCACCACAAAGCACCGTCATATTTTGGGAAATAAGAAGGCTAATGTTCATATTTCAGTCTTTTTTCCCCTGTAATTGCACCTTTAAAAAGTTAAAAGAGATAATTGAATTTTAACAAATGTTTGAGGGCTTATTTGACCCTTTTCCCAAAAGAATAAGACAAACTAACTTCCAAGTATAAGGATTAGTGCAATTAGTTTAATAGAAAAAAAAAAAGTTGTCATAAGGTTTCCTAAATCGATAAAATAGTACAATTAAGCTCTTAGTGTGACTTTTTCTTAATTTTTGCAGGACATAGGAGGGAAATGAGAGAGAAAAAGATGAGGGGAAAAAAAGACTATTAGAGAAGAACAATATTATTAACGCACCCGTGCACCAAGCGAAGAAAAACTTCGGTTGGGATGCTCTAATATTACATGTTCACTATATCACTGCTAACATGTTGTGTTTTGATGCTTACATGATCCTACATGTATAATTTTTCAATTAGGAAGCTTAATTGTACTATTCTTTAAACTTAGATGATTACCTTGACACTTTTTCCATCTCATAACGACTTAAACTCACAACCCATAAACTGCGATCAAGAAATTATAACTTAACCTCCTTGTAATTCAAGAATTGCACTGACATGTCCCTACCTTAAAGTCTTAGTGAATAGATAAATTGAAAGATAAGTCTCAATTCTCAACTGTGCGTCTTGAGTTCCAAAGTATTCGTACACTGAAAATTCACTGAAAAGACAATTTCAGCCATGGTGGTCTTGATCAGCTAGCCATATATGGTGGCCTGGATCTGAATACCACGTACCCACTGCACCTTATCCTTTTTACCTCAATTGGGATTGCTGTTGGCTCAAACATGCACTCATGGACCTACAATAAGTTAATGCAAGAATTAGTTTCTGTATTTATGAAGCTGATACAAATAGGTGATCACCACCTCTAACTGCTTCCCCAAAGTTTCAACTTTCGACACCTAACGTCCTACCCTTACCCCACAAACACAACTTCACTATCTTAGCATTTAAGGTAGCATTAATTCTCTACAAAAAAACCATCACATAACACTCTTGTATCAGGTCTCTGACAAAGATGCCCGCACAGGTGTGTGGATTATGTTCAAAGTGGACAGATCCTTGTGCGCTCCGACATTTAGCCCTGAGCCATTGTACCACCGTGAATTACATTCTCACAAGTGCTAAGGCCGAGATGTGAGAGATCACTGGGATTGAGGGTTCAACCTTTTGGGAGAAGGTTTGTGACAAAGATGTGTGCAAGTTAAGTGCCCAACCAAACCTATAGAGGTTGCTTTCTGGGGTTGAATAAATTAAAGATAGAGTTAATACCCAAAATCGTCCTCGATTATAGTGGTTTTTCTCAATTTCGTCCTAAACGACTTTGGTGACCTAATATCGTCCAGACTTTTGTGTTTCGCTCAATTTAGTCCCGACTTTTGTGTTTTTGCTCAATTTAGTCTCTCATTTGTTATTCTGTCTATTTGGTGTTAAATAAATAGACAATTCAGTAATTTTAATATTGGCATATCTTTACTCATAGACATGTAAAATGCGAAATCCTTTTTTTTTTTTACGAATTACTCCTAAAATTGCGAATATAAAATTTGATTTGCAGGTCCGAGAGTAATTCTGGGTGTAATTCATACAAGAAAGAGGAATTTCGCACTTCACAAGTTGAAAGTAAAGAGAGATCAATATTGACATTACTGAATTGTCCCTTTATTTAACACCAATTTGACGGAATAACAAATGGAGGACTAAATTGAGCGAAACACAAAAGTCTGGGACGATATTAGGTCACCAAAGTCGTTTAGGACGAAATTGAGAAAAATCACTATAGTCGAGTACGATTTTAGGTATTAACCCATTAAAGATATATGGTTTCATCTTCTATATCTTATTGACCTAATACATGAATTAACTCAAACTAATCGGGTATTCGTGTCTCAATTAACACCCAATTATTGGTTAGGTCAAATATGCAACATTAATACCTTTTTTTAAAAAAAATGATTGCACCCCAATCTTAAGTGTTCCCACCATTCTTTTCCCAAAAGGTTGAATCTCCAATTCGGATTTAATAGAGCGCACAAAAAATTATTTGTTCAATTCGGGCATAACCCCACACTGTGGTTATCGAGGTTTGAACCTTGATCTCTTCACTCGAATACTGCATACTGAACCAGTGAGCTAAACTTATGCGAGCAAAGTTCCCACCACTGTTCTCTAGAGTGTCCCAAAAGGTTCCCACCATTCTTGTCTAGAGTGTCGGGCAAAGTTTATGGCCAACAGATATTGCATACCATCACTTAGTTATAAGTTATATATTATATTTTTTTTTTCTTGTTGCTGGTCACATGTATAGAAACAATTTCGAGATTGGACACAATATGAAAGATATTTTAGATGCACATATTCCTCCAGGAGGACAACTAGGTCGTGGGTATAATGGTTTACTGAATTAGAATTTTTCGGTGTTTCTGTTGAAACTCACGGAAATATTCCTTGGTTCTAAGGACATTGATCCAAAGTTCAAGTATGGCCCATGCACCTAGAGAATGTAGATATATCCAACTAGTCTACATATCTCTAAATATTTGTACATTAATGTCTAAAAAAAATTATTCTATGCTAATTTTTTATCTTTGATAAGAATTAAACTCTGAAAGGAAATACTAATAAAATAAAACGATAAAATTATGTCACAATCAATATCATTATCATTCCATATATCATTTCGAGGTCTCAAGTCAAATTTGACATTACAAGTTTCTAAAACACGTTGAAAATTTTTGAATGAGTAGTATTGTCCCAGCGTAATGTTCGGAACATAACTACGTTTATTATTTAATATATGCATGATGAGCTGAGCTAGAAATGAGTTTTCATTTTTCAACTAACCTAAGCTTGAACACACTTCCACACCCAAAAAAAAAAAAAAAAAAAAAAAACACCTCTAATCCCTCCCATGTGATTTAATTCTCATGAGAAAATCCAGAAAATTATTTTGGGCAACGCCAGCAGATAAATTCAAATTTTAGAAATTTTTTGAGTACTATTAATTTTATTACAATGTAATATTTGTTCTATATTTTTTATGTCTGTTGCATTTGGAGTTTTTGTTATTACATTAAAATAAAATCATACCGTGTCAATTATAATTTAAGTATACTTAATGTTATGTCTTCTTCGCCCAATGATTGTATTAATTAAGATGGAAGGGAAAATGAGGGAGCCATACCAACCATGGTGATTTGAAAACTCTGAAAATTATTAAAGTTGTTTTTAAATAAATTTAAACTCAAACCAAATATTAACTTCTCCCTGAAAACTAAAAACTCAACCGCTTTCTCTCCCATTTTCATCTGCTCCCACGAAGTAAGGGCCCGGCGATTTGGTGTTGTCGGTTGTCGCTCTGATGGAGGGTTGAGCCAGCGGTGTCATTAGTAGACTCCATCCTCCGACTGTTTTAGGAATGTAGATCTCAGATCATCTCCGATCGTTTTTCAAGAGAAGGCTCCAGAGACTCTACAGATCTGACAGGTTTTCTATCCTCTTTCCATTTATTTTGTTTTCTTTTGGTTCTACGTTATCCCTTTGTTCTTTCGACTAGTTAGTTTTCTCTCGTCTTTTTGGCGAGTGTTCCCCTCTCGTCTCTTTGGCGAGTTTTCCTCTCGTTTCATTGGCGAGTTCTCCTCATAAGCGTGGAATGATAAAATGGTCACACCAGAGTCAGGCTTGGCTATGGTTGACCAGATCTGTGAAGAAGCACCGAGTTCATCCAACAACTTCGGCTTCAAATTTGTAAGACAGTCTGCTATTCAAGTTTTCTATAACATTGTTAGAAAATTTGTTTCTATGTCTTGACTATAAAGAATGCATTACCATTCTAACGATTTGTATTGTAAACATTTGTGCTTATGATTACTGAATTAGCATTTTATTTAAAATAAATAAATAAATTTAAACTCAGAATTATTATATTTATTAATTTATATATTTATTTATATTATAATAAATTGTAAGTTAAAAATTATTTATTTAATCATTTTGTTATAATTATTATTACTCTATAACTATTATAAATTTTAATTTATAATTTTATTTTAATATAAATAATACAATTATTATCATCTTTAAAATAATTAATAAGTTATAATAAATAATTTTATAATAAATTTATATTCATGTTTTTCAAAATGAACCAAATAAAAAAAAAATTATGACTTTAGCCGGTTCTAAATCCACCTAAATGGGAAAAAATCCCTACATTAGTTGCAATATTAATACAATTTACGAGACTACGGACAAAGTCCTTTCCTAATTGAATTGGGAAACTTCCATGTATGATGTATTATCAAACATTATTGTGTCTTGTGTGGAGTGTGGAATACAGTTCAAAAATATAAAGTATATTATTCTAACTCATAAAATATATTATTTTAGTATATAAACTATAAAGTATATTATTTTAACTCATAAAATATATTATTTTATCTCAAAAATTTTATTATTCTACACATAAAGTATATTATACGTTATTCTAACTTATAAAATACATTATTCTAACACATAAAGTACATTATTCTAACTCATAAAATACATTATCTTACTCTAGAAATTTCATTATTCTAACACACATAAAATATATTATTCTAACACATAAAGTACATTATTCTAACTTATAAAGTACATTATCTTACCTTAGAAATTTCATTATTCAAACACACATAAAATACATTATTTTAACTCATAAAATACATTATATTATCTCAAAATGTTCATTATTTTAACATGTACAAAGAGCAAGAATTTTTTTTAACATCAAATTAAAACGACGTCATTTTGGACCCTGATCCACACAGCTATGTGAACCACGGTCGACACCATAATTTGCCATGTATCATTCAACCAAGATAACTTGCTATCTTTCTTCCAAAAGGCTGAACCCCAACCCTAAGGGCCCAAGATAGCTCAATGCAAGCTCATTATGCAAAATTAACATAAATAGGGAAGTTAGACCTTCATAGATTTTATCTTTTCTGCCTTTTCTGGCCAATGTGAATATCTTGATTCTTGAGCTCTGCATAACATCTTGGACCTTGAAGCAATCCTTGTGGCTTGGAAATGGCCTAGTCTGTCATCATCAAGTTTGGACCGGCCCAAAGACGATTAATGGGCAAATTATTGTGTGGACCATGAATATCATGTACATTTTTAATATATTAAAAGTATATTATTTTTGTACTGAAGGTACATTATTTTAGTATATTAAAAATATATTTTCAAAAAATGTACCTTACGTACATAAATAATGTATCCTTAGTATATTAAAAATGTACTTTTTATTTATGGTCCATGCGATTAATGCCTATGTCAATCGTAATATGGTGGACCATGGTAATACGCTACATATGTATATAGTTAAATGAATATACATGTATTAGAATTAAAATGATACTTTAATATTGCTATAATAAATCTATTATGTGTATAAGATGAAACTAAATAGCAGAGTTCATACAGAATAATGAATGATTCAATGCTTCAGATTTCATGGCGGCGGCCATGGCCATCGGCCGATGGCTGTTTAATAATAATTTAAAAAAAATTAAAACAATTTAAAATTAAAAAAAATAAAATAATTCATTAAAATATAAAAATTTAAAAAGGGACATGTGTTAACCTGGTGATGAACTAACTTGTTAATTAAATAATTTTGGACTCAATTGAATATTTTTGTCGGTTTAAGAGGTTTAAATGGAGTGTTTTTTACTTAGAAACTCAATTACATTATCCGTTTCACTTAAAGGGTTAATTTGACACTTTTTCCAAAAAATTTCATGAACTTAAAAGATTGATTTTGTTTGAACATATTTTTGAGATGGATGGGAGTGGTTTAATACGAATTGAGACTAGCTAGTATTTGTCAAAACATGACTTGATTGGTTACTTTATATCAACTGAATCAAACTAACTCATTAGTTAGTTACATCTATAAGAGAAACTATATATCTCCAAATGACGTCCAAACAAAAACTATACATTTCCATGAAAGAGATGTGACATTTAATTAATATATTTATTGTTGAGAGCTTCACACTTTCACGTCATTCTACTTATGAAACATTTGGTCAAGTTTAGGTGTATTATAATGCAGCAGTACCTGCTCATCTATATAATGGAAGCATCACATCTTGTATATATTCAATATATATTTATTTGCCTCTTATTTAATCAAAAAATATATATTAGAGGAATCATATTCTGCCAAATGCAAGAGGCTTACGAAACACTAGGGAAATTTTTTGATATATATATTACATCTTAAAGCCTCAATCTCCTCCATTCATTATCTCCTGCAACACTTAAACAAGAATGGCTATCACAATCTCAATATCCATATTTGTAGTTTGTATGATGTTATTGATGTCAAGCAAGTTTGGGGCGTCGGTCTCTAGTCCACTTTGCCAATCAGGATATCCACACAACGCAATCCCAGTGCACACCGAAGACATAGACTTGATGCAATTTGCTGGGAATGTGGAGTTCTTGGAAGCAGAGTTCTTCTGCTGGGGTTCTTATGGCTACGGGCTCGACGTTCTTGAGCCGGGGCTAGTCGACGGGGGCCCTCCTCCCAAGGGCGTAACCAAAGCCAATCTCGATTTCCTCACTCGTAACATCTTCAAGGAGTTTTGCAACCAAGAAATTGGTCATCTAAGGTTTGCTTATTTTAAAATTTTGAAGTTGGGTAGTAGGTAGATCATGCACTTGGACAGACATATAAAGGAAGTTAGATCATATCATATCATATCCCTAAAGTGTGTGTGTGTGTGTGTGTGTGTGTATATATATATATATATATATATATATATATATATATATATATATGGATGTCACAATTGAATTCTATGTTCAACCAATTTGAATGAAATGAATACTATCGCAATAAATAAGGAGTATATATAATTTTGATGGACTAAAAATATGATTCCAATGAACATATTTAAAGGGGAGTATCATGATAGATAGGTATGTTGGATCTTATTTGCATAATGTTCTCTCTTTTTATATTTGTTAAACAAATTAATTCCACTTTTGGATACATGATTATAGTGCATTTCTATAGTTAGTACTCAAATTATTTTTAGTCCTTGAACTTTTTAAAACGAACTTGGTCAGCTTACAAACTAGAAGAACTAAATATAGTCAAATTAATAATCAAAAAACAAATTTAAATTAATAATCAAAAAACAAATTTAAATGAAAATGTCCCTATTGCTGGTACGATCAAAAGTGAAATTAATTCTTCTTAGATCTATTACAATATTACGTCTTGAATAATGTTTTAGATATGAATCTATAAAAATAAAGAAACTTTAATTTGATTTTAATTTGCAGGGCTATAAAATCGAGGGTTGGATTGTTTGAGAGGCCTTTGTTGGATCTTAGTACAAAAAATTTTGCACAAGTATTTGATGAAGCATTTGGTTGTAAACTTGAGCCACCATTCGACCCATACAGGGACAGCCTAAGCTACATGTTGGCTTCTTATGCAATTCCATATGTTGGATTGGTAGCCTACGTGGGTACAAACCCTAACATCAATGGCTATATAACAAAGAGGGTAAGTCTACAAAACCATGAAGGATGTGTTCCGTTTATATGCTTAACCGGTTAATAGGATTGACTATGATACCAAAATGAAGAATTCACTCTATTTGATCAGTTGATAACTAGACCATACATTAATTATTTATATATATTATACGTCTATATCGACTAAAATACTAGGGCTTTTCACAGCTACTGGCAGGTTTGCTAGGAGTTGAAGCGGGGCAAGACGCAGTTATTAGAGAGTACCTCTACGAGCGCGCTTCCCACGTTGTGTTCCCATATCGCCACACCGTAGCAGATTTCACCATCCGCATTTCAGTGCTAAGGAACCAGTTGGGAATGTGCGGACTCAAGGATGAAGGATTGCTCGTTCCACCATTCCTTGGGGCTGAAAATCGCACCACCGGTAACGTTTTGTCTGCCGACTATGAATCACTCTCTTACAAGAGAACTCCGGCAGAAATACTCAGGATTTTATACACCACCAGCAATGAGCACATCCCTGGTGGCTTCTTTCCCCTGGGAGGTAATGGTAGAATTGCAAGGGATTTTCTTATAGAGTGACACTATGGTTATGACAAATAGTATTTCTTCATGGTATTGTTTGCTATAAAATTTTAAAAACAAAAAAATAATGGGAATTTTCTATTTCTTTCACAGCTTTCATATGCAATATGCAATCTGACGCTGAATAATTTAAAAATGGAATAATGAGATGTTATAAACAACAAATTGTCAAAACTCAAAAAATCAAATTTAAGAAGCAAATAAGTCCATCACTATCCCATACTTTTAAGTCTAGAGCAGGATCAAACTAAACTCAATTCAAACCTAACCCGAAACATTTAGATTAAAATGGAGGCTTAGAAGCACGAGATTGTAAAGCTATAAATAGAAGTGACTACAATACCAGATAGACTTGAGACGAGCAAAATCAACAGCACACCAGAAGAGATCACTATTGGTGGATTTGGGCTTTCTTCTTCTGCCAGAGCCTGTCAAGAGCACTGTCAGCATCTCCCTGCAAAATAGATTCCAAAGCAGTCTCATTAAGTTACTATGCCAGCATTGATCATATAAATCACTCAAGATTTGTAAAATTTAAAAGTAGAAGTAGATAATGAAAAATACATCATATTCGAAGACAACCATTCAAAGACAACCAGAATAGATAATGGATAATGAACCATTCACATACAAAGACAACCAGAATCTCAAGAGTTCAAGACTTGCTTGGTAACTTATTTTATATGAGTTCCTCTCTTTGGTTATCTTAACTTGTTAGAATATATAGTAAAAAAACATTCAAAATTTGTATAAGTAGGTGAAAGAGCATTCGCTTCTAAATATCATGTAGATAATTCACATATAGACATATAGTAGGTTTGACATGCACTTGAGGTGCATATGGTATATCTGTGAGTGAAAGATCACTATACAATATACTGTGTATACATATCTAAAAAGTCATCTCTAGTTTTCAAGAAAGAGCAATTTAGAAAGAAAGGAAATTTGAAATAGATGGCATCCTTAAACTCTATATCTTCATAAACAGGTGAAGGCATATTCAACTGCCACTGTGATAGTTATACTGGTTGGAATATATTGGTCATAGCCTTCTAAAATAACTGAAGAACCATTCTAGCACAATGCCAACACATCCCAATGTTGGTGCTTTTCAAATAAACAAAGAAACCAGCACAGGAAACATGAATCAAACTGCATCATAAAATGCTCCCCAAAACACGCATAAATTTACCTGTGCACGAACAAATCCACACAAAGCAAAAGTAGTGTGTTTTCCATCATAGACACCGTGCTCATTCAAATGGCCAACATTAATTTGGACAGAAGCATGATCCTTGGAAGTAATCAGTCTGTTTGTGGCAGAGCTGCATCAACACAATACAATTATCAGTAATACATCAGCTCGATCTCTAACCTCTTTTCTATAGTTTTTAAGAGAATGGCCAATGGTCACACACTAAACAGCTCATTTTGATGATAGAGAGGTGATGAAAGATCATACCACTTCCTTGGAATATAGAGATCCATGTTTTGTCCCTCTTCATTCTGCATCTTGGCAAGTTATTCAGGCACCACAGGGGTATCAAAACGATTAATCACCTGAGTTCATCAAAGAGTAACAAGATCAATGGAAACAGAACAAAAATAAACAACTATTCGTCTATTCCTCTTGTTTTAAAAAAAAAAATCCAGCTAATTTGTTGTTTGAGCTAAATCACTATTTCTTGGTTAAGCTTCACAGTTTTCAAGCTCATTTGTTAAAAATGGATATGCAAATCCTACAATCAACACACGTGCCAAAACTCCGAATCGTTTGAACAATAAATCCGTTTGTAGAGCTAATCCTTCTTTTACGATTACAAATAAATTCTTCTGCATTTTAACGCAATCTTCGGGACGATATATTCAACAAACCAGAGATTTAGCTTTGCATAGTGATTTACCAGTCTGTTTATCATAAATTACAGCCAAACAACATGAATCAGATTCCTTATTCCACTATTTGGCGTACATATGCAATCCATAGTATAAATCAATATCTAAAAGCGATTAGTAGACCATTGAACGAAGAAGGAGAAAGAAAACAAAAAACAATAAGCATGATTGATGCATAGTATCTTCGGAAAGAGAATGAGAGACTACCGGCGACGAGAGAAGTCCGTAGCTGCGGTCTACAACTCTACTATGACAACTTCCGAACTTAGAAGCGTTTTGGTTTATATTCCACTAGTATTTGCGCCCGTGCGTTGCACGGAATGAATTTGTTATAATATTTTATAAATATTTAGATCGATATACAATTGTATAAATTATAACATCGAATATTATATAATATAATTAAAGAATTGAGTTGCACCGATTATGTTTTCTGATGTTATCAATGCTTGAATTTGAGTAAATAATTGCCCAATTAATAGCTAACGTGTAGATATACGCATTCGGTGCTGCAACTTTAGAGATTTTATATATCAGTGTTTAGAATTTGTATTAATTGGGCTAATTAGCTCGTTGTCTAGCAATTCAGTTATAGAAATTATTTATATGGAAGATATATTTTATATGTAGATATATAGCAATTTTGTCATCTTTATATATAAAAAACCATAATATCAATGACTTGAATTATACATTATTGAAAATCTCTTTGTAGACAACATTGGTAGTAGTAACACAATTTTATCCATCCTCGTCTAGAGTTAAAATCACCAAACCATCAGGATGGGTGACTCAGGAAAAAGTCACATACAATTAACCGTGATTAAAGACTGATTTTTTCAGTAATAACTCAACGTGAGTTAGTGTTTGACCCTGACTTTTGTTGATAGTCGTGGCATATGCGAGCATCAACATGAGTTGTTTTCGTTAGAACTTGAAGGGCAATCTCGTATCAGAAGGGTGAAAGACATTTTAATTGAAGATTTTACTTTTATTAATAGTATAAATATAGATTGGTGTCAATAATAATTAATAAATTATTATTTCCTTATAAAATTACATAAAATTTCAAATGGATTTTTTCATTTATTACGCAGAATTTGTTTATGTTATTCTTACAATTATAATGGTTTAATTATTCTCAAAATTTGATAACCATTTTTCTTTTTTAAGTTGACTTTAATTTGTGATAAAAATTCATTAGATATTGGTTAATTTTCATATAAAATTTTGTTACCAATTAAGCTTTATTAATTTTTTTTATCAATTAATTAATATTCACATTAATGTGGGCGGAAATGTTGAAGATGTGAATTTTACTTTTATTAATAGTATAAAGTAAATAATAATTAATAAATTATTATTTCTTTATAAAATTACGCAAATTTCGAACGAATTTTCTCATTTGTTACGCAGAATTTGTATCCATTATTTTCACAATTATAATAATTTAATTATTCTCATAATTTGGTAACCATTTTCTATTTTTATGTACATATTGACTTTAATCTGTGGTAACAATTCATTAGATATTAGTTAATTTTTATATAAAATTTTGTTACCAATTAAGCTTTATTATTTTTTTACTAATTAATTAATATTCATGTTAATTTGGGCTGGCCAGGACTATGTGGTCTAATGGTATCCGGGTTGGACTTCCATTTGGAAGATTGTGAGTTCAAGCCTCAGTGGAGGCGTTATTGGCTCTTTGTGTTTCAATAGGTTGAGAAAGTATATGAACATATACTACAATGTAATAGAGCTAGTAGCATTCAAAAAAAAAATGTTAATTTGGGCTGAAATGTTATAAATGAGGATTTTACTTTTATTAAAGTCATTTCACTAAGAACCTGGAGCTTGTGGTTGAGTGGAAGGGACACATCCATCCTTATTAACCAAAGGTGAGCAACTTTAAATCTCCAGGCCAAAGCATAAATGATATTGCAATAATTAATTTATTTATGATCATTGGTTCACATATTTGATTTATTTATTTTTTCTTTAATTATTCTCGTTGTAAACATAAATGATATTGCAATAATTAATTTATGATATTTAGCAAGTTGTATTTTTTTTTTTAAATATAAAATTTTCTCATGTTTAGGGATTAAAAAATATTTTAGAATTATTTTTATTAGTAAGTAATTTTATTTTTAAAATATTTTTCAGCAACCCAAACACTCCATTAGTCTATAATAAAAAAAATGAAAAATAAAAGTTATTTCATTAAGAAAATTAAAACTAATTAAAGTAAATCTAATCATGCTATATTTATTTGTAACTGTATATTAATTTCATTTTGAAATCATTGGTTCACATATTTCAATATGTTTTTAATTATTATAATTTATAAACAGAAATAATATTGTACTAATTAATTTATGATATTTATCAAATTGTATTTTTTAAAAAAATATAAGATTTACACATGTTATGAGGGATTAAAAAAATATTTTAAAATTATTTTTTATTAGTAAGTATTTAAAAAAAAAAAATCACCAACTCAAACACTCCCTTAGTCTCCATAAAAAAACTGATAAAGAAAAGTCATATCATTAAGGTAATTAAAACTAATTAAAATAATTGTAATCATGCTATATTTATTTGTAACTATATATTAATTTCATTTTCAAATCATTGGTTCCCATATTTGAATTATTTTTTTTTCCTTAATTATTATAAACATAAATAATATTGTACTAATTAATTTATGATATTTATCAAATTGTATTTTGTAAAATATAGTGTTTTACCGGGAAAATTTTTTGTTGTTATGAATTTAAAATTAAAATAAAAAAAAATAAAAAGATGTTAAAATGTACAATATAATAATATAGTTGGATTTTTATATATTTGGTCAAGTACCTATTTTCATAACATACAAAATTAAATTTTAAATATTGTATGGTTAATATAATCTCTAATCATGTACATATTTAGATAAATTTATAGAAAAAATTTATAAAATTAAATTGATTTATTCCAAATTGTATTTTATATATATTATAATTCTAAAAATATGAATAATAATAATTAAGAGAATTGTACTTAAAAATCAATAAAAATGTAAATTCTAAATTTTGTATGAATAAATATAAACTCTAATCAGAGGCATATCATTATCTCTATATCTCTATCTCTATCTCTATATATATTAAAGCAAAATGGTTGACACAAAAATTTTTCCCCCAAAACGTAGGGACATTTTTGTAATATCATTTATTATTATTATTATTATTATTATTATTATTATTATTATTATTATTATTATTATTATTATTATTATTATTATTATTATTCATTACCCTATTATGGTGGCTGACAATCCAATTAATATGTCATTATTTACCTATTGATTACGCTCCCATTTTTATTTGACTCATATTATTCTGGCTGGCAATCCTCTCCATAATTAGTGGCAATCCTTTCCATATAATTACTATTTATATTTAACTTATATTATGCTGGCTAAATAATGAAAAAAATATATTTCCATAAAATAAAATATGTCAGCACTTATCTAAATAATTACTTACTCAATAATTATTTATCCTCTCCATATAATTAGTTCCGTATTGATTATAGAAATTATAGAAATTTAAATTATTATTAATTAGTGAATTTTTGGTATCATTTTCCTTTTTAGTTAATTTGGTTTCCTTTTCTATGTTTTTTACTGTTAACAAATTATTAGTATTAATCTCCTTTTATAGTTTCCTTTTTAAGCTAATAATTTATATCCAAAATTATTGTACATTTATTTTAGTTTCATTTCCTTTTCTATTTTTCCTACTTTTACTCCTAACAAATTATTAGTATTACTCTTCTTTTATATTTTCATTTTTTACTGCTAATTAACCTTATTATTACTATCATTATTATTATTATTATTATTATTATTATTATTATTATTATTATTATTATTATTATTATTAACTGAATCCCGTTTTCATTTCATTTTTTTCTACTGCTAATATTATTATTATTATTATTATTATTATTATTATTATTATTATTATTATAGTAATAATAATTCGTTATTATAGTATAGTATTTTAAATTAAATTATTTAAATTAAATCACCCTATATATTTAAATAGATTACCATAAAGTTACCATAATAATTACACAAAATAATGAAAGAAAAATTATGAGAATAGTTACCCTTAATAAAAATTAGGAAATTATATTAAAAAATAATCTATATATTATGGTAAGTATAATCTATTTTGTGCCAATCATATTATACATTAAGTATAAAAATATATATGTATGTAAATTACCATAATAATTACACCAGAAAAGGTGACAATACATAATTATTAGGCAATAATATTAATAATTAATTATTAAGGCAGGTAAAATTGATTTTGTACTAATAATATTATACATTAATTACTAATAATATTGTACTAAAAGCAGTGAGTCTATATAGTACAACTCCTTTCTTAAAAGTTAAAAAGGACAACTCCGAAAGCATTGGGTGGCTGCTAACTGTCAATCACCCTGCTTTTATTTTTTTTATTTATTTATTCTAGGAAACCTTAAAAAAAAAACTTGTACCAATAATTTTACTCTAATCATCCAACCATGATATACGACATAGTACAATGTGGGGGAACCGAAATAGATTTGAGATGACTGCATTCTTTGTATTTAACAAACTATAGCATGGCATCATACATCAGTCGTGTACTAAATTAAAAAAGAAAAAGAAAATATCAAGATGGTCACAATAGCAAAAGCACTCAAAGGATAGGGAGCTACACAATCCTTATTTGTCTTGCATGGCAAATCATTCTTCTTCTTTGCTTCATCACCACTCCAAATACCTACAATCATTATATCAACTCACAATATTAGAGTTTTCACACATCTAATAAACATGTATGTTCTCTCTTATATATTTTTAATGTAGACTCTTAAAATATATATATCATTGAGAAGTTGAAGATCTGATTTTACCGTCGTTATTATTCTCGATCGTATCTCTACAATCTTTCATAAAAACTAAACCATTAGGGTTCTATTACCAAGGCTCTTCCTCCTCAATTTTCTTTTGTTGAAGCAGAGCATCCTTACGTATCTTCAAGCTCATACCAGAGATATAACCTGCAAAACCTATTGAAGTACTGGAGAATATAGTTAGAAAAATATAAAAAAAAAAATCATACGAAAAGAAAGTAGAAAAATAAGTCTGAGATTCTTTGATTGATGGGGGAGGCTAGAGATTAGAAGAATTATAAGTTTGTATTTATAGGAAGAAAATACTAATTCAAAAGGAAAGAATAATAATTTATTTATTTAAGATAATGTTGAGGTAATAACATTATTATTATTATTATAGATTATTATTATTATTATTATTATTATTATTATTATTATTATTATTATTACAAAAATGCCACTAAGTTTTGGGGGGAAAACTTGGTAGGAGGATTTTACTTTTATATATATATAGATATAGATTGGTTTATCAGGGAGTTAATTCCAGCAATGGTCTCTCGAGTATGGTGATTTTTCATAATTAGTCCTTGACTTTTAATTTGGACAATTTAATCACCTAACTTTCAAAATCTTTTCAATTGTGGTCTTTCCGTCAAATCTTAGTTAAGTGACTGTCAATTTGGAGGGTAAAACCGTCCTTTCCCCTAATATTTCATCTCCATTCCCTGTCTGTATACGTGGAAATCATCATCACCGCGCGCCCCGCCGCCGGCCTTGCCAAGCTGGCGGATTTTGGTTCCGCCGTGGAGATCGGAAGTGGACGGCGGGATAAGGTTGCTCCGCCACGTGGGAGTTCATTGTGGATGGCACCGGAGGTCATCCGCAGGGAGTATCAAGGGCCGAAATCCGACGTCTGGTCGCACGGCTGCACCCTCCGCCGGATTCCCTCGCTGTCGCCGCCTTCCCCACTCCCCGCTGCGTGCTTGACTAGTTCAACTCGGACTCTGATTTCAACACCGAGGATTACGGAGAAACCGTTAGCTTCTCGGCGAAGGAAGGCATCGGGAAATTAGCTTCGGAATAATTTCATATTGGGAGGAAATATATGGCGGTTGGGTGAGTGAGTGGTGGTTCGGTAAGGAATCATTGCTTTAATAGCATGGTTGGGGTTATGTTTAAATATAATTTAAAGAGTATTTATTGTCTAAGTAATTGTTTGTTGTCCATTTGTGAGGGTTTAGTCAAGGATCTTCATATCATTCGGAATCCATGATTTGGTTTATTGTACATTACTCATTTCAAGTTTTCCTGTTTTTTGTGTTCCTGCAATTCTCTACAGATCAACAGAGGCAGGTTTTGTCCTATTCCAGTTTCTCATAACCATACTATTGTTTCCCTGCTCTGTTCAACATCTAACTGTCAAATTTTGCATTTGCTTGCCCTCTGTTTCCTAGTCTCTTCGAGTGTGTTTGGATCATCTGTGTGACTGTGTCTAGGAATTTGCACTTCTTGTTGTAGAGCTTGACATTATATGCTTTGTTTTTCCGGTGCAAAGTGCAGCACTGTTTGTAGCTTATGTTTTCCCTTGCCGGAATATCCAAATTTGATGAGGACAGAAGGGGAAAGCAGCAGTTCAGAGTGAACTCAATTTCCCTAGAATGGCGACTGGACCTCGAAGAGGTCAGTTATTGAAAAAATTACCGTAATTGTCTTCTGTAAAATCCCGGATGAATCGATGCAGTAGAGCGGAGTTGTATATGGAGTGACCTGAGCAGCCGCTATTTGGCGATTCTCAGGCTAATTCCGGAGCGTTACGTCGGAGACTGTGGCTTTGGAGTTGGAATTTTTTCCTTTTTTCTTTTTCAGCTATGTTTGATTGGAACGACGAAGAGGTACTCTCCCACTCTCTTTCTTTCGCACACACTCTCTCTTTTTTATTTAGATTTTGTATTTTATTGGAACCACGAAGAGTTCTGGTTCACGGTCGACAGAGAGGAGATGGAAGATGGAGGGAAGATGAAAATGACGCTTTTACCCTTCAAATTGACAGCCACTTAACTAAGATTTGACGGAAGGACCACAATTGGAAAGATTTTGAAAGTCAAGTGGTTAAATTGTCCAAATTAAAAGTAGAGGACCAATTGTGGAAAATCACCATACTCGAGAGACTATTGCTGGAATTAACTCGTTTATCAGGACTAAAAATCTAAAATAACCTCGAAATTTGTTTTAATCACACAAGTGCGAATTAATATTCAATATTCTTTTTAATCTAATCTTAAATAACTTTTTTATTTAATTACGTCATCAATTTTGATAACTTTATTTAATTAAGTCCGTAGTTATTAAAATAAAGGATTAAATTGAAAAAAATCACTATACTCAATAACTAAATGAGGTAAAATTGCTATAGTTGATCATTAATTTGCGTAAAATTATTATAGTTGATGACTAAATTATGTATCAATGTGAAATTATCAAACTATTTTAATAGAAGACTCAATTAAGTAAACTATCAAAATCAGTTACCTAATTAAGCACAAAAAAAAGATCGTTTAAGGCTAAATATAAAAATCACTACAGTCGTTTTATGAGTTCTATTATGTGTACTCTCAAATTATACTCCCTTACTAATGATATGATATTTTTATCATGTGAGTCCAAAAAAAAAAAAAAGTATATACATCAAGAATTTGTAAGAGGGAGTAAAAGTTAGGAGCAAGAAGTGAGAGTTCATGTAATATTTTTCTTTAACAAATATATTAATTGTTTATAACATTTAAAAATTATAAAGCTTTTGAAAAATACCAAACACTAGCGATTTCTAAAATACGTTTACGAGTTAATTTCACCGAAAATCTATTATTTTTTATGACAAATTTAAATTTAGTCATAGATTATGATTTTTACCATTTAAGAATATCATATTTTAAACACCTAAAGTCCTTTCGATGACTTTTCGATGAAAACCTATTTTTTAAAAAGGGGTATTTTCACCTCTTTCATTAATTAATTTTTTCTTTTATTTACCTATGGCTGTTCCTATAACTTTATGGATGAAAATTTATTTTAAGAAAGGATATTTTAGTCTTTTCTATTAATTGTATTTTTTAAAAAAATTTTATTTTCATGTTAATAGCTCCAATTTTTATTTTGTTTTGTCGAATATAAATGACTATATTTGAAATTACCAAACGGAACAGATCTACCGTGGCTGCACCACCTGCTGCCCCGAGCTCCACCGCAGCCACGCCGTCTCACGGCCAAGTGTTCACCCGCCAACAGCAGGTCGCTACTGCTGGGCGCACTCCACCAGCGCCAAACCCCGGAGCGGCGACATCTACAGCACTAAACAAGTGTTACTTCAATGCTGGGTATTGCACGATGTAAACAAAGGCACCGTTGGGGCGCTAATCTTCAACAACGATGGAGGGTACATCTTGGCGTTCAGTGCTCCACTGCCAAGCTGCTCCTCCCCGCTTATGGCCGAGGCATTTGCGTGCAAAGAAGTCTTGTCATGGTTATGGGATCGTGGGGAATGATCGATACACTTATTCACAAATACACTACAGCAATACCTGACATCTGCAACTACTCATATTCGGTCATATCTCAGTTATGCTATAGATGCCTCAAGAGCTAGTATTGGCTCGTTTAATTATTGCTCAGTTATTTATATTCCTAAATTGGATAATTATTATTGCTATGTATTGAGACTCTATCCATCTAAACTTTATCGCAGAGTATTTTGAATAAATGCCACATTGGCTCCTTTCAAAAAAATATTTGAAATTACCAAGATCTCAATTAACTCGACATTCACTTTCCATCTTTCCGCAAACGCCATCTTAATATAATTTTGACGGCCTCCCATAGTCTCATTTTCTTCCCGCCAATCTGTTCTACATTCCTTTCTCTGCACGGTAGGGACACTTAAACTTCAGCTGCTCTGCAAAAAGTAAATGGAATTTCAGCTCAGCGGAAATGAGCTGAAAACCTTCACCCGCTCGATCACTTGCCTTGCGCGCATTGGCAACGAGCTCGTCGTTCAAGCATCCGATTCACTGGTTCTTCTATTTTACCTCCATCTTTGTTGATTTTATGTTTCTTTTACCAATGTTCAGTGGTTAAGTGCATGAATCTATAGACCTATCAAAAATTTTTATCGAGAAAACACATTTTCAATCATATTGGGGTCAGTCTGTGAAGGATAAGATTTTTTTTTTTTTTTTTTTTTTTTTTTTTTTTTTTTTTTTTGGGTTAATTTAGCTAATTAGGGTTTAGAGGATTTATCATCCAAAAAAAAGAAAAAAAAGAAATCTGTATAAAATGCAGTTGGAAAATTCCAATCAAATAGCTGTTTTGCACTGGGGAGATCAACTGCAGAATGCATATGGAAATTAATTTTGTTTTGCATAGAACTAAAATGTTTATTTGGAGAGGTTTTGTGTTGTTCAAACAGTTCATTTATTAATCATTACACTCTCAGACCTTTCGGTTATGCTATAAATCAGAAAATATGTACAAGGAGTTCATGGGTTTATTTCATTTCATTTTATATTCATATATTTATCATCACTCAGATTGCTTATCTAAAGCAACTTCTAAACTAGAAGAAGGAAAATTTATATTACTTGGGATGTTGTGATGTTTGATTTGAAATTTATTTATTTGAATTAATTTCCTTTGGCAGCTTACTCTTCTCACACTAAACTCATCAAGGACTGCCCATCTGTCTATCACATTTAAACCTGATTTTTTCAATGCCTACACAATTTCAGCAGGTCAAGTGAAATTCAGTGTGCTCTTAAAGGTATTAGCTTTCACAAGTATGTTTTACAGTCTGTATTATAATCGCACTGCTGTGTTAATATTTACTTCTAATGGTGTGTACAGGCTGTTTGTTCCGTACTTAGAACACCCTTTGCAAGTATTGACCATTTAAGTGTGTCATTACCTGATCATGATGCATCCAAGGTGCAGTGGACATTGGACTGTTACAATGGTAATAGTCTGTTTTACTTGAAATGCTTCTTTCTCCCTTGTTTTGTGCATTTTTTGCTCTAGGGTTTCCTACACTTAGAAGATTTATAGTGGTTTCTTCCACTCAAAACAATTTGCTAAGAAAGGAGCAGTATTAGTTCAATGCATTAGACGTGACAGCTATTTGGCTACACTTTATTTTTCTGGTAGATTACATACTAGGTTTTGTGACCCCTTTTTTGTGGTGCTATGAGGCTGGAATTTATAATGCCATAGGTCTTTTATGACTGATCTCAGTTGGAAACATCTGGTTTTTGCATTTGTATGTGAGTTATTCTTGAGGGTTGTATAAGGGAACATTTTGTGTCGAACTTTTGACAAGGTCAATGTAGACATCAAAATATTCTAATTAGTCATTGAATAGTGTATGTAGTAAATACTATACGCATATCACTTTGACACATTTTGTTTTTAGCACGATTTCTGTTTAATTTTCTCTATTATTGGGAACAAGGAAATATTCAAATGATATGCTAATTTTCAGGTATCAGGAAAGCCTATTGGATTAATTGCAATGTCAATCCTGACATACAACAGTTATCCATAGATAGAACAATGCTTCCTAGCAATTTGGTGGTGAGGCCTCGTGATCTCAATAGGTTATTGTCTAATTTTCAGGCATATCTTCAGGAGATCACTGTCATAGCAACGGAACCTTCTCTGTTGCCTCCTGATTCTGCGAATGAAATTGGGGGGAAATCTGTTGAGCTTAGAAGCTATATAGACCCAACCAAAGGTATTTAAGGGCATATTCCTATATCTCTTCCTTCTTATATCCTTAACTCATGGGTGCATTGAAGTGTTAAATTTTCATTGGCAGAAAATGATTCATCACTGCACACACAGTTATGGGTAGATCCTACCGAAGAGTTTTTGCAGTATAGCCACGCTGGAAATCCAGTAGATGTGACTTTTGGAGTGAAAGATTTGAAGGTATCTGGATTGTTTAGTATTATCTCATAGTCTCTTAGAGTAAATTATGTAATCCATAACTGAACTTTCTTAAGTGAACCACCATTCTGCTAATGAAAGTCATTCAATCTTCATAACCTTGCTGAAAAGATATTATAGATAACACCATTACTTTTGTATTCTAGAATTCTCTTTCATCTTCAATAAACATAACTTTTTTACTGGTTTTATCTATGAATTTCTGTTGCAGGCATTTGTTTCTTTCTGTGAGGGATGTGAAGTTGATGTACGCTTCCATTTCAAAGAAGCTGGCGAGTGAGATATATTACTTTCTGATCCTTTAACTATATACTTCAAGATGCATTCAATTGGATATGGTTTCTACTGCATTTTTTTTTTGTCAATTGGAGAATTCCTTTTTCATTAGATAGTATGCATAATTTTTCCTCTAAATCCACATCTTTCACCTCACTAAAAATACTTGATAGTTTAGAATGCACTTTTAGTATCGTATGCATTGGGACACCTAAGTTATGAGAAAAAGGAGGAACCAAAGGTAAGACAATAAATCTTGGGATCCATATTTGAGGGCTCATTTGTGAACATTTTCTATGGATTTCTATTTTATCATCATCTTCTATTGTCTTGTCATTTATGCAAGCCTCAAGATGGCCTAGGAATGCATTTGAGGGTCACTATTGCATTCTTTCTTTGTGTCGTCTGTATATTCAACTTCTGTGACCAATCAATTTCTCATTTTATGTACATTGACAATGTTATTCTTGATATAATTTCATAATTTGTTCTGCTATTTTACAAGCATATTGGCTTTGAAATGTGCTCGTTGTCAAAATCTGAATCTGTATTTGTTTACAGGCCAGTTCTGATGGAACCAAAGTTTGGTTTAGATGATGGCTCCAGTACAAACTTTGATGCAGCACTGGTGCTTGCAACCATGCTTACATCACAGCTTAATAGTACAAACTCCACAGACTGCCCCCAACCAGCAAACACTTCACGTGGTCAGGCTGATCAGGAAAGAGGGCCCCAAACAAATGACCAGTCAAGAGGGAGTAATCTTGAACCTCAATCTGATCATACCAGAATTTGGTCTGACCTTTCAGGTAATCTTTTGCTGTTTTGTCATATGTAATGACAACCACAATACATATTTTTATGCTTTCCATGAATCAAACTATCAGGAAATGGTGGGAATGCAGTTGATATGCAAGTTCAAGTAGATAAAACTCTGACTACTAATGAACAACAAGAAATTCAGAGAGTTGGTTCCATTCGGATATCTAAAGTTGATGCTGCAGCAGGAAATATGCCTTGTGGTTCTAATGAGTATCCTGCAATTCCTTTGATATTTACTTTTTTTAAGAAGTTTGTTAACACTCTACATATAAGGTGCAAGTTCCGTAATTGACTTGCAGAGTCAAAGTGATAACTTGATGCATATTAGGATGTTTTGGAATTTTATAACTACTTATTGTTCAATACCTGTTAAATTTAAAAGTTCCTCAATAATAGCCTTTTTAATCTCATTTTAGAATTTAGTGAGGTAGCAGTAATGAGCTTATAGAACCAAAAACTATTATGTCATTCCTTAAAAACCCTAAATGTTGGGTAGATGATTTTAATTTTGAAGGGTATGGTTTTGGATTTTGGAATAATATCTCTGAACTCCAGTAGCTAGTAGCTACTATTCACATTGAAGGGAAATCATTCAATACAAATCTCCCGGTGTTTTAAGAGCTTAGGCATTACTGAGTTCTGTAATTACCATGCAACTTCTCTAGTTATAGGATATTCTTTAAGCATTTCGTGTTTTGTTATAAACTGCAAAGTCTGAAGAAATTTTTCCTTGATCACATGCCTTAGCTGCCGTAACGTGGAAACAGATCACATGGATGAACCACGAGGTTCGTCACAGTACAATGCTGAACTATTCATTTCAATCTCGTCAGGTTAACTACTATAACAAAGTTTTTTTTTTTCTCAGGTAGCGAAGCAACTGCCACTCGAGCTTCTAAATACCATCCAAGTAACTGGGTAGATGCGGATGAGGAAGATGATGAAGGCGATGATGACTCGGAGTTTGTTGTAGACGCAACACCACCACATCATTAGTTGTCCCTTGCAAGCAATCTTTCGAAGGTGGTCTCTACTGTAACTCTGTGTGTATGCCTCTGTCATTTGTGTTTTAATAGCAGTGCCCAAGCCACTAAAGAAAATTGAGTTCTGCAAAGATATATTCTGTTCTATGAATAGTCACCTAACCTAAAAAATGTCTAATTGACCAAATGGTAGATTTGTAAACAACATATATCTTCCTCTTTTTGGTCAATCTTTATTCACCTCAGATCTCCTAAGAAAAAAGAAAAATCTCCAGATTTTGTTGATCTAGGCTTTCAATGATGATGGCCGGGGCATGGTGTTTTGATTTACATCTATGCTTAAACTGAGTGGGGTTGCATCAACTAGTAAATGATACACAAAGTTGGTGGCTTTGTCTCTTGTCTATTAGTATTAGCCTCACAAAATGAATTAATTAATAAATTATATAAACTTTGGGTACAAAAATTTTTGTTAATGTATTGCTTTAAATTATAAAATGTGCTTAGCAACCTAACCACAATACCACATCTAGTTGACTAATTGGTAGATTTCTAAACATTTTACATAGGCTTTACACTTTGCAGCCAAATGGAAATTGGAATGGTTTTGAGCTTTGGACAATAAGTATTGTGCTGTGGTTGGGTATCACAGATATAGTTGAAAAATGAAAATATTTAAGAAATTAGTAAATCTTCTAGATTATGAAAAGAAAAAAAAAAAAATCACTGTGCAAAGGAAATGTGCGTGGTACTAGCATGAGGCAGCAGGTAGCCTACTAACCTTAAAAGCAGTATTCTCGAGCCAAAGAGACGCGATCCTGAAAGCTTGATGAACTCCTTTCCTCACATGGACATGCCGGGAGAGGTACACAACCTAGCGTGACATTGCAAAAAAAAAAAAAAAAAAAAAAAAAAAAAAAAAGCAAGTTGCGTGGTGCTAGCGTGAGGCAACAGGTAGTCCACATAACCTTAAAAACGGTATTTCCAGTTAACAGGACGTGACCCCTAAAGAGCTAGGCGAGTACCCTTCCTCACCTGGGCATGTCGAGAAAGGTATGCAACCTAGTGTGCAATCTCTGGAAAGAAAAAAAAAAAAAAAAAAAAACGACAAAAGGGTGCATGGTGCTAGCATGAGGTAGCAAGCTGCCCACAATCTCGAAGATTTATTAGACATGTGGAGGAAGCAGTGGGAGGACGAGACCGCACCAAGATAGGATGTTTTGGCCAGGAGGGAGGAAAGATACACTACGGAAGGGGTGTCATCGTCGTGTGTGCAGTTGCCAAACCAACACCGAAGGAAAACGCTTCGACCCCTACTCCTCCGTTCTGAAAAAAAAAAAAATCCTCACGACTGCAGTGACTTATCAGCCAGTACCCTTTTGGATATGCTCGATGCCCCGACATCGCCTGATCCCATGGAAATAAGACGACAAATTCGGGGAGAGAACCGGTAACATGGGCCATCGTCGAGAGAGGAAAGGCGGTTGCGAGGAGCTCTTAGCGGGTTTGAAGTGAGAGATGCTTCGGTGGACCTATCTCTATATTTTTCCTAGTTATTACTATTTAATAACTAGCAGAAGTGAGGGACTTATGATGGGGATATAAGACGCTGGATCTGTGTTTGTAGTTTGTTGGGGCCAGGCCCAAAAGAAAGGAGTGCAAGGCAGGTAGACTGGCAATGCAAGACCAGAGGCGACGACGCAAGGGAGAGGGGGGCTCCAGGCACCACCGGCGCACCGGAGGAGGCACCGGCTGGCGCGCTGGCTGCCAGATGCCGAGGCGCCCGCACCCATCGCGCGCACATGGCCCCGGGGTGCGACGCATGGCTGCTGACCTGGGACACGCTTTGAATAGTATAGGGGGGGGGGGGGGTCTGGTCCATATAGGGCATCCCTTAGACACCATATGCACTCTTGGTCCAATGGTCTGGTCTCCCCTCTCCTTGTTAATAGGCTCGGGTTCGAGTCTGCTTGGTAACGTAGTTAGGCATTCTTTATTATATTTGCTTACCAGTCCTTTAGTTCTTTATTTTATTATATTTATTCCCTAGTCCCTTGGTTATTTGGTTATGAGTTAATAACCAAAAATGGTCCATCGAGTATGCCGTAATTACCAATTTAGTCCTCGACTTCTATTCTTACCCAATTAAGTTCTCAACTATGTAACTTTTACCCAATTTAGTCCTCTGTTAATTTGATTGTTTGTTGACTGTCAAAAGTGAGGATAAAATTATAATTTCTACAAGCTTTCTCCTTCCTTTCCATTTAGCAGCACCAAACCATGCATCAATATGCTCCGATCAGCTTTTGATCGGCAAAAAATTGTTGGAAATCAAATCTTTTGGCTCTCCGATGCACAACCACTGCTTCGACACTGACAGGTTTGGAAGCCGATCGGAGCTTATTGCTGCATGGTTTACCGCTGCTAAATGACTAGGAAGGAGAAAACTTATAAAATTATAACTTTATCCCCACTTTTGACAATTAACAAACAGTCAAATTAACAGAGGACTAAATTGGGTAAACATTACATAGTTGAGGACTTAATTGGGTAAGAATGAAAGTCGAGGACCAAATTGGTAATTACGGCATAGTCGAGGGACCATTTTAGTTATTAACTCTTTGGTTATTTATTCTTTAGGCTCTCATTTTTGGGCCGGTGTTCTTGAGTTTTGTACGCATTCCAGTTCGGCCTCACGTCCCAATAATAGAAGTATCGTGCTTTTATTTCGTTCTATATTTTCCGTATATGATTTATAGTGACCTGGTTCTGATAAAATCATCAAACGTAATTTGAATTTTCACTTTATTCTTTTTCTACTTAATTACAATTCTTTTCTTTTCTAATACCCTCCTCTCAACCAAATGCGCAAATTATGCCGTGCAACCGAATGCACCTAGCAAGGTGCATACGGTTGCAAAACGGCGCCGTTTTACTAAAAAAACGACACGGCGCGCACAAAATCAAAAAAAAAAAAAAAATTGGATGGCCGTTAGCGGCGTTATTCATATCATATTTGGTAGTTTTGCGATTTTTTGGTAGTTTGGCGTTTTGATTGCAGTATACGTAAAATCGCAATCGCAATAGCGATCGCAGTCATTTTCCTGATTTATTGTATGGATCTCATGATGGATGATGCAGTAGACCAGAGAGACGAGGCATTAGATTAGAGAGATGAAGCAGGCGATGAATTGCATACGGTTCCAGGTTATTTTGCAGTTTGATTTTTATGGATTTGTGGTCGTTTGCGATTTTTGCAGTGTGATATATTGTGTAGGTGTTTATATTTAGTGTGATGTTTATTGTGTATGTGATGTTTATGTGATTCTAGTCTGAGATCATTCGTAACTCTTGGTGTTTATGTGTTTATGGTTTTCTGAATGAACGAAATATATATCCATAATCTTTGAACTATAAAACCAGAAGTTGTGAGCTATATATCCAGAATTATAGTAGTATATATCAAGGATTTTGTGAATGGATACTCTGTTCTGGATTGTATATTCATAATTATTGAACTTTTATGTCCAGAAACTGTGAGCTTTATATCCAGAATTCTATCACTATACATCCAGAATTATAATACTATACATCCACAAATTTCTAAACTGATACTCTGTTCTGGCTTTTAACACTATGCAGTCAGTGAAGATGTTGTTGTTGATTCACCAAGTTCAGATCCAATAGAGTTAGACATTGATGGTTCTTCTTCTAATCCAGGTCTATATGTAGTTTTATATGATCATAATTCACAGTGTTCAGCATTGTTATATGTTCATTCTTTTTCCATGGAAAATGTTATTCCTTTTGTAGAGCATGGCTGGATTTATTCGGCATTCCCTGCACCCCCTCTACATAAGAATTATATTTTCAATGGAACGTGTATTATTTAGTATACTTGAGGTTATATATTGCATTTGCAGTTGATGAAGATTTGGTTGGTGTTGTTGTAAGTAACGGGGTTGAAGCGTATGAGTTGTATAACAATTATGCATATAGAGTTGGTTTTAGTGTGAGGAAGGGTAATCAACGGTGCAAGGTATATAGCAAAACAGTCCAAATGAAGATGTTTATGTGTTCTAAAGCTGGTTTTAAGGTTAAGGCAAATGCTGGTGTTAGGGCATATTCAAAAATTGACACAAGGTCAGGGTGTGGTGCATGTGTTCAGTTTGACGTCGGTGAGGATGGGTTGTGGACGGTTACAAAACATGTAAAAGTGCACAATCACGAGTTATGTGCTGTAGACAAGAGTCATCTTCTGCGTTCACATAGAAATGTGGGTGATAATCAACTGTTATATTTAAAAGATTTGAAGAAGAGTGGTGTTGCAATGGCAGATGGTATTAGGTTCTTGAAACATCAAGCAGGGGGGTCTCCATTAGTTGGCTTCACTAATCGAGATGCTTATAATTCAATTGCTTCTGATACATCAAAGCGTTTGGATGGAACCGATTCGAACTCATTAATTGAAATATTTAGGAAGAGGCAGTCGACTGAGTCTGGTTTTTTCTTTGATTTTGAAGTTGATTGTGATTCAAGACTATGCAGTTTTTTTTGGAGGGATGGTCGGATGAGACAAGACTATGAGTTGTTTGGGGATTTATTAGTGCACGATACAACTTATCGCACTAATAAATATGATATGATTTGTGGCCCTTTTGTAGGGATGAACCACCATTGCATGAATGTAATGTTTGGATGTGATTTTCTGATGAATGAGAGGATAGAATCATTTGTGTGGCTGTTTAGAGCATTTTTAAGGTCTATGAATGGGAAATGTCCATAGACTATCATGACAGATCAATGTGCATCCATGGCTGCTGCTATTTGTCAGGTGTTTCCAACATCACGTCACCGTCTTTGTATATGGCATATTGGCGAGAATTCGAAGAAGCATATCAAGGCGTTAAGGAATAACAAGGATTTCTTAGATATGTTTAACTGTGTGTTGAAATACACAGAGGCTGAAGCTGAGTTTGAATTTTATTGGACAAGGTATGTCCACTACTTTTTTTTTTTTCCTTTTTCGATTCCAGTAATTGAATTATGGATGTTTAGTATTAGAATTATGGTCATATAGTATTAGAATTATGAATATATAGTATTAGAATTATGTGAACATGTTGTAGTATAGAATGGAACTTCTTGATTGTTCCTGTGTTACATGCATTTAATTTATGGATTTATAGTTTTGGAATTGTGAATATACAGTGTTAGAATTATGGACATATAGTATTAGTTGTCTGAACATGTATTAGTGAAGCAGTGAGCTTCCTGTTTGTCTCTAAATTATATGCATGCAATTTATGGATTTATAGTATTGGAATTGTGGATATATAATATTACAATTATGGATATATAGTATTAGTTGTCTGAACATGTAGTAGTGAAGCAGTGAGCTTTCTGTTTGTATTATATGCATTCAATTTGTGGTTTTATTATATTGGAACTGTGGATATATAGCATTAGAGTTCTGAACATATGTCTTATCATTTTAGGTTGGTGACTGACTACAAGTGCCACAAGAATAGTTGGATACAAAAGCTGTATGACTGTAGGGAGAAGTGGTGTCCAGCATTCAATAAGGACTATTTTTCAGGGGGCATTTTATCATCGCAAAGGAGTGAAACTACTAACCATTCGATTTCAAGAAGGCTGTCCAAGACTGCAGGTCTATGTGATTTTTATTCATCGTTTGTTAGTGTAACTTCTGAATGGAGGAGCAAAGAGAATGGTGAAGACTTTCGTTGTACTCAAGGGGTACCCAACATGATGATGGAGCACGTGAAACTTCTGTTACACGCTAGAGAGGTATATACGATTGAGATATATTTTTTGTTTGAGGAACAATTCATGAAAGGCAATGCCTGTCATCAAGAAATGGTGTTGAATGAAGGTTGTCAGTTCAAGTATCACGTATGGCGTCCAGATATAGATATTATAAGGCATGAAGTCAGTTTTAAGTTGTCAACCTTAGACATTTCGTGTAGTTGCAAGTTGATTTCGGAGTTAGGAATTTTATGCTGCCATTGTTTACGCATTCTTCATATACACTGTGTTTCAAGTATTCCTAACAAATATATCATGAAAAGGTGGACTAAAAAGGTTGCTGATGGTAGGGATGTGAATACTGGTTCAATGTTTTGTAGAGCTGGTGTCCCTCCTTCAATTTGGGTTGTGGAGATTTGCAGAAAGTTTCAAAGACTGATTTCATCTAGTCAAGATAACAGTGTAACTAGGCAGTTCTGTGATGAAGCAGTTGAGGAAGCAAAGAAAAAGGTTGAAGCTGAGATTGGCTATGTGCAAATTGAAGAGTGCGGTGTTTCATCTTCAAGTGGTGTCATTCAAAATCCTTCAAACCGGAGATCAAAAAGTGAGCGTAATGTAAGGAGGAGTAGTGTTATTGAAAAGAAGTACAGTGCTGCAAGGGGGAGGAGGAGTGCTGCAAATAAAGTTGTTTCGAGTACAAAGGGTGCTGTTCAGTCGTTGGTTTTGGAAAGTCTATCTGAGATTGCCGGGGATGGGTACCTTGTACATCCAAGTTCTGGGAGTTCGGAGTTTTGTCAGTATAGTAATGATGTAGATGATAATGCAGTTGTAGATTGAGAGTGGGGTTAATACCAGTTGGTAGCTAGCTGTTTTGAGGATATCAATTTACAAGTTGTTTGATCTGTGTATTCAAAATTTTAGTACTTGTTGATTTGTAGGTTTGAAGCTATATATCCATAATATTAAAGCTACATATCCATAATACTAAAGCTATATATCCATAATATTAGAGCTATACATACATATTCTGAGAACTATATGACCACAAAATATTGGAATTGTGTGTCAAATTAGTAAAAGTGTTCATAATGTTATATCATTATATCCACAATTTTAAAGCTATATATCAATATGTAAACTGGTGAACTTGATGTTTACACTTATGTAAAATGTAAGTTCACAGCTGAACGAATATTCATAACTTTATATCAATATGTCCACAATCTTAAACCTATATGTCCATAATTCTGAGAACTATATGACCACAAAATATTGGAATTGTGTGTCAAATTAGTAAAAGTGTTCATAATGTTATATCATTATATCCACAATATTGAAGCTATATATCAATATGTAAACTGGTGAACTTGATCACTTATGTAAAATGTAAGTTCACAGTTGAACGAATATTCATAACTTTATATCAATATGTCCACAATCTTAAACCTATATGTCCATAATTCTTGAAATATGAATATATGAATATTTGAACGGTATGTTTATACTTATGTAAGATGTTCATAATTTTATATCCATACATTCACAATCTTAAACCTACATGTCCATAATATGAGAACTATATATTCAGTGAATTTCATAGATCGAATTTCAAAAATTGTGATAGAGTTGTTACAAAACGACCATAAGAACAGAAAATATTAAAATATTCATCCACAAAAACATTCATTGATCTTTCCAGTTTTACTTCTTCTTGTCTTCAATCTTTGCAGCTTTCATGACCTCGCCTTTGACGCTGTTCAGCTTTGACGTGATGATACAAGCAGCATACTTTGCCCTCAACTCAAAAATGAAGCTAGCCTGTAAAATAAGAAAAATAAATAACTAGTTCATTGTAATTTTTTCATCACTTTTTGATGTAGTTGGAATGTAATATATTTATGTTACTCTTACATTCGTGCGCATATGTTTCTTGAACCCAGGATCCCAGTTCTCGAGAGCTCCACCCATGTAAGTCTCCATATGTCGCATTACATATATGCCATAGTCGGTGACATTCTCTGCATTTTTCCAGTGCATGGCAAGGAACTCTACTGGCATGCTGTTCAGTTTGTGAGTCAAGGTGGATTGTCCTGCTGCCAGGTACGCCCTGAATGCTTCAATCTGGTAAAAAATTAGCTCAATGTTCATAATGTTTTAAATTCAATATATAGGTGACAATAAGGAGATTTTTTAATATAATATAAGCTACCAGTTTGTATGGACAGTCCCCATATTTATCAAGCTCTGAAACACCAGCAGGCAATTCCTTGTTGTCTATCACCTGAACCTTGGATTCCTTGACATTTATGCACACAACAAAGTAGTGTGCATGGCGATGCACTGGGAAGAATATTTAATTCCAAAACAAAAGGTTATTATTTGAAACAACTACATACCCAGGTACTGTTAACTGCATGGGTATACATTCATATTTGACAGAGTACTATATATCCATAATTATAAAACTATATATCCACAATCTTAAAACTATATATCCACAAAATTCAGAAATTTATAAAGATCCTAATAAGCCGAGTATATTCCAAGCTTCAAGCATATAAATCCACAAATTAATAACTATACATCCAAAAACTACATTACCATATATCCAGAATTCTTAACAGTCTGTTCACAGAGTAATACATTCATATATTAACAGAGTACTACATATCCATAATCACATAACTATATATCCACAATTTTAAGACTATATATCCACAAATTCAGAACTTTATAAAGGATCTTATTAAACTTTGTATATTCCAAGCTTCATGCATATATATCAATAATAAAATCTTAAATTATTAAATTAAGTGTGTGTAATAGATCTTACAAAGTCTGCATCACTGATTTCCAGGTTTCCAAAACTTGATATTTCATAATTCAATCTATCATTGAAATTTTCCATCCTTTTCTCAGCTGGGAGACTTTTCATCCAATCATCAGATGGATCAAGCTGCAGCTGTTTTTGAATACACAGAAATGCAAAAAATGAGTATTCAAAAGGCTTAGAGTACTAGATTTTTAAAAATGCGCATCTGCATGTCAAAAATAACTCTTACATGTGGCAGTGTGGTGAAGAATACGCGTTTTGGTATCCCAACAGCACGTTCTGTGTTCTTCAAAGTTAGCTGCAAAGACCAAATATTCAAGAAGTCTATATCCAACTCGCCATTGCTCAAAGTTGAGAAGTGACGCCTTGTTAGGTAGTAGTCACCATAGTTGAACAGCAACTCACTACAGCACCAAAATAACAATAATAATAATAACACCAATAGTTATAATAATATGAACTATCTAAGTAATTTAAAGGTTATTATAAATATATGTGTTCAAACATACTCTTCTGGGTGTTCGGTAGACACACTCAAGAATGCATAGTTTGAAATGATTTTTTCCCGTGGAGTTGCAGTGCGTATAAAACCTGCATTCTGTGTCCAGTATGGTGACCTCGAACAAAGAGGTTTGTTCCTGAATCGTCGCTGGGGTCTCATCCTAACAGTCACGTCCTCAACATCAGACTCACTTTCTTGCATGGCACTGTTGTTTATATATCCACAGTATTAGAACTTTATATCCATAATATTAAACATATATGTACATAATCATAGAACTATATATTCACAGATTTAAAATGTTCATAATTTTATATCTATATATCCACAATTTTAAAGCTATATGTCCACAGTTGTAAAAATGTTCATAAGTTTATATTCATAATTTTAGCACTATAAATTCATAACGTTAAAGCCAAATGCAAATAACAAACTGTAAATTTACCAATCAAAGTCATCAACATCAGCATCAGTAGCAGCGGCATGACGAACATATCTCTGAAATGGGACCCTAACAAGTGGAGGAGTTACTTGTGCTCCCAAAGTCGTTGACAGTCCTGCATCCTCTCCAATTTGTTGAACCAAAGCATCCAATGGTAGGTCCTCTTCAACTACTTGCTCTGTGTGTTGCTCACATGGCTGCGGTTGCGATTCATTGCAGTGTATTCCCAAATCAAATGATGGAGCTTCAAATTCCATGGTTCTTGTTGTCTTCTGAAATGCTTCCACCAATGAATCCACTGCAGCGGTGAAGGTTTCACTCCCAAAGAATATGTCATCCAACTGAGATTCAGTTGGAATGGAAGTTGATTCAATTGCGCTTGCAGCACCTAGCATGTTTGATATCCCTGAGAACGCTTTCTTCATGACTTCAATAGGTGCGCCCTGCTTTCCAATTTCAGACATAGCTTCACCAAACTCTAGGACATCTGATGCTAGCTTTTGGAGCACACGGGTCACCCGATCAACACTTGAGAGTGGCTCACTTGTAGTTGGTGTCGGTGTTGCAGTAGTAGGAGTAGAAGAAGTAGTAGCAGCAGCAGTAAATGCAGGTTGTGGTAGTGAGGTTGTAGCAGCAGCAGTGCTTGCAGGTTGTTGCAGTGAGGTGGTAGCATCAGTCCTTGGCTTCTTAACTCTAGGGATAACCCTTCCTTTTCCAAACCCACCAGCCCTTTTTTCAGCCTTGACTCTCTTTCTTACAAGCGTGGTTGTCCAAGCAAGTATGCTAGGGTATGTCCTGTTGATCTTCATTCCTTTGAATTCTACTCGATCAAAGTAGAACAGCTACAAATTACAGAAGATTATGTTAAAGATGAATTTAGAACAATTTATCCATGTATTCTTAATTGCATGGTCACAGTGTAATGCATAACTATATGTCCATAATCACATAACTATATATCCATAACTTTAAAACTATATATCCACAAAATTCAGAAATAAAAAATGATATTAATAAAATGAGTATATTCCAAGTTTCATGCATATATGTCCATAAACCCATAAATATACATCCAAAAACACATTAATATATATCCAGAATTATTAGCAGTATGTCCACAGAGTAATACATACATATATTCACAGAGTACTACACATCCATAATCACATAACTATATATCCACAATTTTAAAATTATATATCCACAAATTAAACTGCATAAAGGACCTCATTAAACTGAGTGTATTCCAAGTGTCATGCATATATATCCATAAACCCATAACTATACATCCAAAAACACATTAATATATATCCAGAATTATTAACAGTATGTCCACAGAGTAATACATTCATATATTCACAGAGTACTATATATCCATAATCACATAACTATATATCCACAATTTTAAAACTATATATCCACAAATTAAACTACATAAAGGATCTTATTAAACTGAGTATATTCCAAGTTTCATGCATATATACCCATAATAAATTGTTAGTTATACACCTACAACTACATAAAATTCATGCAACTAGATTAAAGACAATAAGAACTGACCAATATCAATGTCATTGGCCCCCAAAAGCTTCTCTTTCTATCTTCATTGTAACTATCTATCGAGTCAATGAGAGATTGGTATGTGTAGGCGCACCAATTGTACTCTTTAATCATATCAACATCAATCAATGAGTTTAAGATCCTGTACTTGGAGTAGCGTGTTGTGTTTCCTCGAAGCATGGAGGAAACGGCAAAGACTATGAAATCCCTCTTGAACTCATCACCATGATCAGCTCTCCTAACAATCTCATCTGGCATCTGTGTAGTTATTGGCGAGCCTGCTGTAATACCCCACCTCCTTCTCCATGAAGTCAGCAGCAGTTTGTATTCACGGGTTGAGGTGTCTTCCATCTTTGTCCCCTCATTGACCTTCAGAGGCCCTCGCGGGATTCCCAACGTGTATTCGACATCTTCCTCTTCAATGTGGAGACTATCATCCTCTAATACAAAATCACACCTGCAAACATTAAAGTTGTCCAGCAGGTATTGCACCAACTTTGATTCATTGGTGCAGAGTTGGAGATGAAGAAGTCCACCAAATCCAGTTTCTACGACAGCTTGTTTCTGTCGTGGTGAGAGCCTCTGGACAAGATCAAACATCAGCTTTGGCCCCATCCTCGTATTGAAGTAATCTCTCCTGTGTTCTCTAGTTCGTCGGCGCCGTCTCGTTGAAGTCTCTGCAACAGTTGTTTCCTTAGCAGGGCGTGAGCGCTGAGCTGCTTGTGAATTTAGGGCTGCTGCTGGTTGTTCACTAGTTGGATTAGAGCTCTGAGCTGCTTGTGAATCTAGAATTGCTGCTGTCCGGTACTCTGTTCTTCTTCTTTTTGTTTCTCTAAGAGTCTCAGCCAGTGTAGGTTCACGAGCCATTTCTGTAAATAAGAATTATTAAACTATACATCCATAATATCACAACTATTTGTCCACAAACATTTCAGAAACACACTAATTGAAGACAGGAATGATATTTTCATACATGCATAAGTATTAAACTATAAAACCACAATTATAAAGCTATATATCCACAATATCACAACTATTTGTCCACAAACATTTCAGAAAACACACTAATTGAAGATAGGAATGATATTTTCATACATGCATAAGTATTAAACTATAAAACCACAATTATAAAGTTATATATCCACAATATCACAATTATTTGTCCACAAACATTTCAGAAACACACTAATTGAAGACAGGAATGATATTTTCGAACATGCATAAGTATTAAACTATAAAACCAGAAGTATAAAGCTATATATCCACAATATCACAACTATTTGTCCACAAACATTTCAGAAACACAATAATTGAAGAGAGGAATGATATTTTCAGACATGCATAAGTATTAAACTATAAAACCACAAGTATAAAGCTATATATCCACAATATCACAACTATTTGTCCACAAACATTTCAGAAACACAATAATTGAAGAGAGGAATGATATTTTCAGACATGCATTATACCTGATGGAGAATGCGATGATAACGGGCGACAATGCTAGAATGAAAATGGCGAAAATGGCGACAATGGTGAACAAAACACGCTCCGGCGACAATGAGATGAAGACGGCGAAAATCGCGACTCCGAGTAGACAGAGAGAGAGATGAAGACTGCTACAGTGCGAAGGAAGTGTGTAGCTTGTTGGAGACGAAACGTTGGAAATGGCGGAAAAAGGAGTGTAGTGACGTTTTATGGCAATAATAATAATAATATTTTTTTTTTTAAATATCGGGATGAGTGAAACGGTGCCACTAACGGCACCGTTACTTCCTTGGCACTATACGGTGCCGTTTTCAACCGTGTGTACCAAGAACGGTACACACAGTTGCACGGCATAACAATTGAACCAAATGCCATGCGGGTTTTTAATGTATGCACCATCACACTACATCCAAGTGCACAAAAGAAGTTTTTAATATATTTACAAAAATGCATTACACTTTCTTTTTCTCTTTTTCCTATTTTTCTAATCATTAAAGCTACTAGATTGAAAGTTAGCACTTAGCCATTTACCCACAATTCTCACGAGCCTATTACTAATTCTATTAGCTAATACTCCGTATTAAAATTTAATACAATTCTCACGAGCCTATTACTAATTCTATTAGCTAATACTCCGTATTAAAATTTATATATTATTATTAAGAAGTACTCCATATTAAATTAATCAGTTTTTAAGAAATTATAAACAGATAATATTTGTCCTGATTTAAAAATATTGTAAATAACTGCGAAAGAAAGAAAAAGCGCAAAATAGACAAACTATAATTGCAGACGCGAATAAAGAATCAGAGAAAAAAATTAAAGAAAGATAAAATTAGAACTTTAAATTTTGACTTCAAAGTATCAAATGTTTACATGTAGTCCAAGTAAGATAAATAGATAATAAGAAAAAATATATATAAATATTAGCATCTCAATAAGCTCAAATTTGTTATTAACTTGTTAAAAATATTAATTATTTTTTTCTTTTTTAAAATTTTAAATTTGAAACTTATTCAAGATCATGACTTAATTGTTTTCCAGTAAATAGTTCAATGACCTATTTTCCTCCAACATAAAACCGAAAGGTCAAAAGAACAGCCGTGAGCCACTCACGAGTCACGCCTCCTCAGTCCTCACTGCTCCGGCTTCAGTGCTTCACACCTCACCGAGTCACCGCCCCGCCCTCACGCAGGAGTCAAGACGCATTGTCGCAGAACGCTCACGCCACGCCGCGTCGCCGCCACTGGCCCACCGCGGGTATTTTGTGCTGCACCATTGATTGAGTTGATTCACACAAGGTTGGTCAAACTTTACGCTTCTTTCTCATCCTGAGTGTTTTTATGGATCAATTCTTCGTTTCTAAGAAATGATTTTCACATGGAAAAACGAAATAGAGAAAAAAAAAATGAATAGTTTTTGGAGCTAGTCTCTGGTCTATGCCCTGCCTTTTTCTAAGGACTTACTCTTGTATCTAATGAATTTATAAAAGCTTTTAGGGGATTATTTTGTGTGCAAATGGCATGGTTAGTGGTGCAAGTTAGGTTCATAAGGCTGATTGAGTGTCTCGTGATTTATTTGATGAACAATGAATTCTAAGAATGGTGTTTCATAAGCTGATAGGAAGTTATGAATTTTTTGATTTTGTTTTAGATTCTGCACTAACAATTTTTCATTCATTCTTTGTTTGCTAATGAGAGTGGAGTGATTAGTGACAACTTGTATTACCTTTTCTCTTCTATATTATCCTGGCATATTAATTGCTTGACGTATATGCTGATTTATGGGCGCCATATTTGAATACACCATATTGTTGTTCCACTCTGCTTATCTTATCTAATACATTTTTTTAGCCCACAAGGTCAGCAATCATGGTGGGGTTCAAGAATAGATACATGGTGATGGAAGTGTTTTTGGATCCAAATAAAGATCACATGGGAAATGACCCCATTATAATCACCCAATTCAATTTGTCAAAATCTATCAGAGATAGCATTCTAGCAAACTTTGGAGAGTGTGGTCTAGCCTCATCACTAAATTCGTTTCAAGGTATGGGATTGGGATTGGTGTCCTTGATTTTCACTTATGTTGTGACCATAGAATTTTAGAGCATTGCTCCTGTTTATTGGTGTGTTACTTTAAATTAAGGGTATAATTAAGATACTCTTTGACTTAAGGGTAGCTATTTTATTTCATTTTTTTTTCAATGTTTGTTTTCTTTGGTGCAGTGAAGTATGTTAATCCTATTACAAAAGTGTGCATCATTAGAGCATCCAGGCAAGAGTACCAAAAAGTTTGGGCTGCAATTATCATGATTACAAGTATAGGGAACTGCCCTGTGGTTTTCAACTTACTTGACCTGAGTGGTAAGCTCAACAACTCTGGTGCACTGTTTTATTTAAGATGCATGCCAAATCTCATCTGGTTGGCACTATTTTTATGATAATTCTATTAGTTAGGAGTAGTTTTTTTTTTTTTTTTTTTTTTTTTTTTTTTTTAAAGGGCTTTGTTATATGTCATTTGCCTATTGGGCATTTAGTTTCCTACTCTTTTCTTGTGGTAGGAAGTATCAAGGCATGCAAAGATGCTGCTTTGAAGTGTGAAGAGTCAAAGTTTGAGCATTGCAAGTTACTGGCTGGAATCCAACTTAATGATGACCTCAAGCAGCACATGCAGAATTGCCTTGAGAAGATCAAAGTTTTGGAGCACTGAGTTTAAACAAGTGATGGTTTGAGGTATATCATTCTTTTAACCATGTTGGGAAGTTATATAAGAAATTGTTTTCATTCTCTTTGTGTTTGCAATGACCCATTCATTTTGGGTGTTGGTTTTCTTGGCTGATTTATTGCTAGAACAAAAATTTCCACTTCCATTCTTTAGTCAATGATGATTGCTGCATGCTGCTACATTTCCAAGAAAAGGGAAAAAAGAGCAGGAAGAGATGGGGGAAATGAGAAAAGTGAAAAGAGCATAGGATAGTTTTGTTTATATCAATATCGCTTTATACAGTAGTGCTCTATAACAACTTTTGATGAAAACTAGATTAATAATAACTACATGAAATATTATTAACCATTAAGAGCCTGTCTTAGTTTTAGATCCACCCATATTAAGCTTATGAAATCATTAAAGAGCAATCTATGCTCAAGCTCTCAAATATCTAATAGGATCACCCAACTCATAGGGCAATGAGTTCATTAAAAACTATAAACTCAACATCATAACCTGGAGGGTGTGGTTGAGTGGAAGGGACTCATCCATCCTTAACCAAAGGTTAAGGGTTCGATCCTTGGCTTTGGGAATGGAGCAGCCTTAAATCTCCAGGCTAGCTGTCCCACCCTTTTGGCGCCTACAATCTAGTGAGGGGATTAGTCGGTGCCTACAATCTAGTGAGGGGATTAGTCATTGTGTCCGACTGTGGAAACCCTGGGTATACCCAAAAAAAAATAAACTCAACATCATAAGTACACAGGTCATGGATAGACAATTCTAGTGTACAAATATGAGTCTATTCTTGGTTTTGTTTTGACTTTTGACTGTAAAGATGGGTATTCAACATGAATTCCTCACCTACTAGGCTGTTAACTCACTTCCCTGACTGAGTCAAGAATCAGACTTTATTGTTACTTACCAGTCCATTTACAATAGGAGAGAGTGGAATTCTTAATTGGATCTCTTTTTGTGCTAGATAGGAAAACATAATTTTTTCTAATGTGGCACACTCACAAATATCCTGTAGTTTTGGGAATATATCTTTGTTCAGATAAGTAGTACTCACTAGTGTTTTATTTCAATTTCTTCTGTGTTGGATGGATTGTTGGTATCTGATGTTTATAGAAGACAAGAAATCCCTACTATGAAGAGCATTGGGCAAACAATAAAGTGAACCCCCACTCTTCTTAAGTTTTGTGTGTATCATGATAAATTGTTGCAGATATATAGTTTAATTTTTCATATCTCCGTGTTTGAATTTATGATTAACGAGTTGTTTTAGGTTTCTAGTCAAAATAATGATGAAAACATTCTTAGATATACGTCTCATGGGGAGTAGTTTAGTGTGTTTGACTTGAAAGCAGTGCAAGAATCCTTGAGAAGGGGATACACATGTTGGAAAATATTCGCAACGTCAATGCGTGGGCTGGAAAACTTTTAAGAAACAAGGACAAAACGAGTATATGACTGAAAAGAAGACTATGCCGTGTTATAATAACACTGTCTTAAAAGCGTTATTTGTCTGGTGATGATGCAGTCAAAATCCTGGCACGCTTCCGACAGACTACACAGACTGACTACGCTTAGCTCACACAGTCACACCAACTATAGCGCAGGTGAACCTGACTTTGCTTAGACAATGACACAAAAGGATTAAAGAAAGGAGGATACGAAGATGATTATTGAGTGTATGTTTATGAAATTAGATGGCCTTTAAATAGTGATTTAGCACACTCCTACAACCATGTAATTCCACCATTTACTCATCTTCAACACATGTGAGCCACAATCTAGTAATGTAAGAAAAGCACAACCACAACTAAATATGTGGACTTGGAAATTTGTAGACAACAATATGCTCTTAATTATTTGGACCTCGGAATTTTCTAACAATCCCCCACAAATTCTGAGGAAGGGCAAGAAAACCTGTCTAAGCTGTTCTCAAGAAAGGATGATCCCCCATATATTCAAAGTAGAAGACTAGAAAGGATAATGTCTGAGCAATAGAAACGAGTTAATCTTAATGTCAGTGTTTTGAGAACTTGAACTAACATGTAGTGACACTGAGTAATTTTTTTCCCGAGAGTGATATGAATTTTGAACTCACCGGTTAGATAAATTTTGAACTCTAGTGCACACATCAACTCTAAAATGCAGGTTCTACGAAAGTCAAACTCTTTGACTTCTTATGAACAACCCTTAGTATTCAAATCTGCCCTATCTCAATATAGACTTCCACCTTGTCAAAGTTATCTCAACATAGACTCTTAACTCTGACAAGTCTTATCGCATTATAAATTTTTATGTCTATCAAGTCTATCTCAATATAGACTTTCGACTCTATCAAGTCTATCTTAATATAGACCTCCTTTAAAGGTTACAGAACACGGTTAAAGACATAAATATGGTGTAAGTCCTTTCATTATTTCGTTTGACCACAGAAGTGGTACCCGTCATGAATTCCTTACCTCACTAGTCTTAACCCCATGTTCCTTGATATTTCAAGGATGGTTCTCTCAGTTTGAACCTTTTGTGAGTTGATCTTTTAGACCTCACAAATTCCATTGTGATCAATCTATAGCCATCAACTGCCATTCAGACTCATGTCTGGCCTTTATGTGTCTTCTCTTTCTATCATAGATACTATTCTTTGTAACGCAAACGACAATTTGTGAATGTAGGACACCCCCCACAATTGTACGTTTCTCAATATATTTTTTAAGCCACTCGGCTTCTTGGGTTACGCCCATTATCTTTCATAAGAGGCGGTTAACCCTTTTTCACTCAAATCAGGGATCTCGTTAGGTCTACCTCAAAATAGACCACCCCAATTGAGTATAAATCATTATGAACACTTTTTTACTCAAACATTATGCGGTGAATTCATTAGGTCTGTCCCAACAAAATCACCATTATCATGAATTCATTAAGAGTTGTAGCTCAACTTCACAAGTACACACATTGTAGGAATGACCAATTGGTGTACTACTTTGTGATTATTTTCATGACTTCGTTTGACGACAAAAGTAGAATCCACCACGAATTGGTCACCTCTTGGGCTTTAAGCCATTCCATCAATAATTCAACGACTAACCTCATAATTAGTCATCCCTATTAAAGTAAGTTAATCATCTCGATCAAACTTACGAACACTTTGACGAGTACTTTATTTACTCACAAATAATTCCCTTTAAGATTTTCATGTTCAACATGAAATATTCTCTTTTACCATTATTGTCGGTACCACAGAGAGATTTTTAGAAAAGAAATATATAAAGAGTTAATTACCCCACAATGCAACATTTACAAATATTTTTCTCAAAAGTATTTGATCTCTTACTCAGATTGATCTTTGGTGCCCAATATTGGTTCCTTTGTAGACTGAGTTTTGCAGATTTGTTTTGTGAAACATTATAATAGCTTCACACTGTAACTAATACATACTCAGTAGTTGAATATATTTCAACAAACTTGATTATCTCAACCCATCATCATTACCCTTTAAACAGGAATTATAGGGCTTTCAAAATGACTCAACCAAGAATTTAAATAATATATAAATGCTCATTGTTAGTAAGCCACATAGATAATGTTGTTTGCATGCTACTTCAAATTGGACAACATAATCACAAATTTCACATAATATTCTTAAAAGAAATTAATCTCGTACACAAAGAATATATTCAAACTGACATTTATTAGGGAATATATTTCAATAAGGTGAATTCAACAAGTATAACTTTAACACTCAAAGTTATTTCACCTATACAACTTTTTCTTCACTTGAGGAAATTAAAAACTCATATAAAGCATTCATATGATGCATGAAACTAGCTTGCATGATCAACACCTTGCTTCTTAAAAACTCCCAGGTCGTATGGTGAAATTGAAATTTACTTACAAATCACATTCCTAGAGAAAGTATTCAAAAATGATGACTTTTTCATGCTATCATCAAATTGCAATTAAAGCCTTAATTTGAGCAATATCTATGCCAAATTGATTTCAATCAATGTCATTAACATTCAACATACTAAAGAAATAAGTACTACTAAGAAATCAAAATTTAGACAACTAAACTAGTATTAAGTAGTAAGAAAATCACATTTTATGCGAGCTCTTTAGAACTAGAGCAAATTAGAGTTACTCAAAATAATTACTTATTTAAAGAAATGCAATACCCATCTTGCTCTGTCAGATTGACTTCTACTAGTATTGCCCTTGCGATGGTAGTATTGGTATGCTCGGTGTCCTTGCTTTCTGCACACGAAACATCTTCTTTTGAGCTTCTTGATTTTTCCACTCATTTTGTTATAGTAATTTTTGACACTTTGATTTTCAGTATCATTGGCACCGTACTTTTTTGACAGCGATTCCCAAATGACTTTTGCCGAGTTTTATTTGACATAGATGTTAAACAATTCGTTATTCATTTGTGACAAAAGATATCCTCTGGCTGCCACATTGTCATCTTTAAACTGCATCAGAGTTACACCCGGTTCTTGACTAGGAATGTAGTATATTTCAGTCTGCTTTCTCTTGATTCTTCACCAGGATTGTAATCAGGTTCATGGCTAGCTTCTCTAGGACCAAGTAGACGGAACACTATTGGAGTAGGTTCCGGTGCAACTGAAAACAGTACATAAACCAATTTTAATTGTTTGAATAATAAGCAATTGTTGAGTCCACCTTTTGTAGTTTTTCCCATCAAGGGCTGTGATCTTGGATAGATCGGCTATGACAAAATGTGTCATAAGGGCTGAAAGGTTGACTGTTGCTTGTAATAACGCTTTTAACTATTGGAAAATATTCGCAACGTCAACGTGTGGGTTGGAAACCTTTTAAGAAACAAGGACAAAACAAGTGTATGACTGAAAGAAAGTCTATGCCGTGTTATAATAACACTGTGAGCGTTATTTGCCCGATGACGGTGCTGTTAAAATCCTGGCACGCTTCCGACAGGCTACATAGACTGACTACACTTAGTTTACACCAACTAAAGTGCAAGTGAACCTGACTTTGCTCAGACGATAATAGAAAGGGATTAAAGAAATGATGATACAAAGATGATTATTGAGTGTATGTTTATAAAATTAATTGACTTTTAAATAGTGATTTAGCACAACCCTACAGCCATGCAATTCACCATTTACTCTACTTCACTCATCTTCAAAACATGTGAGGCACAATTTAGTAGTATAAGAAAAACACAATCGCAACTAAATATGTAGACTTGGGAATTTGGAGACAACATGTTCTGTTAGAAAATTATGATGTCCAAATAATTAAGAACATATTGTTGTCTCTAAATTCTCAAGTCCACATATTTAGTTGTGGTTGTGCTTTTCTTACATTACTGAATCGTGGCTCACATGTGTTGAAGATGAGTGATGTAGAGTAAATGGTAGAATTGCATGGCTGTAGGAGTGTGTTAAATCACTATTTAAAGGCGAACTAATTTCATAAACATACACATAGTAATCATCTTCGTATTCTCCTTTCCTTAATCTCTTTGTGTCATCGTCTGAGCAAAGTCAGGTTCACGTGCGCTGTAGCTGGTGTGAGCTAAGCGTAGTCAGTCTGTGTAGTCTGTCGGAAGCGTGCCAGGATTTTAACTGCACAGTCATTGAGCAAATAACGCTTTTAAGGCAGTGTTAATATTATTATAACACGACATAGACTTTCTTTCAGTCATACACTCATTTTGTCCTTGTTTCTTAAAAGGTTTCCAGCCCACGCGTTGACGTTGCGAATATTTTCCAACAGTTAAAAGCGTTATTGCAAGCAACAGTTAAACTTTCAGCGTTTTGACACCTCTGTCATACCCGCTCTATCTAAGATCACCGCCCTTGATGGGAAAAACTACAAAAGGTGGGCTCAAAGAATTCTTATTCTTCGAACAACTAAAATTGGTTTATGTGTTGTTTTCTGTTGCACTGGAACCTACTATAGTAGTGTTCCCTCTACTTGGTCTTAGAGAAGCTTAGCCATGAACCTGATTACAATCCTGGTAAAGAATAGAGAGAAAGCAGCCCTTGAAATATTCTACATTCCTGGTCAAGAACCGGGTGTAACTCTGATGCAGTTTAAAGATGACAATGTGGTAGCCAGAGGATGCCTTATGTCATAAATGAATGACAAATTGTTTGACATCTATGTCAAAAAAGACTCGGCAAAAGTCATTTGAGAATCGCTGTCAGACTCTGATGCAGTTTAAAGATGACAATGTGGTAGCCAGAGGATGCCTTATGTCATAAATGAATGACAAATTGTTTGACATCTATTTCAAAAAAGACTCGACAAAAGTCATTTGGGAATCGCTGTCAGAAACATACGCGATGCCAATGATACTGAAAATCAAAGTGTCAGAAATAGTTATAACAAAAGGAGTAGAAAAGTCAAAGAGTTCAAAGGAAGATGTTTTGTGTGTGGAAAACAAGGACACCGAGCATACGAGTGCTACCATCGCAAGGGCAAAACTAGTTGAGGTCAATCTGACAGAGCAAGATGAGTATTGCATTTCTTTAAATAAATAGTTATTTTTAGTAACTCTAATTTGCTCTAGTTCTAAGGGCTCACTTGAAATGTGATTTTCTTAGTATTGAATACTAATTGAGTTGTCTAAATTTTGATTTCTTAGTAGTACTTATTTCTTTAGTATGTTGAATGCCTAATGACATTGATTGAAATGAATTTGACAGATATTTCTCAAATTTTGTACTGAAATTATTTGTATATAAAAATAAGAGCATATATCAAAGGGGCTTTAATTGCAATTTGATGATAACATGGAAAAGTCATCATTCTTGAATACTCTGTCTAGGAAGGTGGTTTTTAAATAAACTTCAGTTTCACCACTCGACCTGTGAGTTTTTAAGAAGTAGGGTATTGATCATGCATATAGTTAGAGTGCTGCTCAATTTTCACCTGAAATGAGGTTGATTTTCGTATGTTGTTATAAATCAAAGCCTTGCAATAAAAATTATTGAAATACTGCATTAGTAATGTTGATCTGCATTGTAAGTGCACAAAGTTAGTACACATTAAAACCTTATGTTGGCTAATTTATTTTTAATAATTAGAACTAAGTTAGGCTAAGCTCTGATACCAATTGAAATTGTGCCGTGAATCTTGAATGCAAGATGGTACTCATGTCCTACTTGATTTTATATAAGTAACAATCGTATCCATTAATTAAGTTGTTTATCAATAGTAAATAACGAAAAGTAAATGCAAAAAATAAATTAAGTACAAGATAATTGATTACGCAGTTCGGAACGCTTCTCCTACGTCTGCGGGGTAACTCACGTCTGCTCAATCCACTATAGATGTTCACCGATGAGTCTTACAAGATGTAAGTACATTATCAACCGCTACTATCACAACACCTTCCTAACATATACTCGGGACTGGTACGTGCATGCCGTGACGATCTTCAAGAGATGTTTCAGCTGACCCAGGTACAAACCGTATAGCTTAGTAGAAATCCCTCATAAAATAAAATAAAATAAAATAGTATAATAATCAGATTAAGAATGATGTAATATATAGAATTTCTTTTCTCTCAAATTGGCATGTCAGAATAAATGAGAAGCTTTTCTTTTATAGCAATATTTACTTCAACACCTTGATCCACGTTAATAGTTCACCATTTGAATTAAAGAACCTCAGCCACTCATAATTAAAAAAATCCTCTTATGATTAGCTCTAAGCAATTAAATATTATGCTGACTTCCTCTTCACATATAACCTCCTATTATGAACCATTCATTATATGTGAAGAGGAAGTCACCAGAATATTTAATTGCTTGGAGCTAATAATAAGGAGATTTTTTAATTATGGGTGGTTGTGGTTCTTTAATTCAAATGGTGAGCTTTTAACGAGGATCAATGTGTTGAAGTGAATATTGCTATAAAAGGAAGGCTTCTCATTACGGAAACTCATGAATTCTGACATGCCAATTTGAGAGAAAGAAAATTTTATATATTGCATCATTCTTAATTTGTTTATTATACTATTTTATGAGGGATTTCTACTGAGCTATACTGTCTGTACCTGGGTCAGCTGAAGCATCATTTGAAGATCGTCACGGCATGCACGTACCAGTCCTGAGTAGATGTTAGGAAGGTGTTGTGGTAGTAGCGGCTGATAGCCTTATGTACTTACCTCTTGTAAAACTCCTCGGTGAATATCTATAGTGGATTGGGCAGACGTGGGTTGCCCCCAAACGTAGGAGAAGTGCTCCGAACTACGTAATTAATTATCGTGTACTTGATTTATTTTTTGCATTTACTTTTCGTTATTTATTATTGATAAATGGCTTAATTAATGAATATGATTGTTACTTAATATAGAACAAGTAGAACATTAGTACCATCTTGCATTCAAGATTCATGACACAATTTCATGCATCATATGAATGCTTTAAATGAGTTTTTAATTTCCTCAAGTGAAAGAAAAGTTGTGCAAGTAGAATAACTTTGAGTGTTAAAGTTATACTTTTGAAATATATTCCCTAATAAATGTCAGTTTGTACATATTCTTTGCGTACGAGATTAATTTCCTTTAAGAATATTATGTGAAATTCGTGATTATGTTGTCCAACTTGAAGTAACATGCAAACAACATTATCTCTGTGACTTACTAACAATGAAATTTATATATTATTTAAATTCTTGGTTGAGTCATCTTATAATTCCTGTTTAAAGGGTAATGATGATGGCTTGAGATAACTAAGTTTGTTGAAATATATTCAACTCTTGAGTATGTATTAGTTAAAGTACAGAGTTACTGTAATGTTTCACAAAGCAAAACTCAGTATACAAGGGAGCTAATGTTGGGCACTAAAGATCAATCTGGGTAAAAGATCAAATACTTTTGAGAAAAGTATTTGTAAGTGTTGCATTGTAGGGGTAATTAACTCTTTATATATTTCTTTTTTAAAAGTCTATCTGTGATACCGACAATAATAGTAAAAGAGAATATTTCATGTTGAACATGAAAATCTTAAGGAAATTATTTATGAGTAAATAAAGTACTCGTCAAAGTGCACGTAAGTTTGATCGAGATGATCAACTTACTTTAATAGAGACGACTAATTATGAGGTTAGTCGTTAAAATATTGATGAAATAAATTAAAGTCCAAGAGGTGATGAATTCATGTTGTTGCCTCGGGCTCCAGATTAATGGTAGTAAAGCTGTTGCTTTTGACTTCTCTTTGGAGTGTAATGCAATAGTGTTTTTTAACATGTATCTAATTAACAATGCTTGAGATAACTATTAATCATTTTTTAAGATAAAATATCATTAAGAATTGTTGTTTTGTGCCTGCACTACAGGTAGCTCGGTTGGTTCTTGGGTGACAGATTATGAATAAAGACGTAGGTGAGATTCAACATTGACAGCTACAGTATGGAAGTCACACTAATGTGGTGGTCTCGGGCACCTGATAGTGGTCCTCCTTCCACGTAATGGGTTACTAAATCTTTGTGATTTATCACTTCCACAAATCCTGACCGAGTCGAAAAAAAAATTAATGAAAGATGAATGGAGAAAATTGAGTTTAATGAATAAGTTTTTCATTTTTTTTCTCGCTACAGACAACTAGCATTGAGTAATGAGCTAGTATATAGGTCGAATTCAAAAAAGTATATCTGAGGCTCTAATTAAAATATTTTACCTCTTTAATTTTACTTATATTATATATTATATATTATTAAAAAGTACATGTGTTATTTTTATGTGTATATAGTATTTCTTTTTATATACACTTACAATATTATTTTTATATACTTAGGTCCACCGTGAATATAATTTGCAATTCAATCTCATCCATTTATATTCACGGTGGACCTAACTTATTACCAAACTAATTATTAATCGCTCACGTTTTTCTTCATCATTATTATTATACTCGAATCTAAGCAAGTAACAAATTAAACCAAAGGCAGGCATGATTCTTACGCTGCAGAGTTTGTATTTGATGTTTTTGGGGATAAGAATCATGCCTGCCTGCCTTTGGTTTAATTAACGGCATTAAAACTGTTTTGATTTCATTGATGGCCGAAGATGTACATTGTTGGAGTTGAGGAAAATAGTAAAAACTTGTAGATGTGATGATAAGAAGATCATTTCTGGTATAGAAGCATTGGATCAAACTCAAATAATATTGATGGTGAAAGTAACTTATTGGCTTATAAGGAAGGGGATGAGGAGAAGCTTAATTTCAAGTACAAAGTAGGCATGAGTTTTAATAGCAACAAGCAATTAATTATGTACTTGGACATATAAAATACAAAACTTATGAATTTCGCAATCTTGAAGTTGAAATCACCTTCAACTTCTCAGCCTGGATATGGAAGAAACTTCATGATGAAGAATACACAAGCCACCAGCTAAAGAACCTGTTAAGAAGCCAAGTCTCTAAGGGCTATTTTGTCTTTTCCTTAGCTAATTAGTTATAACCGTTCTTTGAACCTATATGTACTGATCTTTTCCCTCTCAATACACTGTTCGATTCTTCCTTCTTCTTTCTGCCTCATCTCCAACTTTCTGTCCAAGCCTTATGTTTTAGCTCAGTCCAACATGGTATCAGAGCTCCACCGGAGCTACGCGGCGGTAGTCGTGATGGATAATTCCAGTAGCGGAAACCAGGCTCATCACATAGCAGCTTCGTCAAGCCAGAATCTGATGAACCAGCGAAGTGATGATGTTGACGATCCTCTATACCTGCATATTAGCGAGAATCCTAATTTGATTCTCGTTTCCCCTCCTCTTTCAGAGATCAATTATACCTCATGGAGCAGATCCATGAGGATTGCTCTTGAAGTCAAAAACAAATTTAGTTTTGTTGATGGATCTGTGGCCTGTCCAGAGGAATCCGATCCTAAAATTGCAGCATGGAGAAGGAGCAATCGCCTTGTTTGCTCGTGGATTCTGAAATCCCTCAACCCTACCATCGCGGAGAGCATCATGTACTTTGATAGAGCTTCTGATATTTGGAAAGCACTCAACAAGAGGTATTCACAATCCGATCCTCATAGAATCTCAGAAATCCAGAATGAAATTTTCAGAAATACTCAAGGAAACATGTCGGTTAATGAGTATTTCACCAAGTGTAATGCATTGTAGCAACAGATGAATGCATTGAGACCTCTGTTGATGTGTGAGTGTACTCCCAGATGTTCCTGTACTCTTATGGCTAGAATGCAGAAGGAAAGGGATAATGATCAGGTGATAAGATTTCTTGAGGGATTGAATGATGAATATGAAACAATAAAGTCAGATGTTCTGGTTATGGATCCCATGCCAGAGATGGAAAAGGTCTTGAACATGACTCTTAAGGTGGAAAGAAAGATTAAAGGCTCAGTTAGTCAAAGGAACATTGATATCATCCAGTCAAATGCTATTCAAAACAATCAAGCACAATCTGAAGAGGAACTCAATGTTGTGGCAATGTCTTCATCCAATACTAGAAAGAAGTTCAACAATAATGGAGGAAAAAATGTTCCTAAATGTACCTCTGTGGTATGACTGGCCATACCATTGAGAAATGCTACAAGAAGCATGGATACCCACCCGGTTGGGTAGCAGGGTATAAGTCTAAGAACAAACAAACTCAAGAGATGCAACAAGCGACCAACAGTTGCCTTAACCAGGTTGGAGATGTAGGTCTTTCTACTGACCAGTTTCAAAGACTGTTGTCTTTCTTGCAGAGTCAAAACAAGGGAAGCCAAGGATCAGTAGGTGCTGCTACTGTAACAGTTGCTACTCCTGAGATGAAATCAGACTTCAAGAACTCTATAAATAACCTCAATGAAGGCAGGTTTATCTCTAACTCTTATATGGTTAGTGCTGTGTTAAATTCACCTGCATTATGGATACTAGACTCAGGGGCAACTGACCACATTACATGCTCCCTTGAGTACTTTGATAAATGCTGTAGAGTTCAGGGAATTTCTGTGAATCTACCTAATGGGGAAATAGTGAGTGTCACACACATAGGACAAGTCAAACTGGATGAAAAGATAATACTACAGAATGTGTTATATATACCATCCTTTACTTTCAACATTGTATCTGTCAGCAAACTGTCTAAACAATCAGGCTTTAAACTTGTGATGGGGGCTGATTCTTGTGCCATTCAGGGCCTTCTTGGAGTGATGGATGGTTTTGCTAAAGAGAGAGATGGGTTGTATGTGATCAATAATCCTCCTGTCAAGAAAAGAGACCAGCTCACTAATGAAACTCATAGTATGCAGTGTAATAGTTTAGCAATCAAATTGTGGCATGACATGCTTGGCCACTATCATGTTAATAAAATGTTTCTTTTACATGGAATAAAGTCTGATTCTATGAATAAACATCCTACTTTTGTGTGTGATATTTGCCACTTTGCTAAACACAAGAAGTCCACTTTCCCTGTTAGTAGCAAACTAGCAATAGAGCTGAGAGATGTTTCGACTTAAATACATATGGACACATGGGGACCATTTGCTATGCCATCTCTTAAAGGGGAACACTACTTTCTAACTATTGTGGATGATCATAGTAGGTTCACCTGGCTACACTTGATGAAGGCTAAGTTAGAGGTCAAAACAGTTTTTCAGAACTTCTATAATTATGTCTCTACTCAGTTTTCAGCCAAAATTAAAATTGTTAGGACTGATAATGGAAGTGAGTTTATGACGAATGCTTTTTATAATGATAAGGGAATTGTTCATCAAAGGTCATGTGTGTACACACCCCAACAGAATGGGATAGCAGAAAGAAAACATCAACACATTTTGAATGTAACAAGGGCATTGAGATTTCAATCTGGCTTGCCTACACAATTCTGGGGTCATTGTGTGTTGCATGCTTCATATCTTATAAACAGATTGCCCACTGATGTAAATGATGGCAGCACTCCTTTAAAAATCCTAACTGGAAAGGACATGGAGTATGATAAGCTAAAGTCTTTTGGCTGTTTATGTTTTGGTGCTACTATTACACAAGGAAGAAACAAGATGTTACCAAGAGCAAGAAAATGCATTTTTTCTGGGATTTCCAGCTAATGTAAAAGGTTTTATTCTATATGACCTGACTGACAATGATGTTTTCATTTCTAGAGATGTTAGATTCTATGAACAAACATATCCTTTCAGAAAATCAGACTCAGAAGGTGGTCAAGGACATGGCACACCTGAAATGTTTAATCCTTCCTTACCTTTGGTTCCCATTTCTGTTGATGATGGTTTCTCTCCTCCAGATTGCATGCAGAGACCTGCAATTGCTGATACTAATATAGATGATATTGGGGAAATCAGACATGGAAGTGATCTGGAAAATGAAGGGGTTAATGATGAAACCATATATCACAGCTATCAACAATCAGACCAACTGAGTGATGTGGTTATTCATAATGAAGCTAATGAGGATGATGTGATTGTTGATCAACCTAGGAGGTCAGCAAGGATGAGGCACATTCCCTCCAAATTGAAGGATTATTACTGCCAGACTATGATTTCAGACAGCTCAAACAAAAAGACTTCCCCCCATTCCATAGATAATTTCATCTCCCTGGATAACTTGAGTCCTGACCACAAGGTCTGTGCTTCTGCCATCTCTTGTGCTCATGAGCCAAGTTCATACAATGAAGCAGTAAAGCATGAGGTATGGAGAAAAGCAATGGAATCTGAAATCAGTGCCCTGATACAAAATAACACATGGACCTTAGCAGACTTACCAGCTGGAAAATCTCCAATTGGTTGCAGATGGGTGTTTAAGATTAAACACAAAGCAGATGGATCCATTGAAAGGCATAAAGCTAGACTAGTTGCCAAGGGATATACTCAGCAACTAGGAGTGGATTACATAGAAACTTTCTCTCCTGTGGCCAGGATGACCACTATCAAAACCTTCTTGACCATAGCTGTTGCTAAGGGATGGGATATCCAGCAGATTGACATCAACAATGCTTTTTTGCATGGTGACCTGGAAGAAGAAGTGTATTTGGTATTGCCCCCAGGCTTTAAGAGTAACAAGCCCAATCAAGTATGCAGGCTGCTGAGATCTTTGTATGGTTTGAAACAGGCTAGCAGGCAGTGGAATGCTAAACTCACAAAAGCTATCCAAGATAATGGTTTTATCCAATCTACAGCAGATCCACCACTCTTTACTAAAAGATCAGAAACATCCTTTATTGCCTTACTTGTGTATGTAGATGACATGCTTGTGGCAGGAACAAGTGATAATCAGATCAAGGAATTGAAGCAAATGTTGGATAATTCCTTCAAGATCAAAGACTTGGGCAAGCTAAATTACTTTCTGGGAATTGAAGCTTACAGAACTCCTAATGGCATCAACCTATGCCAAAGAAAATACACACTAGAGATCCTAAGGGAAAACAACTTCTTGGATGCTAAGCCTGCTAAGACTCCCTTCACAACAGGCCTAAGACTCAACAACACAGATGGTAAGCTGCTAATAAATCCTGAAGAATTCAGAAGATAAGTTGGTAAGCTTCTATATCTCACCAACACTAGGCCTGATATATCTTATGCCACCCAACAGCTAAGTCAATTTGTGGACAAGCACATAGTTACACATCTAATTGCAGCTCATAGGGTATTAAGATACCTCAAAGGCTCTCCTGGAAAATGGTTGTTTTATCCATCTAATTCTCCTACTAAGCTGCTAGCTTTCTTTGATTCAGATTGGGCTACATGCACAAAAACCAGGAAATCTGTTACTGGTTATTGTGTATACCTTGGGAAGTCTCTCATCTCTTGAAAAACTAAGAAGCAAGCTACCATATCAAGGTCTTTAGCTGAAGCAGAATACAGGGCACTTGCCTCTACAGTTTATGAGATTCAATGGTTATCTTATCTCTTGGCAGATTTGTTAGTTAAGATTGACAATCCTATTCCTCTATTTTGTGATAGTAAGTCTGCTATTGCTATAGGGGAGAACCACGTCTTCCATGAGCGTACAAAGCATATAGAAATAGATTGTCATGTGGTAAAACAAAAAGTTCATGAAGGCACAGTCAAGCTCATGGCTATACCATCACACAAGCAGATTGCAGATGGTTTTACCAAACCCTTACCAAAGCCCTTGTTTGATGTTTTCCACTCTAAGCTAGACCTTCAAGACGTTCATGCTCCAGCTTACGGGGGGGGGGGGGGGGGTGGGTGATGAAGAATACACAAGCCACCAGCTAAGGAACCTGCTAAGAAGCCAAAGTCTTATTCATATTTCTGTTATATCTGTTAAAGCCTCTAAGGGATATTTTGTCTTTTCCTTAGCTAATTAGTTATAACCGTTCTTTGAACCTATATGTACTGATCTTTTCCCTCTCAATACACTGTTCGATTTTTCCTTCTTCTTTCTGTCTCATCTCCAACTTTCTGTCCAAGCCTTATGTTTTAGCTCGATCCAACACTTCAAATTTGCAACTTGGAAGTAGAAATTAATGTTGCACAATGAATGTTAATATAAGGAAGAGAAAAACATGTGAAATTCTTATATTACCCTTCTATTAATAGAGGGTTTTTGGTTTTTTCATCAAGTTGAGATGGAAATCTAAAGTCAGAAATCAAGCTTGTTGCATTGCACATAATTGAGGGGAATTTAATTTGGTGGTAGCCATTGGTTAAATGCTTAATGGTGAAATTACTCCAAAGTTTGATGATTTGCATATATATATATATATATATATATATATATATATATATATATATATATATATATATATATAGAGAGAGAGAGAGAGAGAGAGTAGTGGATAATCCTTGCGAGATGAGATTCAGATTTGAGTGACTACCCCATGGCAAAAACTTGGTTCTCGTTTATTAATGTAAACTGTTCTCTATTTTATATTTTTTAATTTTTTAGTTTTTATTCTCTATTTTTTGTTTAGAAAATTTGTTTACTAACACTCATTTTTTCAAATTTATATTTTAAGATTAATTTTATAAAATTAACAAAAGTTTAATTTTAAGTGATTTTTATACCTTATATTTAAAATATTATTAGATATGTTTGGTTTAAATGGTATAAATATAATTTTAACTAATTTTAATAAAAATATTTTTAAATCTATTATTATTAAATTTAATTTTAAACATTAAACGACGTTGTCTTTCCTGATACTCAACAAGCAAGCTTTGGGGTTGTTATTCAAGACAGCACGAGTAACTATGTGGCAGCGAAGAATGGTCCTCTACGATGTCTCAATGATGTACATTTAGCAGAGGTTGTCGCTATTAAGGAAGTATTGTCGTGGGTTACGGCTCGTGGCTATCATAAAGTGTCCATCTATACCGACTGTCAGGTGGTATGTAATTTGCTCAACCATTCTTCTACGAATTTCTCATTTGCGGGTTGTGTTATTAACGATTGCTGCAATCTCAAACGACACTTTGATTCAGCGTCTATTTTCTTTGTTCCAAGATCAGTGACCAAGCTTGCTCATGTTCTGGCTAGGCAGCTCGTTCTAGTACTGATTTTACTATTTAGTTGGATAGTGTTCATTCTTGTATTGCTTCTGTGATTTAATAAATTCTTGATTTCTCCTTTCAAAAAATAAAAATTAAACTTAAACATTAAACGACGTAATTTAATAAATTAAACGACGTCAGTTCAAATTACAAACTAATATCATTAACATCATTATGCAATCCCAATTCCTTGGCTTTCAAAAAAACAAACCAACATCATTTATTTTTAAAAAAAAATATATATATATATATATATATATATATATATATATATATATATATATATATATATATATATAAAAGACATTGATTTAATAGAGAACTGATGTCTATATTCTTGTATATGCATTATTATATTGGTGTTTAGACATTAATTTGGTATTAAATACAATATTTAATTTTTTGAACTATAAAGTATTATTACTTTTATATATTACAAATTACAAATTATATTGTATTTTAGTTTTAATTGTGATTTTGCTTATAAATATAATTGCATATTGACATTTTAAATACAAACTAGAATTTTTACATAATAATAATAACAAAATATTAAAAAAATAATAATTTAGCAGAATCACAGCGAATTGTGATTTTAGCGAAGGGCTATTCATTATCATTATGGCAACGAAATTGGTGACAGAAAGATTTTTGTCGTCCAAAACGCGACAGAATCATGACAGTTATTAGTTCTATTATTTTTTTTACGACGAAATTTTGTGACAAAAGACAAACTTTGCTACGGAATATCTTTCGATGGAATTGCAACGGAAATTTGTTCCATCGTTTTATTACGACGGAATTTTGTGACGAAAGATGAAAGTTGCAACGAAACTGTTGGCGATGGATCGCGACGATAATTGGTTCTTTCGTTTTCTTATGATGGAATTTTGTGACGGAATAAGAAATTTGCAACGGAATCGCGACGATAATTATTTTCGTCTTTATATTTTGGTTGCCGTACAAAATGACAAACAAATACCAAGAGTATTCCGGGGTTATCGATCCACAGGGAAGTGGGATATTAAGCACTAGCTACTCATTTATTCACGAGAATCTATTCCTAACGTTATGAGAGATGGTTCAATATAATCAAATAATAGTAAAATAAAGACAAGACAAACAAACTTGGAATTTCAACAGAATGAAGACTGAGATTTTTGGGGGTTAAGTGTTTAATCACCTAGTGCCAATCTAAGGTGAAATAATTAATTTGGTCTTAAACAAGTGCGAAAGATTGCATACAAAAGAGATGAATTACTCCCATAATTTCAATTCAAAATAATGTGAGTGAATATATTCAATCCCATAAAATAATCACTTAAACATTTCCGTTGCCAAAACCGCAACAAACTCGTGACAGATTGATTTCTATGGCCACCTTCGTGACGGAAAATTCCGTTGCCACCCCTCATGACAAATTATTCCCATCGTGAAATGAAATATGACACGCCTAGAGCCTACGGAATGAATTTGGTTGCGAAAATGTAAAATTCCATAACAAAACACGATTTTTCTTGTAGTGATACTGTGATAGACGTCGGTTCTTTCATAAAACCGACGTTGAATGTATTTATTATTTAAGAAAATAATTTATGTCAATTTGTGTATACTCGACGTAATTATGGTACTTTAGACGGTGGTTAGTGAATCAATGTCTATAATTTTATATTTTACGTCGGTTCTTTTTACGTCACTTTAATAACCGATATAAAAAGTAAAAAATAACTAAGGTAAAAGCCTATAATTGTAGTAGTGTATTTTTGGATATACTCATTTGAATGACATGTATATAAATATATAATTTTTGCTTTGAATTCTAATATCTGTTGCAGATCTGAGAGCAATAGAAAGATGAATTGAAAGGAAGAATTTCGTATGTTTATTCAGAAGAAAAGAAAGGCCTTTATACAAAGAAGCTTAGCTGCCTAACTGCCCTATGAACAGTAATAACTGCTACATGAACAGTGTTAACTGCCAAACTAACTGCCAACTAATCAAAACAGATTTAACAAAACACTTAAGGACTAATTATTGAGTTTATATTCCTAAAACCCCCCCCTCAAGCTGGATTGTATAGGTCCATCAATCCAAGCTTGGAAATGTAGTGATTGAATGACTTAGGGCAGTGAGATTTGGTGAAGGGATCTGCTAGCTGGTTTTCTGAAGTGATGTGGAGAAGCTTGATGATCCCTTTGCTTAGTCGTTCCCTTACCAAATGACAGTCCAACTCAATATGTTTTGTCCTCTCATGGAAAACAGGGTTTTCTGCAATTGCAATTGCAGATTTACTATCACAATACACAGATGCAGCTCCATTGTGATGAATGCCTAGTTCTGCAAGAATGAAGAATAGCCACTGTATTTCACAAGTGGTGGCTGCTAGTGCCCTGTATTCAGCTTCTGAAGAGGACTTGGAGACTGTGGGCTGCTTCTTAGACTTCCAAGAAATCAAGGCATCCCCTAAGAAAATACAAAAACCAGTTACTAATTTCCTTGTGTCAACACATGCCCCCCAGTCTGAATCAGAAAAGGCTCTTAGCTGCAGATTGGAAGCTACTGGGAAGAAGAGCCCTTGGCCAGGAGCAGCTTTAATGTATCTCAATATTCTGTGGGCAGCTTGAAGGTGCAAGTCAGTGGGCTTGTCCAAGAACTGTGACAGTTGCTGTGTTGCAAACCCAATGTCAGGCCTAGTAATGGTTAAATATAGGAGTTTGCCCACTATTCTTCTGTACTGTGTGTTGTCTTCAAGAGGCTCACCTTCATTCTTGCTCAACTTATGTGAGAGGACAGTGGGACTATGAACTGGTTTAGAATGTATGAATCCTGTATCAGTGAGTAGCTCAATAGCATACTTTCTTTGGCAAACAGCTATGCCCTTTCTGTGTCTAGCCACCTCTAGGCCAAGGAAAAACTTCATAGGCCCTAAGTCCTTAATTTGAAACATGTCATTTAGCTGGGTTTTCACCTCTTGGATGGCTTCTAAATCAGCACTTGCAGCAACTATGTCATCCACATATATCAATAGGGCTATAAAAGACTAACCTTCTCCTTTTGTGAATAATGAATTATCATGCAAGGATTGCTTGAACCCCATCTTTTGCAGTGCAATATTCAGCTTAGTGTTCCATTGTCTGCTAGCCTGTTTTAGCCCATATAAAGATTTGTTTAACCTGCAAACTTGTCTGTCTGTATTAGCTGGTAATCCAAGAGGCAACTGCATATATACTTCTTCTTCCAAATCACCATGAAGAAATGCATTGTTTACATCCATTTGGTGTAGGTGCCATTCCTTTGCTGCTGCTACTGCCAGAAGTGTCCTTACAGTAGTCATTTTTGCCACTGGACTAAATGTGTCCAAGTAATCAATTCCAAGAGTTTGGTTGTAACCCTTTGCTACCAATCTTGCTTTATATCTTTCTATAGTCCCATCAGCCTTATGTTTGATCTTGTATACCCACTTACATCCAATTGGCTTCTTGGAGGGAGGTAGATCCACCACTTCCCAAGTATTGTTCCTTTGCAAAGCATTGATCTCTTCTTGCATGGCTTTCCTCCAATGATCATGCTGAATTGCTTCCTGGAAATTTTGTGGTTCAGAATGGCAGGATATATTCATAACAAAGGAGTAATGTGAGTCCTCCAATCTTCTATAATCCATGACTTTGGATATTGGATGGGGAGAAGTCTTGACTGTAGCTTGACAAATATAATCCTGTAAATAGCTAGGGGTTTGCCTCTGCCTAGTGGACTTTCTGTTATTCTGATGATTTGAGCTTTCTGTAGCCAAGTACATATCTAGGACATCAGGTGGCTGTTCAGTTGATGGAGGGGACCTGGTTTGTGTGTCATTGCTACTGCTAGCCTGACCTTGAATGTGCCAATCTCCTGTTGACTGCTCAGGGCCTTCTTCATTGATACAATGACTGAGCTGGTCATGAGCTGTGTCAAAGTTTTCAGGGGGCATGGTGTTCATGGTGGGGAGGTTGATTTGACAAGATCCATTTGAGCTAGTGGTCTGCTGGAAAGGGAATACTTGTTCATAAAATACCACATCTCTGGAAATGAAAAGGGTTTTATCCACAACATCATACATTTTATACCCTTTGGTGCCACTGACATACCCAAGAAAAATACATTTCTTGGCTCTAGCATCCATCTTTGATCTAGGACCAACTGTTGCTGCAAAGGCTAGGCATCCAAACACTTTAAGGTTTTGATAGTCTGGGGCCTTCTTTATCAAAACCTGGTAAGGAATCTGGTTGTTGATGGCAGCTGAGGGTAATCTGTTGATCAGATAGGCTGCATGTAAAATACATTCCCCCCACAAGTTCTCAGGTAAGCAAGCTTGGAATTTAAGGGCTCTAGCAACTGATAGCAGGTGTCCATGTTTCCTCTCCACCCTACTGTTCTGCTGAGGGGTGTGAACACATGAAGTTTGGTGTATAATACCCCTCTGATTAAAAAAATCATTCATCCTGAATTCCAGGCCATTGTCAGATCTAATACACTTGATCTTGACCCCAAACTGATTTTCAACCAAGGTGTAGAAGTTTATGATTAGATTTCTCACTTCTGACTTTTGTCTCAACAAATAAATCCAGACAGCCCTGCTGTGATCATCAAGTATGGTAAGGAAGTAGTGATGATTGTGTATGGTGGCAACTTTGTAAGGGCCCCATATATCAACATGCAATAAGTCAAAACAGTTAGCTGTTGAGGAAGCACTAGACTAGAATGGTAACCTTTTCTGTTTGGCAAAATGACAATTATCACAAATCAAGCTTTTATTCACATGAATCATGGAATCTATCTGTTTCAACAAATGTGTTTTGACATGGGAGGCATGTCCTAGTCTAAGATGCCACAAGGCACTATTATCTGTACTGGAATTAGAGTTGCATACAACAGATGAGATAATAGGAAAGACTAGGTGATATAATCCATTTTGCAGCTCAGCCCTTCCAATCATTCTCCCATGGAAAGCATCCTGTATTATGCATTGATTAGAATACATTTCCATTCTGTACTTGGTGTTTCTAGTGAATGATCCTACTGAAATCAGATTATAATGAAAGCCTGGCACATAGAGCACATCATGCAGTATTAAATCATCAGATAGAAACACTGAACCAGTAAAGGTGATGGGAGCATGTTGCCCATTTGGTAGATTGACATTCATATTATGAACTCTCCTCTGATTTCTTAGTAACTCAACATCACAAGCAATGTGGTGAGTGGCACCACTGTCCACAATCCAATCAGTCTTGTTACAGCTAACAGAATTAAGTGAAGGAGGAATACCTTCAGACTGTAAATTGGCTGACACAGTGTTGACTAAGGTTTGAGATGGTTGATCAAAAGGTGAGTTCATCCCATCAGCAGCTGGTTTCCTTGCTTCCATGAACTCCAGGAAATTTCTGAAATCATCTTGGGTAAAATTCATGCCCCTATCTGTATTTTGCTGCTGATTTCCTTGAACTTGATTTACTGAAGTTTGACCTCTTGATCTTGGTTTCCACCCAGGTGGATAACCATGTTTCTTGTAGCATTTGTCATGAGTATGACCTGTGTAACCACAATAAGTGCAGACAGGTCTTTTTGCATTCCCCATGGCTTTCTTGAATCCTGACTGAGAGCTGCTAGCCAAGAACACACTCCCTGCTGAACTACTTTCCCCTGCTTGATGTAACTGGCTTTCAAACTGTGTGTTTCCCATCTGAAACTGTCTCTCTTGTTGGGCCACCATTTAATAAGCTTCATTCACCTCTGGTAGAGGTCTCAGTAGCATAATCTGATTTCTAGCCCATGTGTATCTCTCATGCAATCCAATTAAGAAGATAGACAGTTTATCCATTTCAAGCTGTTCATTGAGGTCATCAATTTTCTTCCCACAGTTGCATTTGACAGCACAATCACAATATACCATGGGCCTAAGAATACTCAACTCATCCCACATTAGTTTCTGTTTAGTAAAGTATTCATTCAGGGAGTTATCTCCTTGTTTGATTTGATAGATCTCACACTTGATTTCTGCAATTCTAAACAAGTCTTGCTTGCTAAACCTTCTCTTTAGGTCATTCCAGATTCCATGAGCCGTATCTATCCACAACACACTTCTCCCAATAGTTGGGGATAGAGAGCGAATTATCCAAGAAGCAACTATGTTGTTGCACCTTTCCCAGGCCATGTACCTTTCTAGGTCATCCTCAGGTGGTTTTCTAATCGCTCCATTGATGAAGGCAGTCTTGTTTTTACAAGATAATGCCATGGTCATTGCCCTAGCCCACGTATGGTAATTAGAGCCATCCATAGGGAAGGGGACCAATTCTAAAGCAGGGTTTTCATTGATGTGCAAATAATAAGGGTTCGATTGATTTTGAGGGTTAAATGATACCTCTGTTGAGTTCAAGCTTGTCGCCGCCCTAGCAGGTGGCTGTGCTGCGCCTGTGTTCATCGGATTTCCTCCCGGAGCAGGGAGACTGGTGGTGTTGTTTGCTGGGACGGGATGATTCCCGATTGTAGGCCACGCCGTTGCCATCGAATACAGAGCGAAAGGATACTATTGCTCAGAGAGATCCTGATTGCAATTGCTCTGATACCATGTTGCAGATCTAAGAGCAATAGAAAGATGAATTGAAAGGAAGAATTTCGTATGTTTATTCAGAAGAAAAGAAAGGCCTTTATACAAAGAAGCTTAGCTGCCTAACTGCCCTATGAACAGTAATAACTGCTACATGAACAGTGTTAACTGCCAAACTAACTGCCAACTAATCAAAACAGATTTAACAAAACACTTAAGGACTAATTATTGAGTTTATATTCCTAAAAATATCTGTGAAATTTCAATATCTGATATTCAGATCAAATTTGTATTACAATATCACATAACAAAAAATATCCGAACCAATAATCTATTGAGTTCAACCAAATTCTAAAACTTGGTATATAGTTCAATTTTTAATTTTGATAATGTGAATAATGTCTAACTTTAAAGGTAAGCAAATAAGTTATGTTTAAATAAGTAATGGAAGTAGAAAAGATAGAAGATGATGATAAGTATAAGATAATAATGAATGCAATTATAATAATAAATAAATAGGTAAGTAGATAATGATGAGAATGTAATTATATAAACTTATAGTGACATGTAGTCAAATAGATTATAAATGATTCAGTTTTTTATTTTTCAAAAAATTAAAGAAATTCTCTTATTAATAAACCGGCTGTTGTTATTTGAATGTTGGGGAGTTCCTACAGTAAAATGAAACTTTTTTTTTTTTTTTTAATTTTGGGACTGAAGAATAATGGTTGGGTTCATCTAGAAATACTGTAACAGATGTTTGAATATTCAAAGTATAAAAGCTGGCTTCTGTATATTTCTAGCTGTATGTATACTCACCTAACGTCATACCCTGACCTAGAAGAAGATTGAGCAGATTTGAAAACGCAACCCTTGTATGCGTTTTACTCCCTTTTCGATTTATCATTTATACTAACTTCTAAGCAAATTTAATTCACATCTATATTGAACAAATTTTAAAAGATATTACATTTCATTTATTTTATTAAAAAAAAGCATAAAACACAATTGGATTTACAAAAAGTAGTATTTTCACCCATGCAATGCACGGAATAGATTTGTTATATTATATTAAAAATATTTGGGTCCGTTATACAATTATTTAAATTATAACATTAAATATTATATAGCACAATTGAAAATATGGTCTGGATCGTTTATGTTTGTTGATGTTATTATTGCTTCAATTCAAGCAAATAATTGCTCAAATTAATAGCTAATGGGTAGATGTACGCATGCGGTGTTGTAACTTTAAAGATTTTATATATTATTTTTTCATATTTTTATAAATTAGACAAATGTGCTCGTTCTCTAGCAACTAACTTAGTTATAGTTGATACGGTTAATGCCCGTGTACGTAGGTTGCATGTATGTAATGTGTATGAACAATGTAGAGAGAAGCTCAAGTAGATCTCTTTTATTCATAATTGTTTGTAGAGAGAAGGGAGAGCATTCTAGAGAGAGAGTATAGTGTGGGGGAGAGGGAGAGAGGACCCCTAAAATGAAGGGTTAAAAGCCCTTATATAGGTCAACCCAAGTCGGGTTTGACCTTGACCCGAACCACCTTGACCCGAACAGTTTGTCCCGACCCAAATAGGAGCACGGAGCGTACGGGTAGCCTGAACCGGGGGTATATTCCCCATCATGAAGCCCCCCCCAGTCCGTGCCCTGACGATGAGTTAGCGAGGAAGGATTCGGGCTGGAAAACTGATCACACGGTCCGTGACTTGCGCCATTTGCCTCGTTAAAAACCTTAGGCTAATAAAAAACCCAATGGGAAAAACTTTAGCTAAGGAAAAAAGAGCACAACGCTAAACGCAGTCTGGTGGACTAAAAAAGGGAGTTGCCCGAACTAGGGGTCGGTTTTGCAACATGATTCGAGAGGTCGAACCTTTACGGGACGAACGAACGGGAAGCTAGCTAAGATCTAGAGATCGGGTTAGATGCGATCTAGAGGTATACTTTATCGGTCTGCCGACCGGGTTTCTAGGTACGACCGGGAGGTCGGATTTATTTACGATTTGGGGATCAAACTTTCTATGACTTAACACTAGAAGACCGGGAAGATCAATCTACGCGGGAGCGCGACGAGCTACTACCGATGTAGCCCTTCACTCCCTTAGTTGCGAGAATCGTCAACATAAGATAGTAGATATGATAGTTTTCCGAGTTTGCTTTGCAACTTTAATCGCGATCTGCAAATGACTCAACTGAACTCACGATGTCGATACATCAAACTATACTTAGGCCGACCGGGCGTAGAGCGCCGGTGGTGGCTATGCCAACCTAACCGGGCGTGGAGCACCGGTGGTGGCTATGCCAACCTAACCGGGCGTAGAGCGCCGGTGGTGGCTATGCCGACCTAACCGGGCGTGGAGCACCGGTGGTGGCTATGCCGACCTAACCAGGCGTAGAGCGCTGGTTGTGGCAATGATGCTGACCGGGCGTAGAGCGCCGGTGGTGGCTATGCCGACCTAACTGGGCGTGGAGCACCGGTGGTGGCTATGCCGACCTAACCGGGCGTAGAGCGTCGGTTGTGGCAATTATGCCGACCGGGCGTAGAGCGACGGGAGTGGCTATGCCAACCTAACCGGGCGTAGAGCGCCGACGGTGGCAATGATGCCGACCGGGCGTAGAGCGCCGGTTGTGGCAATTATACCGACCGGGCGTAGAGCGCCGGGAGTGGCTATGCCAACCTAACCGGGCGTAGAGCGCCGACGGTGGCAATGATGCCGACCGGGCGTAGAGCGCCGGTTGTGGCAATGATGCCGACCGTGCGTAGAGCGCCGGGAGTGGCTATGCCAACCTAACCGGGCGTAGAGCGCCGACGGTGGCAATGATGCCGACCGGGCGTAGAGCGCCGGGAGTGGCTATGCCAACCTAACCGGGCGTAGAGCGCCAACGGTGGCAATGATGCCGACCGGGCATAGAGCGCCGGTGGTGGCTATGCCGACCTAACCGGGCGTGGAGCACCGGTGGTGGCTATGCCGACCTAACCGGGCGTAGAGCGCCGGTTGTGGCAATGATGCCGACCGGGCGCAGAGCGCCGGGAATGGCTATGCCAACCTAACCAGGCGTAGAGCGCCGTCGGTGGCAATGATGCCGACCGAGCGTAGAGCGCCGGTGGTGGCTATGCCTAGCCCCCCGAGTCCGAGCGGCTATGACAGTCGGTCAATTGCCGATCGGACTTAGTGGAAGGAAACGCGAAAGAAACGCGCGTATAGCTCCCCGAGTCCGAGCGGCTATGACGGTCGGTCAATTGCCGGTCGGATTTAGTGGAAGGGGACGCGAAAGAAACGCGGGTATAGCTCCCCGAGTCCGAGCGGCTATGACGGTCGGTCAATTGCCAGTCGGACTAACTAGGAAAAGAGGGGAACGCGAAAGAGACGCGCGTATAGCCCCCCGAGTCCGAGCGGCTATGACGGTCGGTCAATTGCCGGACGGACTAACAAGGAAAAGAGGGGAACGCGAAAAGACGCGTGTATAGCCCCCCGAGTTCGAGCGGCTATGACGGTCGGTCAATTGCCGGTCGGACTACAAGGAGAAGACGACATTATGGTCGTTCGGGCAGCAAAGCCGTAAGTTTAAGCGACATTGTGGTCGTTCGGGCAACAAAGGCCGTAAGTTTAAGCGACATTGTGGTCGTTTGGGCAACGAAGGCCGTAAGTTTAAGCGACATTGTGGTCGTTCGGGCAACAAAGGCCAGAAGTTTAAGCGACATTGTGGTCTTTTGGGTAACAAAGGCCGGAAGTTTAAGCGACTTTGCGGTCGTTACAAGTTTAAGCGACTTTGCGGTCGGTACAAGTTTAAGCGACTTTGCGGTCGGTACAAGTTTAAGCGACTTTGCGGTCGGGCTTGTCCTTGTGGGTCGGGAGACCAGAATTGCCTACTTAGGTCGGCATAGCCACCACCGGTGCTCCACGCCCGGTTAGGTCGGCATAGCCACCACCGGCGCTCTACGCCCGGTCGGCATCATTGCCACCGTCGGCGCTCTACGCCCGGTTAGGTTGGCATAGCCACTCCCGGCGCTCTACGCCCGGTCGGCATCATTGCCACAACCGGCGCTCTACGCTCGGTCGGCATCATTGCCACCGTCGGCGCTCTACGCCCGGTTAGGTTGGCATAGCCACTCCCGGCGCTCTACGCCCGGTCGGCATCATTGCCACAACCGGCGCTCTATGCCCGGTTAGGTCGGCATAGCCGCCACCGGTGCTCCACGCCCGGTTAGGTCGGCATAGCCACCACCGGCACTCTACGCCAAGTCGGCATCATTGCCACCACCGGCGCTCTACGCCCGGTTAGGTTGGCATAGCCACCACCGGTGCTCCACGCCCGGTTAGGTTGGCATAGCCACCACCAGCGCTCTACGCCCGGTCGGCCTAAGTATAGTTTGATGTATCGACATCGTGAGTTCAGTTGAGTCATTTGCAGATCGCGATTAAAGTTGCAAAGCAAACTCGGAAAACTATCATATCTACTATCTTATGTTGACGATTCTCGCAACTAAGGGAGTGAAGGGCTACATCGGTAGTAGCTCGTCGCGCTCCCGCGTAGATCGATCTTCCCGTTCTCCTAGTGTTAAGTCATAGAAAGTTTGATCCCCAAATCGTAAATAAATCCGACCTCCCGGTCGTACCTAGAAACCCGGTCGTCAGACCGATAAAGTATACCTCTAGATCGCAGCTAACCCGATCTCTAGATCTTAGCTAACTTCCCGGTCGTTCGTCCCGTAAAGGTTCGACCTCTCGAATCATGTTGCAAAACCGACCCCTAGTTCGGGCAACTCCCTTTTTTAGTCCACCAGACTGCGTTTAGCGTTGTGCTCTTTTTTCCTTAGCTAAAGTTTTTCCCATTGGGTTTTTTATTAGCCTAAGGTTTTTAACGAGGCAACTGGCGCAAGTCACGGACCGTGTGATCAGTTTTCCAGCCCGAATCCTTCCTCGCTAACTCATCGTCAGGGCACGGACTGGGGGGGGCTTCATGATGGGGAATATACCCCCGGTTCAGGCTACCCGTACGCTCCGTGCTCCTATTTGGGTCGGGTCAAGGTCAAACCCGACTTGGGTTGACCTATATAAGGGCTTTTAACCCTTCATTTTAGGGGTCCTCTCTCCCTCTCCACCACACTATACTCTCTCTCTAGAATGCTCTCCCTTCTCTCTACAAACAATTATGAATAAAAGAGATCTACTTGAGCTTCTCTCTACATTGTTCATACACATTACATACATGCAACCTACGTACACGGGCATTAACCGTATCAATAGTAATCAATTGTTATCCTAATTCATTTGCATAGAGGATATATTTTTGTCTAAATATATAGCAATTTTGTCATTTTAGAAAAAAAAAAAACATAATATCAACGATTATATTTACATATTATTGAAAACCTCTTTGTGGACGAAATTAGTAGTCACAACACAATTTTGTCCATCCCCGTCTAGAGCTAACACCTTCAGGCCATCATGATGGGTGACTTGGGAGAAAGTCACGTACAATTGTCTGTGAATAAAGACCAGTTTTTTAGCAATAACCCAACGTGAGTTAGTGTTTGGCCTTGGCTTTTGTTGATAGTCATGGCATATGCAAGCATCAACGGGAATTGTTTACGCTGGAACTTGAAGGGCAATCTTGTATCAGAAGGAGTGAGAGACAATTGGGGGATAAGAACTTTGGTTCCTTCATGTGTCCCATTAACTATTTTTGCTTCGACAATGTGATCTGCCAATATTGTGATGATGAGCCACGTCTCGTTACAAATACGAAGAGAGTGGACTATGTTCCGCAATAACATAACAGGTGCACCGACCTTTAATGTCAATGAATGATTAGGAAGACCCGACAATCTCGAACTATTTAAGAATTTAGGAGTGTGTACTTCTGATAGAGTTTAATTGTCTGATTTTGCCTTACACAAAGAGTCACAACTCAAATATGTTTGTCCTTCTGCAGTATTCATGTCGCACATGTACTGATTAATTTGATCAACGACATCTAAAGTCAGCGAGAGGATCGCTCGGCCTTCTAGCTGTGACTCATCAAGCATGTCATATCTCGAGCTTGGGAAGGTGTTTTTCACTATAGTTGCTATGCGATCGTGTCCACACTTCAACAAAAATCGTGACGGAATATCGTTCTCAAATGAACCGCCGTTTACAACCCCTGCAATCCCATCTCCGATGTCTGCAATCCATTTTGAAAATCAATCAACCGTCTGTCTATCTTCCTCTGAAGCTAAGGTCCATAGTCTCTAGTTCTTTGTGAGCCTTAATACCTTGCAATTCGTCCACATGTATGAAGAATTAATAGTTGTTCCGACAACTACTGGTCTTGTTGTTTTTGGAATAACAGGTAGGATATGTCTAAAATTGTCGCCCAAAATTATTGTCTTTCCACCAAAAGTCTTTTCAGCACTACCCAGTATGGTGAACCTCGATAGATCCCTCATGGTTTTATCCAAAGTCTCAAAACAGTGTTTGTGTGTTATAGTGCGTCATCCCATATTATCAATTTGCTCATTATTATAAGCTCAGCAAGGTCAATGCCTTTCGATATATTACACATGGAATCTTCATTCAAAGAGAGTGGTATAGCAAATCTGAAATGTGTTGTCCTGCCTCCCGGTAGGAGCAAAGATGTTATTCCATTGGAAGCAACATTCAGAACAATATCACAGCGGTTCCTTATATATATGCATGTGCGCGCTCATGTGAGAACGAATTCCTAGGAAAGAATTGAGAACCAATCACAGTCATCCACGTGTCCAGATTTGATGAATCAGATGTAATTTTTTAAAAAAAAAAAGACGTGGTGATATTTTTGTAAATAACTCGAACTTTGATGCAAATAACATGTGTCAAAAGTGCAAATAACTTGTGCAAGTGTGCAAGTAAAATCACTTAAAAGTGAAACCATTTTCAATTAATAGTGTAAGTAATTTACCTTTTTAACATTGATGCACTTAATGATAACATATTTCACATTGGTACACTTAACAATAACGTTTGGTGCAACTAATGATAACGTTTAATTTGATGCACTTAATATTGTTGCTCAGTGTACATTATTTCTTCAACTTTTAATACATTTTTTTTACACTTAGGTACACTATATGAAACTGTTACTTGCACTTTTAACACAATTTACATGCATTTCAAAGTTTCATTATTTACAAAAATGTCATCGTATTTTTTTTTTAAAAAATAGTATTTCTTATCCGTTAGATATGGACACATGGACAACTACGATTGGTTCTTAGTTCTCTCTTGAGCAATTAATTCTCACCTGACCGGTCTCATATATATAAATCAAGAACCTATTGCTTTTAATTTATAAAACGCTCGAATTGACAAAGGCAAGAATCAAGATAGAAATGCCGTGTTGCGATAAGAGTATATATACTGTCTTATAACTATGAGATGTACTCTTGAGTCTTAAGAGAGATGCTTAAAGTACACTAAACCATTAATAACGGCGAATCTCTAACGTTGACGGAAGGCTTTGGACTAAGAAGAGAGAGAAAACGCGTTGTGCCATATACCTAACGTTGACAGAAGGGCTTTGGGACAAAAATGCCAGGTAGGAATGGCTTAGAGGAGAGAGAGAGAGGGAGAGAGAGAGAGAAAACGTGTTGGTGCCAATGTTTGTTCAAATTTGATCATTTTCACTTTGTTAATTATTAATTATTCCCTGCTTTTGCAACGGCCAGCTCAGTGAACACAATATCTCTCTTCACCAAAACCATTACGACATGCATTTCGCCCTTATTTCAACATTGCCCTTCACTACATATTCACCTCATTTACTTCTCATTATATATGACTGGACAATTTCTTACCCCAAAAGGCTGAATCCTCAACCCTAAGAGCCCCCACACTCCGACCCGACAAAACATGTGGAAGAATGTAAATCACGGTGACTCAATGGGTTATATATGAATGGACAATTTCTGATTTTATTATTGGAAGAGTCAAATCAAAACCTTGTAAGGGTTGTTACGGTAACAATTGTTCCCCGATAATATTTTATGGAAAGAGTAACAAGGTAACAATTGTATTGCTCAGAGTTGTGAATACAAGGTTTAAAGCGTGTTCCCTTTATTATTACACGGAGTTAGCAAAATATCGATTATGTCATTGAACTATGAAAAGTAAATGTTATCCTTCAATTTTCAAAACGTGACATATATGGAGTTGTGGTTACCCATTATATTGCAAATTTGCAATGTTTAATAGGGTAAAAATGTACTTTTTAACTTTTATATTCTTTTTTCTATTTTCCCTTTCCCCTTTCTCCTTCCTTTCTTGTCAATATAACGGGTAACCACTACTTCGTTAGGAGAGGAGCAATATATATTACATTTTTGAAAATTGAGGTGTAACATGTACACCACTAATACACTACTAAAAATTATGAAATTTCCGACCACCTGAAAGTGATCTTAAATCAAGTCGAAAGCCTTGTTCCAACCACTTTTGGTATCTGGAAACACCTTTGTTGCTGTTTTCGACCACTTTTTGCTTTCGACCATTTTTGCTTTCGACTTGATTTAAGATCACTTTCAGATGGTCGGAAATTTCATAATTTCTAGCAGTAATAGTTCATGAGTGACATTGATAATTGACATATTTGTGAAGAGCATAAATTACAATTTTTCCTTTGAATAATATTATGTGTATTTTAATAACTTATTATGACAAATTATGATTAGTCTTTTCAAAGGACTCCATAATTTGGCAATCAACTACAATATGTTAAGTTTATTGGGGTTGTGGGATATGAATCTATTTAATTCGTATGATTAATTAGTTGAGACTAGTCTAAAAGGTTTATTCCCTAGTAGAAATGTAGATGCCAGTATGTCACAATCTTTTAATCTCCATATATAATTGGAGACTCAAAGTACTAAAGTAGCCTTGATAGTCCAAAGAGTAGCATATGTCAAGTATAAGAAAACAACAAAATATCAACAAATTAAATAACTACGGAGGACAATATAAATATAAAATATTTATGGATTTCAGTGTTTTACCTACAAAAATTTATTGGTAAATTAAATATCTAGAAAGTTTAGTAATTTACATATAACTTTTTAATTGATAAATTCAATGTTTCATTATTGTTTCTTACCGTAGATGATAGATTTAATTAATTCAAGGTAGCCCGAATGATAATAAAACAAATGAATAATATGGTAATATATAAAAGACAGAGAATATATGTGGCAGAGACAATTCTTGTATTGATAATAATATGTACGAAAATTACAAGGAAATGTAATAATTAGACAAGAGATTAGATGTTAGATAAGAGATAGATTGTCCTAAACAAGACAAGAATGAGACATTTTATACTAAAGCATCCTCCAACCGCCCCCATGAGAATAGGGCGGGTGGGCGGTTGGATTTCCTTTGACCGAGTCCGCGCGTGTAGCACACAAGGTAAGCACCCTGGCCGAGGCCGAGGCCACCCCAAGTCGAGGTCTGAGGTTGACCAATTGAGGTCACATCAAGCTTCTCGGGTCGTCTCTACTTTTCTTTAAGTTAATTTACTTCGAACCTGTTTCTAATATATCCATCGATAGAATATTAAGCCACTAGGTGAAGCAAATGATGGGTATGGGCATTGTCTTTTGTACTTGTCATACACTAATTCACCAGAAGTTATAAGCCCTTGTTAGTTGTCACCCATTAGTATACATACGGAGTTGTATACTTCACAAATAGGGCTCTCATAATAATTGATATTGTAATTTTTTCCAATTTACTTAAAGAACAAAGTTAACAAATATGAAATTGATTTTATATCGATACAAAGGAAGTCATTTTTCGACATATTATTATTCAATATCGTTCATTATCACTATTGGTGCTTAATCTATCCTAGCACGTGAATATCTATTACCCATCAATGTCAATATTGATTTTTGTCACTAAAAATTGTTGAAAAAATAATAAAAATGACATTGTAAGTGACTAAGTGGCTATTTTATTTGTGGTACAAATATGTATGGTCCACTTCTTATTAGAATCAGGTCAAAGTGAATTCAAGTTCTTTGTAGTGAAACGAAGAGATTGATAGTCGATGCCTGAAGGCTTATACGTAGCATTTGTTCTACATTGAAAAAAAAGAAGGGGATTTGCACCACTATATATACAAGACCATTTTAGAGGGATGTTGAATTGTATAGCATAGAGGCTCTCTCGTGTGTAGGGAGAGAGCAAATCAAATCCCAAAATAAGCGGCTTGACTCGTGTCCTTGACTTAATTACATATTAATTCCAATTTTTAAATCTTAGAATTAATTTTTAGGTTAATGGTTGTCATCACAGACTAATTTAAATATCAGTATAAATGTCATGTTTAATGCTATTGAATTCAATCTCTCCTATATAAATTTGGGTTGAACATGTGGAATTTTTAAGAACTTAAAGCCTACACTTCACTCTAAAAAAAAACCTTTACTCATCTTCTTCCTCTTCTTTCTGTGTTCAAAATTGTGTTCTTGTTCGCCGAGTTCTTTTGTTTGAGTGTTTAAACATAGAATCGTAGCTTGTTTTATTTTGAGAAAGCTAGGCTACAACGCTTCTAACGCATTTGAGAGATAGCAAATAAGGTTTTAAGGATAATGTGGGTATCACATGACTCAAGCTAACCTAACCCTTTCTCCTTTTGTTTTTTTTTGCGCTTAGCTTGTTATTTTTGTATAAATAATCTTTTTCAAAATATTTCTATCTACATTTATATAAATATAAAATTCAATAATTTCAAATACTAACAATATTAGTTATAATTACTATAAACATAAAAAGTTAATGACATTCATTTTCATTATTTAAAAAATGTTACAATCACGTTTATATATAATATAATCGAATTTTTTACTATTGACATAATTTTTCAAAGGAATAAGGTCCAAATTGGCCGCTGAACGTAACTTGAAAGTGCAATTAGGCCACTGGACGAAAAAAAAAATGCAATTAGATCACTGAACACTCCAAATGTATGTAAACCTAGGGTGGTTGAGTGGAGGGACTCATCCATCATTAACCAAAAGTCAAGGGTTTGATCCTTGGCTTTGGGAATGGAGCACCCTTAAATTTTCAGGCTAGCTGTCCCACCCAAAAGACAATCGTTATACCGTGCACCAGGGCCACATTGCGGCGCACATAGCAATAAGCAATGTGCGCCCCGCGCCTCCCAAAACGATGTGTTTTCAGGTATAAAATTCTGTACATTCGAAACTAGAGATTTTTTTCTTTTTAAAAAAATTATGCGTTTTCAGGTATAAAATTATGTGTTTTCAGATATAAAATTATGTGTTTTCTATTATATAATTATGTACATTCGAAACATGAGATTTTTAGTTATAAAAATTATGTGTTTTCAGGTATAAAATTATGTGTTTTCAGGTATAAAATTCTGTGTTTTCTATTATACAATTATGTACATTCAAAACATGAATTTTTTTTTTTAATAGCAAACACGCGAAAAGGTCAAGACGACGTCGTTTTGGGCCATGGCGCATAATGCACTGTGCGCCCTGGTGCACGGTATAATTTACCCCCAAAAGAAGTGTTAAAAAAAAAAAAAAAAAAAAAAAAAAAAAAAAAAAAAAAAAAAAAACAGGTTACCATCCATAAAAACGCTGGGGTGAAATGGATAATTTTTAATAATTAATTTTAAAAATAAAAAAAAAAACAAAAAAAAACGATGGGGTGAAATTGATAATTTTTAATAAATAACTTTAAAAATAAAAAATAAAAAATGAAAAATGCTCGAGTGAAATTTGATAATTTTTAACAATTAACTTTTAAAATAAAAATAAAAAATGTTCGGTGAAACGGATAATTTTTAATAACTAACTTTATTATATTTTATTTTTAAAATTTATTATTAAAAATTATTTAAAAGTGCCAACTCACCGTCCTTGTAAGTAGGTAACCTGGTATCAAGCGAAATTACATACATTTAGAGTGTTCATTGGCCTAATTGCACTCTTTTTTCGTTCAGTAGCCTAATTACACTTTCAAGTTATGTTCGGTCAATTTGAACATTATTCATTTTTCAAAAATTATAATATTTTTATCCAAATAAAAACATTGAGATGTGAACATCTTTGAAAAATTCAAAGTTGAAACTCCAACCCTCTTATTACAAATTTCTTCTGAAATCAACACATAATCCAACTTTCATTATGTCAACTTCCCTTTCCTCATTGTGTTTCTCCACTCCCTTGTATGTAATGCCGGCCGTTTAGTCATGTGCCAATGACATGCAAATGAACCTAAGACTATATGCAAGTTTCATGTAGACAAAGTAGCCTTAATAATCCAAAAAAGTGACATGTGCCGGGTATTATATGCCTGTAAAATACTTCAAAAATTAGAAGGATACAATAAATATCAACAAATTTAAAAATGAATTAAATAAACACAGCTAAAATATTTACGAATTTCAATATTTAGTTCAATAGTTCCTAAAGGTGAAGCAAACAATGGGTATTGGCAATGCCTTTTGTACTTGCCATACTCTAATTGACCAAACTATATGATAAGACCCATAAAGGAGTTGTATACTCCACAAATAGGGCTCTCATAATAATTCATATGGTAATTTTTCTCTTTTTCTTTTTTGAAAGGAAAAAAAATGGTAATTTTTCTCTTTTTTTTTTTATTTTTTATTTTTTTGAAATACTCATAATTCTTTACAAGGTAGTATCTGTTCTATGTTTTCTCAAACAATTTCAGTCCAAAGAATCTAAGCCCCTATCACCGGGTTCTCATTTTTATTTAAAGCTAGCACAAACTTAGAAAATCTACAATTGAGCTTTATATCAATACAAAGGAAGAGACATTTTTTTGGCATATTATTATTCAATATCTCTCACATGAGTTTTCATTACCCATTAATGTCAATATTGGGTTTTTTCACTACAATAACTTTATAATTTTCTTTTGAGCTGTATTAGGTATTTAGGTAGTGGATGAGTGAGATTTCTGTGAATCGACATGTGAAATGACAATTGATTACTAGGTTGGACTGATTACATTTTTACACAGCGAGACATACACGTGAAGAGAGAAATCTTCTATCGATGCTCCAACTGATATTCTCCTTTATCTAACAAATGTCACAAAGATTTCCGCATTCGGTAGCACTCTATGTGTTGGCAATGAAAATCTGAAACCTCTTTAATACTTCATATTTTAAAATTTAACAAACTTGTATTGAACTTTATATCAATTCAAAGAGTCTTTTTTAGCATATTATTATTATTATTATTATTATTATTATTATTATTATTATTATTATTATTGTTGTTGTTGTTGTTGTTGTTGTTGTTGTTGTTGTTGTTATTGTTGTTGTATATCTCTTTTTTGAATCCATTATTGTATATCTCTTATTATCACTATTGGTGCTTAATCTAGCATATGAGCATCCATTGCCCATCAATGTCAATATATATTTTTATCACTAAAAATAACTTTAAAGTTTTCCCTTTGAGTTTTATTATCATGTGGTGGATCAATAAGATTAAGGGTCAAATAGGCCATCGAGCTGCACCTAATAATGCAATTAGGCCATCGAACTTTAAAAAGCAACAATTAGCTCCCTGAACTAACTAATTCTATTCAATTAGTCCAATTTGTAGGTTTTGGAGGTTGTTAGCAGGTCACCCCTAATTTATAATATTTTAAAAAAATTATTATTTAAAATTAAAATTAAAAAAAAAAAAAAAAAAAAGATACCGTCTCTGCAGGAGACGAAGAATATCTTCGTCTCCATTATTCTTCGTCTCCGGCTATGGATCTCCAGCCAGAGACGAAGAAGGTTTCTCCGTCTCCATGGCCGGAGACGAAGAAACCTTCTTCGTCTCCGGTGTGTCAATCTGTTTTTTTTTTTTTAATTATTAATATTAAATAATTATTTTAAATAATAATTAAAAAAAATTTTGAAAAGGGGTAACCTGCTAACAACTTGGAAACCTACAAATTAGACTAATTGAATAGAATTCGTTAGTTCAGGGACCCAATTGTAGCTTTTTGAAGTTCGGTGGCCTAATTGCATTATTGAGTGCAGTTCGATGGTCTATTTGACCCTTATTCCTAAGATTTATATAAATCGACATGTGAAATGACAACTGATTGTTAGGTTGGACAGATTATATTTTTACATAGCTAACCATACACGTGAATCAAGAAATGTTATATCGATGTTCCAACTGATATTCTCCTTTATCTAACAAATGTCATAAAGTTTTCCTCCTTCAGTAACACATAATATACTGACATTGAAACCCTTTAACGTCTTGCATTTCAAAATTTAAGCAATGTAAACACAATATAAGTAGTGTTAAATCCACACCTTTAAAAAAAAAAAAAAAAAAAAGCTAATAATAATATTTCTATCTACATTAATATAAAGATATAATTCAACAATTTCGAATACTAAGAATATTAGTTACTTTATTCTCAAAAGAATATTAGTTACTACTGACTCTATTATAATGTAGTATCAGTCTATATATATAGACTTTTTCAACCTACTAACTCTATTACAATGTATTAACTGTTCATATATACTTTTTTAACCTAATAACATTCATTTTTATTATTTAAAGAAAAGTGTTAATAATCACTTTTATTTATAATAATTGATATTCTTATTAGTGAAACATAATTTCTAAAAAATTATAATATATTTTTACCCAAGTAAACATTGAGATGTGAACATCTTTGAAAAATTACTCTAACCCTCTTATTACAAATTTCTTTTGAAATCAACACACAATCCAACTTTCATTATGTCAAGTTGTCAACTCCCCCCTTTCCTCATTGTGTCTCTCCACTCCCTTGTAATTGTTATGTTATGTAATGCCGGCCGTTTAACTTTTGCTCTCTCTAAAAATCTAAAGTAGTGGGGGTCCACTCTACGGTGGCAATTTCGTGATAATTTACTAGATTGGGGGTTATTTGTTACATCTCACTGCTTATAATACAACAACTAGGCTTCCCATTGCTGGCAAGAAAGAGAATCAAAACCTGAGCGGCGGAGCGGAAAGACGACGAAGGAGAAGAAATCCGAACACAGAAGAAGAGGATTTCCGGTTTTGTTGAAGGAAATCTGAGCACAGAAATGGCGTTCTCTTCTCTCTCGTTTCTGAGTTTGATTTTGTGTGTTACTGTGATGCTAAGCCCCTACTGGGCTTCCGCGACGGCGAGCGGGGACGGCGAATTGGTGAGCTGGATGATGGCGGCGGGATCCGGCGGGAGGTGCGACGGAAGCACGGCGGAGTGCCTGGCGGAGGCGGAGGAGCTGGAGATGGAGAGCGAATCGAGCCGGCGCATATTAGCCACCACGCGGTACATCAGCTACGGTGCGCTGCAGAAGAACAACATCCCCTGCTCCCGACGCGGCGCTTCCTACTACAACTGCCGCCCCGGCGCCCAGGCCAACCCCTACACCCGCGGCTGCAGCGCCATTACTCGATGCAGGGGTTAGTTAGATGACATCATCACTCTCTCTCGTCTTCAATAACACCACCCACTCCGCAATTGCTTCTTCATCGGTACATTTTTTTTGTCTCCTTATTTTTTAAATTTTAATTCTAAAACTTGTTTAGATTGGATTGTTTGGTATACGCAATGATGAACAATGTGAAAAGAGATTGAAGATGTATACTGCATCTTACGCATCAAATTGTCTGTCAATTATAAGTAATTATGTGTATTTAATTTTTCCTCTTTTTTTTTTTTTTTTAGTACAATTTCTTTCTCCAATCTCCATCATAAATTCACACCAAGTCTCAGTGAAAATGATTCTTCATCAAATTTTATCTCAAATAACTTGACTTGTAGCCCTTTATCTTATTATTCTCATAACCAAATGACATAATGGTATTATTCATGAATTGGTGGAATGATTAATGATGAAATTACTCCAAAGTTTGATGATTTGCATACATCATATATGTTGACTTTGAGTTGAATTCAGGTCAGAATGCTGTGTTGTTTGTTTAATTTAAATATATAGTAGTGATGATCGTTATCATATATGCATTTTACTCCCTTCTCGATTTATCATTTAGTCGGAATTCACATTTATTTGGAACATTTTTAAAAAAATATTACTCCACTACATTTCATTTATTTTATAAAAGAATGGTGTCAAACGCAAATATTTGTACAAAATGAGTTGGTGAGAATATTTGTTTTTCCGGACACCAAGTTTGCATTGCAATTAACAATTACAAATAACATTTTATACTGAGAGAGATAAGATACCAATTTCAAAATTGTTAGTTGAAAAGAATCTCTCCTAACCCGCCACCAGGCCATGTGGAGAAAGAAGGCATGCCTTTACCACTTAAAAAATCTTGGTGGGGTTTGCTAGAGCATATGCAATTCTATATAGACGCAAGTTGATAAGTCACTATCGCTTTCCATTTCACAAGATTTGAAATTAATTACTCCGTATGTGGAGAAAATACAAGTAGCTCAGTGGTCTATTTCTAGGCATCTATCCATTCGTGTATGGATTCTAATAAGTCTGGGGTTATATCCAAAATGAACAGATCTCTTGTGTGTACCGATATTTGACTTTGTTTGCTAAATTATTGAATCACCGTAATTTATATCGTCCCAAATGCTCTGTCGGGGCGAGGTGTGGGGTCGTGGGGATTCATAAAATCTATATTGTAGATTCATAATTTTTAAATCGTAGATTTATAATTTAAATACAGTAAATTCATCGTTTCTATACAGTAGATTTATAATTTTTATATTACAGATTCATAATATCTGTATTGTAATTTATAATTTCTATCCAGTATAGAAATTATGAATCTAATGGATATTCATAATTACTCAAATCTTATTAAGTGACCTAACACATGAAATACTATGAAAGTATGAAGGGAGTATATACATTTTTAATTAGATCTCATTCTTCTCATCTAGGATATTCTCTACTATCAAGCAAATTGCTTTGCATGAACCAATCTTCTTACTTTTTGGTCAAGCCCATAGCGCACTCTATAGCTCCATTCTGTTAACCATTTGAGAGCAACCATTGGGGTTTTTTTTTTTTTTTTTTTTTTTTTTTACTTCTTGGTATACGGAAGTGATGGATTATATTGATTCGGGGTTCGAATCAATTAACTCGATAAATTAATGAATATGACAAGTATAGGATTAAGACAAAGGTAAATGATAAATGTAATGGCAAAAGTAACGTAATGAAGGGACAAATATTGACAAGTCACGGAGACAATATTGTATTAATCAAGTGTTATGTCATTACAAAGGACAATTTGTGTAATAACAAGACAAGATTGTGGATAATGAATGAATTATGTCTCAATAGGACACAATGTAGTGTTTTTATACTCTAAATTGGCCCTAACTACCCCGGAGAAGATGGTGGGGAGTTACAACCTCCTCAGACCGCAACAAACGCCGCAAGACTCGGACCAACGCGAAGACCTGAAACCCGGCCGAGTGTCAAGCTCGCCCAAGGTGGTTCACCTTATGGTCGACCCCATGGCCGAGTCGATCAGGTCCAGTTCTGGGTTCCCTCCGTTGCTTCAAACTTGGTTCATTCCGTGTTGTCCCGCTTCGGGTCTATTTGTAATAATTCCATTGAGAGGTGAAGAGAGAAGAAAAAAATTTGTAGGAGTGTGACATTTTGTGGGATCCGCATGAGAGGAAAAAAAAAAAACATGACGGATGTTCATTTCACGCACTAATAGCGCACAATAGGTGCATACCGTGTTTTTTTTCTCTCTTTGTGTATTTTCCTCTCTTTCTTCCCTGTCTATCTCCGACTTGGTAAGAAAAACTCTGTGATAAAAAAAAAATCTCCTTATTGATGTGTTAATCTAATTGCGTCATGTGTTAGGGAGCCATGCCCCAACATTAACAAATATCGTAAATTACATTTACATTATTGTATAAAGGCAAGACAAGAATTTGACAGGATCACATCAATATTTGATCTCAAGGGTGAGCGTGTGCAATTGGTCATTGTCAATTGTAAGTTGCAAAATCACCATCAAAGTGGAATCATTTCTATGGTTTTGAATTGATTCTATGCCACAAAAGACCATCATGATCACATGGACACCATGATTTAATGATTTCCATTATTGGGGTCTTAAAGAAGCTTGTTGGTTGTTAGTGATGGGGACCCTTTTGCACTAGTCAATATTAATAATGAACTACATAAATTATATTCAATCAGTGGAGCATGTTTCATATATATCTATGTAGACCATGATAATACACCACAAATATTATATTATCAAATGAAATTATAGTAAAATTAAAATAATACTTTAGTATTGACACAATAAACCTATTGTAATTATAAAATAAAATTGAATAGCAGAACTCATATATATATATATATATATATATATATATATATATATATATATATTCCGGTTTAGGTGGGAACGTGTGAACGCGTGAACTGAAAAAATGCACCGCAATTACTATACAAATACACGCATCTCGCCCATCCAGCTAATGCCCAATCGTGCATTTCCGTATGCTTTGCTTCACTCTTTTCACTTCAGTGCTAAGGGCATCCTCAATAGTGGGGGTTTTGGTGTGATATTTTAGGAATTTTTGTAGGTGTGATTAGAAAAGAGAAAATGAGAAGAGGTTAAAAAAAACAAAAAAAAAATGACAGTAAAAGAAAAAATAAAAAATAAATAAAAAGAACCTAAAACGCGCCCGACTGGACGCGAATGTGCAGCCCACTTTCCCCTTCTCTGCTTACTTCTTTCCTTTGTGGGACTCACACAATGGGACAAAATTCCCAACCTCATGCAAACAACTCTCTCCTCTCTCCTCTCGCCTCCACTTCACACCTTTTGCCTAAAATACTGTGAACAACCCCCCTATTGGGGTTGCTCTAATAAGGATCACATTGCTAGGATCAGTGTCTAAGTTTCAAGAATTCTTTAGGCAGATTAATGTCCTAATCTCTTATGCAGAAAAGGGTAATCTACTAATTTGTAATTCTCAAAAGCCTTAATTTCATTTTTTGTTATAGATTTATAGGTGACAGTCAATTTTTAGTCTTTTTTTTTTTATCATAATATTCACATTTGGTCCTAGTATTATTGTGACATGATTATTTTTGTCATCAGTCAATAAAATCATTGAAATATCATTAAGTGCGAAGACATTTTGATCATTTTTATACAAAGTGAGTTGGCCGCACTATATTTTTATGTTTATTTGTTTTAAAAATTGTAATTAAAGACTGAAATGCATTTGTATTTAATGACATTATAACTGTTTTGTTAATAAAGGACCAAAAATAATTATGTCAGGATAATATTAGGACCAGATAATATTAAGATCAAATGTGAATATTATGAAAAAAAATTTAAAAATAAACTGACACATATAAATCTAAAAACAAAAATGAAATTAACTCTTTTCAAAAAAATTTACGTTGACACATTAGCACTAAAGTTTTTGTTTTTTTTTTTTTTCTAATTTAATTTCTTGCATCCAGTTTCTAAAAGGGTAATTACTGATTCCTTTTTTTTGGAAACTGTAATTACTGCTTCCTAAACCACCAGACCACGCCCCAGCTTCGTCGCTCTGCTTCTCCGTCCCTGATCGCAAGTCGCCACCGCCGACCACTGGCCGTGCTAGGTGGACGGCAGTCGGCAGCTCCGTCGTCAGCTTTACGCCTCCACGAGTCCATGGTAGTCTTCTACTCTTCTCCAGTTCCTAATCCGTTGGACCTGTTACATCTGTAGATGATCTAAAACAACTAATGGAATAAATTGCCAACCATTATGGATTCTTGTCTGTTGTCTCCTTTTGGTTTCATCGTCAAAATTATTGCAAATAAAGAGCGGAATAACTAAATAAGAGATTAAGAGTTCCCTAATTCTTGTCTCAAAGATCAGTTCATTTGCCCTAATTACTTGAGAATTGTGTCCTAACTACTTGCCCTAATTTTGTTTTTGCAGATCCCAAATTTGCTGACCTGACAGAGTTGCAGATTTTGGTAATGGTTTACTCTTTGTTCTTTATTAGAAGTGTTTTACTTGTCTTTTAAATTGATTTAATTAATTAATTGATTGTGTAAAAAATATATAGATGTTAATTAATTTATTTAGTTACAATGTTTGAACTTAATCATTTAAAATGCAAATTTTACCAAAAACATAAATGTTGGTTGTAATGTCCTTACTAGTGTTGGCATTGCCGTGTTTCAAATTAACATTCTCATCGAATAGTAAACAAAAATCATACCTAGCTAGCTAGTAGCTGGTATATGTCAAGATGGTTAATATCCAAGTAGTCAAATAAAAACTCTGAAATGTTTTCTCTTTAATAGATATTTTCAAATTATCAAGATAAATAGAGTCGAAGAACAAAAAAAAAAAAAAGAAAAAAAAATAGACATTGCATGTTGAAAATTCTAAGTGAACAAAAAGTCATCTAAGAAAGAAAAGTTCTAAGTGGCAACAAGCAAGATCTAGAAAAAGCTCTATTGACTTTACACTGCCCAGTAACAAAGACCAATATTATCAAGATTGAAGAGTCTAAAAGTTAAAGAACTAAACCAACCATTGGTTGAATTAACGGAGATACTCTACTTGTAAAATGTAGAAAAGGTATGAGTAACAAGTTTGATGATACTTGTGAAAGTTAATTGTCATGTGGCTGTATCCTTGATCAAATACAATGATTTATTCTCTATTGTATTTATGTGCGGGGATATTACATAGTGAATTTTTTCTAGTGAAAAGAAAATTAAGGAGCGAAGTAGAGGAATTGCATAATCCTCAAACCACTGTAAATATTTTACTTTTACTCTGATCTTTATTTCCTATTTATTTATTTTCATGCGTTTCCATGCTATTTCACAAATCTATTTTTCAAATTAAACTTAATGTGAATGTTAATTTCTTTAACATTTGTTATGACTTTTAATCTTTTCAAATTCTAACAGATTAGGCAATAAATATTCTTTAATTGGATCATAGTGTTTTGAAACATTTAGGAGGATTCTTCGACTGATGATCTGGTAGAAAAAGTGTTTCAATGATGCTAAAGTTTTTCTGTCTCGGTATCAAATCCGCCAAGCATGAAAGGGAGGCTAGCACTCGCATCTGTCATGGGAGAGAAGATTAACATCTGGGTGCTGGAATACAAGGAGCAAAAATGGAGAAACATAAAGGTTGTTTTTCCCTTGGATTCAATCATGAATGGCAACTTTATTATTCTTTATGAAGCAATAGGCGACATGTTATGGATTTTCGTTAACGAACACCTAGTTGCTTATAACATGAGGACCAATAGAATCTCCACGCGCTGGGCAGCGCCACCTGGGCTGAAGATTCAGTTCGTGTATACACCTTCCTTGGTGCACTTAAAAGGAATGACTCCGTTTGAAAGATGCAAGAGGACTCAAAGACACTTGGCCACTTCATTACTGCCACTGTTGCTTCCTGTTTCAGTGATGGCTAGGATGATGTAAGTTTCATCAATGGCTCTCCACAACTCTTTCTCCTTTTAACTATACTTGCTAGTCTTTGCTTTAACATTTAACAGTAGGACTTCAGAACTATTGTTCTTTTCTGTGCTTGTTCTTTTTGAAAACATCGATTATGGTGTGAATATCTAACACTTTTAGTCAGGCTCAGGCAGAAAATATACCATTTTCATGATTTTAAAAGAATCTCCAAATTCTCTCTATCAGTCCGTGCCCCTTCGAAAATTCTTATTGACTATATTAAAACTTTTTTGCTATTAATCTTCTCTTTTCTTAAGCGTATAATGAACACAGTAGCTTATGTATTTGTTGGAATTGTTGTTTCTTTGACTGAATGTAATGTTGGTTCGATGTTTCACTTGCCATTATTTTGAATAGTTTGTGACTTGATGAATTATGATTTTTCTCTTTTCAAAAAAAAAAATAATAATAAATCTCCAAATTATCCCTTACAAATTCTTTCAGAGGATGCTAATGGGTTAGATACAATTACAACGTATGATATAGTATGCAAGCTCAACCTATTAGGCCCAACCCATCATCAAGGATAAGAGAGAATTACAGCAGTTATACTGGGAACCGGGTCCACCTTACAAGGTGGACTAGGTCTAAAATACACAATTTACATTTTGAACTATTTGAATTGTGAACATTTAGTATGTAAATATTCAATATGTAAATTGTAAATATTTAATAGATAAATTGTGTATTTTTGAACTTAAATCCACCTTACAAAGTGGATTCGGGTCCACAAACTAATTTGCCTGAGAACTACGACCCAAGCCTCTGGCTATACATGACCAAAGTCAATGACATGTGTGCCTAACAAGGATTAGGGGGCAAATTATTCTGCGAACTAGGGTCCACATTGCAAGGTGGATTCGTGTACAAATGTTTATAATTTATATTTTAAAAATTCACAATTTGTACACTACAAACACACAATGTTAACATATATATAATTGATTACATTGTTGTATTTACAATTTCCTTTCAAATACTATAGTCACAGAATATTAACATATTAGGATTTGATGACCCTGTATTGTATTTATGTATTTTGACTTGGAAACACAATTTATATTCTAGAAGTTCACAATTTCAATACTAAAAATACATAATTTATATGTCGTTTAAAATCAAGGTCCAACTTGCAAAAAATTTCAAAATTAAAAATTAAAAAAAAAATGTCCACCTTACAAAATAGACTCTGATCCATGGTATAACAACCGGGATTAGAGCTTACTCAACTACTCTCTCAAACCGAACTACTAATTATTATGGGGAGAATTTATAATTGGTAATGTTTCTTAGGGTCAACTATTTATAATTTGTGGTAATTGTAGTACAAATATCCCATTGTTTAGAGGTCAGCAATGCTACATCACGATTGCCATCATTGGGTTTGTTTATTATCCAATTTTAAGCTAAAGCTGGGCACAAGAGCATATATACACGTATAACTGTATAAGTGAAGATACAAAATATTTCTTTGCTTCTTAGCTCGGTAATTCCTTAAAGTTTGTTATAATAATAATAATAATATTATTATTATTATTAGTAATATTAAACCAAGTAGTTAGTTAATTGGTTAAAAATAATGGGAGTAATTATAAGTGCAGTACATGGCCATGATGTTAGCTTTACATGGAGCATTAATTCCTTAATTTTAGCATCTGAGTTATCTTATCTAGTATAAATAGCTTTGTTATTCAAGTATTTTACATCATCAATCAAATTATTCATTCCTCTCTCTCTCTCTTCTCAATATATATAAATATAATATATAGATATATTATATTTAATATATATTATAGATATATTAGATTATATTTAATATATATTATATTAAATATATTATATTTAATATATCTTACATTTGGTATCAGAGTCAGTCAACCTTTCAACCCCGAGATATTTTCCGTAGTGAAATATGGCTGCAAATTTCAATATTGTATGGTCGGGTCCCAAATTGGACGGGAAACTCGATTACAATTATTGGCAAATTATGATGTCCGCGCATTTGAAAGCTCAAAATCTTTGGAGCTTTGTTGATCCCGGTCTACCCGAAGGAGCTGATGCAGCCCAAATACGGCGAGATCAATTGGCCTTGGGTCAGATTCACCAAGGTGTTCATTATTTCATTTTTGGGCAATTAGCTCGTGCTCAAACAGCAAAACAAGCTTGGGACATCTTAAAGGTGTCAAACAAAGGTGTCGAGCGGGCACAGAAGTCTAAGTTACAGTCGTTGAGAATGTTGTATGACAATTGTGATATGACCTCTACAGAAACAGTAGACGCGTATTTCACTCGTCTTATTGATATGGTAAATAAGATGAGGTTATATGGAGATACGATTGAAAATGGTGCAGTGGTTGAAAAAGTTCTTCGAACTATGCCGATGAAGTATGACCATGTGGTGGCTTCGATCACAGAGACACAAAACTGAGCTCTTATCAATTGCAGAGCTGAAAGGTATGGTAGAAAGTCATATTGACAGAATTGCGTCAAAATCGGAACCACTAGCAGAAGAAGCTTTGAAAAGTCAAGTCACCCTTAATGTGACTGGCACTAATCAAAGAGGTGGAGGATCTGGTAGAGGTCGTGGAAGAGGAAGAGGAGGTTCTAGTGGAAGAGGTCGTGGTAACTTCAACCAATGAGGATGACGTGGTAACTCCAACCAAGGAAGAGGTGGAGGTAATACCAAACAAGGTAAATTTCCATTTCATTGCTACAATTGTGGCAAGTATGGGCACAAGATTGCAGATTGTTGGTATAATGAGGACAACAATCGTGGAAATCAAGCAAACATTGCTGAAAACACTACTGAAAAGTCTGGTGAGAGTTCTGAAACTTTACTTTTAGCCAGCAATAGTTTTTCTACAGATAAGAACATATGGTTCTTGGATACTGGGTGTAGTAACCATATGTGTGGGAAGAAAGAATTGTTTTCTGATCTGGATGAATCAGTCCGGTCTGAAGTGACATTTGGCAATAAGTCAAAAGTGCCAATTTTGGGAAAAGGTAAAATCTCTATTCAGTTGAAGGATGGTACTCACAATTTTATATCCGGTGTGTTCTATGTTCCTGAACTACATCAAAATTTGTTGAGTATGGGTCAGTTGTCAGAAAAAGGATATAAGATAGATATTGCTCAGAGGTGTTGTACCATTGCAGATGCTAAGGGAGTTTTGATTGCAAAGGTAAATATGTCCCAAAATTGACTATTTCCTTTGAAAATTAAGCATACTCTCCTTGCTTGCTTTAATTCTGAAGTTTGTGATGAAAATTGGTTATGGCATATGCGATTTGGGCATTTCCATTTCTCTGGATTACACTATCTTGCGAGAAAGGAACTTGTGTCTGATTTACCTGTTGTGAATGTCCCTAATCGTATCTGTGAGATTTGTGTGATTGGGAAGAAGCATAGAGATCCCTTTCCCGTGGGCAAGTCAAGAAGAGCCACAAAATAGTTAGAGATTATTCATTCAGACCTGTGTTCGTTGGAGGTTCCCTCACATGGAGGTTGTAAGTACTTTATTACTTTCATTGATGATTTCAGTAGGAAAACATGGGTTTACTTTCTGAAGCAAAAGTCTTAAGCATGTGATATTTTCAAACAATTTAAGGCTTTTGTTGAAAAGCAAAGTGGTTTTGAGATTAAAATCTTGAGAACTGATAGAGGTACAGAATATATTGTTTGTGATAATTTTCTGAAAGAAAAGGGTATTCAGCACCAAATGACATCTAGATACACTCCACAACAAAACGGAGTGACTTAGAGGAAGAAAAGGTCTATCATGGATATGGTAAGGTGCATGTTGAAATCCAAGAATCTGCCTAAGCCTTTTTGGACAGAAGCTGTTGCTTGTGCTGTCTATGTGTTTAATAGGTGTCCAACTAAAAGTGTCCGTGATAAGACACCCGAAGAAGCTTGGAGTGGGAGAAAATCCTCTATCAAATATCTCAAGGTTTTTGGATGTTTGGCATATGCACATGTGCCAGATCCGTTGAGAAAGAAGTTGGATGATAAAGGTGAGAAGTGCATACTCATTGGTTATAGTGACGCTTCAAAGGCTTATAAACTATACAATCCTGAAACTAAGAAGGTTGTTATAAGTCATGATGTCACTTTTGATGAATATGGTGCCTGTGATTGGTTAGGTAAAGATGAAAGTTCAGTTGTTATTCCTGCTGTTGAAAATATTGTTGAAGAGCAACCGATTCCAGATAATGTCCAGTCTCCTTCACAGCCAGAGTCGTCAGTTCGGCGATCTCAGCGCGAGCGCCACTTACCAGCTCGCTTGCAAGATTATGTTTTGGGTCATGATAATGACCTGTCTGATGAAGAGATTGTTCAATTTGCTCTCTTTGCAGATTGTGATCCTTTAACTTTTGAGGAGGCTGCTACAGAAACTCATTGGCTTAAGGCGATGGATGAGGAGATACGTGCCATTGAAAAGAATGGTACCTGGGAGTTAACAGATTTACCTCCTAGAAAGAAGCCAATTGGAGTGAAGTGGGTTTACAGAACGAAGTACAAGTCAAATAGATAAATTGACCGTTTTAAGGCACGGTTAGTAGCAAAGGGTTACAAGCAGAAACCAGGTATTGATTATTTTGAGGTTTTTGCTCCTGTAAGTAGACTTGATACAGTTCGAATGGTTATTTCTCTTGATGCTCAAAATGATTGGAAATTGCATCAAATGGATGTCAAGTCTGATTTTCTGAATGATTTTCTTGAATAAGAAATATATGTTGAGCAACCTACAGGATTTCTGAAGAAATGGGAGGAACATAACGTGTACAAATTGAGAAAATCCTTATATGGCTTAAAGCAAGCGCCTAGGGTGTGGTATGGTTGCATTGAATCATATTTTGTTGAAAGTGGTTTTATGAGATGTCCTCATGAGCACACTTTGTATGTCAAATGCACGGATTCTGGTGATATTGTGATAATTTGTCTGTATGTTGATGATCTGGTTTTTACTGGAAACAACTTGAAGCTAATCTCAGAATTCAAGGAGGCACTCATTAAGAAGTTTGAAATGACTGTTATGGGCCTTATGGCTTACTTTCTTGGCCTTGAGGTTGTTCAGATGGATGGTGGAATCTTTATTTCACAGAAGAAGTATGCTGCTGATATTTTGAAAAAGTTCAAAATGGAAAATTCCAAACCAGTTTCAACGCCGTTAGCTGAAAAGTTAAAGGTGTCCAAAAATGAGTGTGGTAAGAATGTGAATGTTACAGCTTATAAAAGCTTAATTGGGAGTTTGAGGTATCTGGTGGCAACAAGGCCGGATATTTCTTTTGGAGTTGGAATACTTAGCAGATTCATGGAAGAACCAAAATAATCACATTGGGCTGCAGCAAAGCGAATTCTGAGATATGTCAAAGGTACGAGTAATGATGAAATTTTTTACTCTGATCTACAAATGAAGCTGTGAAACTTGTTGGGTACACAGACAGTGATTGGGCTGGAGATATTGAGACCAGAAAAAGCACACCAGGATATGCCTTCTATCTTGGTTCAGCTATATTTTCTTGGTCGTCAAAGAAGCAACAGATTGTAGCACTTTCAACCGCAGAAGCAGAATATATTGCTGCAGCAAATTGTGCTACTCAAGCAGTTTGGCTTAGGAGAATTCTGGAGTTTTTACAACACGAGCAAGAAGCACCTACAACTATTTTTTGTGACAACAAGTCAGCAATTTCGTTGTCCAAGAATCTCGTCTTTCATGGTCGCAGCAAACATATTGATATCAAGTATCACAAAATCAGAGTTGGTTGCTGAAAAGCAAATCAACATTGAGTATTGTTCGAGTGAATGTCAAGTTGCAGGTATTTTTACGAAGCCGTTGAGGACAGAGACATTTCTTAAATTGAAGAAGGATATTGGGATGACCAATATATTTAACTTGGTTTAAAGGGGACAATGTTATAATAATAATAATAATATTATTATTATTAGTAGTAGTAATATTAAACCAAGTGGTTAGTTAATTGGTTAAAAATAATGGGAGTAATTATAGGTGCATTACATGGCCATGATGTTAGCTTTACATGGAGCATCAATTCCTTAATTTTAGTATTTTAGTTATCTTATCTAGTATAAATAGCTTTGTTATTCAAACATTTTACATCATCAATCAAATTACTCATTCATCTCTCTCTCTTCTCAATATATATAAATATAATATATAGATATAGGAATAAGGGTCAAATAGGTCATCGAACTGCATACGATAATTCAATTAGGTCCCCGAACCTAAAAAAAAAAAAAACCAACAATTAAGTCCCTAAACTAACCAATTTCAAACAATTCTTTCAATTTGAAGGTTTCCAACAAGTTAACAAGTCATCATTCCAAATTAATTAATTTTTAAAAAATAAATTTTAAAAATTAATTATTTAAATATATATATATATATATATATATATATATATATATATATATATATATATATATATATATATATATATATATAAGAGGACTCCGGCCGGAGACGAAGAGTTTCTTCTTCTCCATGGCTGGAGACGAAGAAACCGGTCTCCGGCCGGAGTTCAGTTTTTGTTTTTTTTTTTTTTAATTTGATTTAATTTATTTTAAAATTAATTAATTTTTAAAATTTATTTTTTAAAAAAATAATTAATTTGGGAGATGACATGTTAACCTGTTGGAAACCTTCAAATTAGAAAAATTGATTAGTTTAGGGATCTAATTGTTGGTTTTTAAGTTCAGTGGCCTAATTGTATTATCGTGTGCAGTTCGATGACCTATTTCACCCTTATTCCTATAGATATATTATATTTAATATATATTATAGATATATTATATTATATTTAATATATTATATTAAATATATTATATTTAATATGTTACATTTTCTTTTGAAATATTTTTCTACACCTAAATCACAAAACATATTTTGCACTTTGGCAACATTGCTCTAAAAAACAATTCAGCATTTGCAACTCATCCATTTAAGTATTATATTGAAAATAATATTCATCAATTTGTCTAACAACACTAAATCAATTCATAAATAAATTATAAAATATATTATCTAATAAATTAATCAACTTTAATAAATAATGTATTTACAAAATATATTCACACATGTATTGTTGGATATATTGGACTCAGACCAAGACTATGGAGCATACTAAACACGAATGAAAAGAAGATTCGTCTCGAGACAAGGGAGCCTGACAACTGACCTCAAGGTCGGACCAATGTGGGTTGACCTGAGTCGGGGAGGTTGGATCAGCAAAGCAAGGAAGTCAAGTCGCACATGGTGCGATCGACCGACGAGAAGGTCATGTTGGCAAAATTAAAGATTTTTTGAGACAGATTATCACCATCTTCCAATGATGCATAACTGAACGTGCACTTAATAATTATCAAAAATATAATATAAAGACAAAACTAAAGATCTTTTGAGACAGATTATCATATATAAATTGTTTTATTGTTAGATTAAGTATTATCAATTTAGTTTATATAGTATTTTAGATTAGTATATCGTATAACATACTTTTTTATTGTGTTTAGGGTTCTTTATTCTCATGTATGTTTATTCTTAATGATGAACACAATATGTATATTCCTAAACTGAAAACAAAAAGCTAGCTCAAAGACAATAAACTGTGTAATGAATGTACTCTTTCTTTTTTTTACAAAATAGGATTCACAAATTATTAGAATTATTATTTCGAATGTATGCAAATATTAAAAGAAAAAATTAAAAACAATTACAAAGCAAAAAGAAGAAGAAGACGTACCAGCAAACAAAAAATCAGAACTATGATCCTGCTAAATGAATCTTTATATATATCTCCTATCTGTTTGATTCTATTACTATCTTCAGCTTCAGCAATAACAACAGGACGCTGCATAGCTTCTACATTAGAGCGGAAAGAGAAAGAGAATGTCCTACAGTAAAAAGCTAAGGTGTACTAATTGTTACTCCATATATAAACAGTACTATAAAATTATGAGGATTTTTTTATTTTTATAATTATTTCGTGTTATGTAAGTATGTAACCGTCTTATGAGTTATGAGTTATGAGGATTTTTTTATTTGTATTTTGATACGGAGTGTTACTTAATGGGCAAGGAGTCCAGGGTAAACATCGTATTCCGTGGGCGGATGGGCCGTGGGGCCGACGCGTATTAAGTTCCCATTCCTCTTTCGTGCCCTTCAATTCTTATATATACTCCCTATTTGCTCTTACCTCGCTACACGCTTTCTATCTTCTTCACCGTTACATTCCTAAACCCTTCTGATTCTACTGTCCTCCGATCATGGCCGAAGCAACAAGCCCTAATTCTCAACCCCAGTCCGAGACGGTAAATTCAGTTCCTATTCCGAATTGTTGACTTCTCTCTTCTTTTCTTCTTTTTATTAATTTGTTATTGATTTTGTGGAACTTGTTGTTTTTGATTGCTTGGTTGATCGAAGGTTGAGACTCAGAGCGAGGAGCAGAGGTTGAAGTATTTGGAGTTCGTGCAAGTTGCGGCGCTCCACGCCATCCTCTGTGCTGCAAAGCTCTACAGTTACGCTAAGGAGAATTTGGGCCCTCTCAAGCCCGGCGTTCAGACCGTGGAGGGAACCGTTAAGACCGTCGTTGGTCCCGTTTACGATAAGGTTCATAGTGTTCCTGCTGAAGTCCTCAAGTTTGTTGATCGCAAGGTATTTTAATTCTTTGTTTTTTTTTTTCAATTAAAATTCCTACATCTCTTGCGTTCCAAAATCAGTTAATTTGGTAATCTTTGTTATGTTGGATTATTAAATTCTTGAATTATTTGAAGTAATCTCTAATCGGTTAGCATCGGATTTGATATCGAGTTTGGAATAAGGTTCTTTTTGTGACGCCTGAGTTCTCAATCTTTGAATATTACTGCCTCTCACCAAGGAGTTATTTGTTTGTTTATATTGGCCTATCTTGTTAATTAAACTTTCTTGTTCTCCACTTTTCCCTGAAACTTGAATATCAAATTGTTGGCGTGAACCTGACGCAGTTTTGAAAGGAGGATTGTTATCTTGCTATTTGGTCATGTTGTAATCCTAGACCATTAATTTTACACTTCCAATCATTCTACATGTACTGAGTTCATTTCTTCTCTTTCATGCTCAGATTACAGTTATGAAACCATTTGAAATTTTACTATTTTGGTTGCACATAGCTAAGACATTTATGGGTGGCATCATGTTGTGTATATTGTTCAATACTTTTCTGACCTTATGGTCCTCTACTTTTGGAGTAACGAGGGAAACCTGCAGCTACTATCTAAAGAGTGTGCATTGGGTAAACCTTGCTGCTTGACCCTGGTCACCAAAGGGCTTAGTTGCTCATAGCTAGCCTTCTCAAACCAAGAAGGTTGGGTTTGAACACGTAACCTTGTGATTATAAGTTTGTATCCTTAGTCATCTTGGGGTGAGGTTACCCCTATGGTCCTCTACTTAAGAGTGCCAAGATAAGGATAGTACAAGAGCCAAGTTGCATAGTGCTCATATGAGATGCCATTACCTTCTTTCTTAAGCTGCTATGGTTTACAAACTCTGCTCTACCGATGCAGATGGATGAATCTGTTCACAAAATCGAGGATCGCGTACCTCCATCTGTGAAGCAGGTATCAACCCGAGCTTTCTCAACTGCACAGATGGCTCCGGGGTACGTCCGTGATGTTGTAGCCGAAGTCAAAAGTACTGGTGTGGTGGAGACTGCTTCAATTCTGGCGAGAAGTGTATACACACAGTATCAGCCTGCTGCCAAGGGGCTGTATGACAAGTATGAGCCAGTAGCGGAGCAGTATGCTTCGTCTGCTTGGCGGTCTCTGAATCAGCTCCCCCTTGTTCCCAGGGTTACTCAAGCTGTTGCTCCAAAAGCTTCTTACTGGTCTGAGAGATACAACCACACTGTTCAGGCTGGTGCCGAGAAGGGGTACAAGGTTGCGTCGTATCTTCCATTGGTGCCTACTGAGAAGATTGCTAAACTGTTGAGCAATGGAAGTCCTGTGGAGACCAGCTGAAAGGAGTGATTGTTTTCTAATGATAGTTCTTTGTGTGGGTTTACTTCTGTGTGATGTATTTTAGTTTCTTATGTTGCCAATTTTTTTTAAAAGAAAAAAAAAAAAGAAGAACAAAAGCAAAATTGTTGTGTCATCATGCTTAAGATTGCCGTGTTGTCTAAACTGCGTTACGTATCCATTTATAGTTCTCTTCGTAATTCAAAGGCAGGCATATAGTCGTCATGAGAAGGACAAAAAATTACTCGCTTTCTAGACACTGGAAATTGGTTTGACTAATTCCAAGCCAGGCATATAGTCGTCATGAGAAGGAAAAAACATGCATGCCTTCTAGACACCGTTGACTAATTCAAAGAGTTCCATTTCAAAATAGGTACTGATAAAATTTTCAAGGAGTTTCATCTCAAACTAGATATAAGTATTTGTATAAACTTGTAGATTGTTGAGATGCATCATGTAATAATTCATACCCTAGGAAACAATCTTTTTGAAGAGGAAAATACTTATTTAGATCATCTCCAACCGGTGCGGCAAAATACTAATTTGGAGGAAAAAATGGCATGATTGCTCTCCAACCAACGCGACATCTCACCAAAAAAAAAAAATAATAAAAAATGGCGTTGCACTTGTTGCAATCCAACTAAAGCTCCATCTCACCAAAAAAAAAAAAAAAAAAAAAAAAAAGGTCCTGCACTAAAATCCTACAATATTTTTAGTGCAGAAACTTGTTTCGCATTTTGCCCCTATTTTGTTCTTAATCTTTCTTCTTCTTTTTTTTTTTTTAAAATAATTCTTTGTGTATCCTTTTTTATTTTTTTTATATATATTTACATATTTTGTTAAATATTTAAATATAAATGGTATATTATTAAAAATAAAATTGTATCATTTGATAGATCTCATCAAATTAAAATAAGACTAATATTGAATATAATTTAATTAAAAATTAAATTACATAAAATATATTGAAGTCTAATTTATTAAATTACATTAAATTACAACTATATGTTATATTAAAATAATAGAAGTATAAATATAAACTTAGCTACTTAGCTAGCTCAATGTCTATGAGAATAATATTGTCTCCCTTGTCACATCTTTATTAACTCTAGCTAAGTCATTGTATGGTCTCTAATCTTAAAATACCACATTGCATCTAGATAATGGTTGGCTTGGTCTGAATCTCTTTTACCTTTACTTATTCTCTTGTTTGTGTGTTTATTTCTAGCTTATTTACTTGTTCTACATACTTAGATGTTCAAAATTGTTCACATGTAATCATAATCCCACTTCGACCGAACTAGCTTCCATTTGCTTAAGATAGCGTGTGCTTAACTTTCAATTTATTTATCATCAACAAATTACTCATTGAGAATGATATCCTGTCTGAGATTTCCTCAACACACTTACATATAAACCTACATCAATTTTGACTTTGTTGTTAGCGAGTGGCAATGTGTTGTGAATAGTTACTTTTAGAGTTGACAATGCAAGGTTTGGAAGTGGATTAGCCTAAATAAGCTTAATATTTGGTTGTTGAATTAATTAGTTAATCAATGCCCAATTGTGTTCTTGTAGCCCAATTGAGTGGTGATGTGTGATAATTTGACTAAGTTATATTATATTTTAGTTTAAATAATTGTAATTAAATTCAAACTTACAATAGAATCATAAACATGGACACAATTGTGGCACGATTCATTTGGGATAATTCTTGACATTTATCCTAAATATTAATTATTTATTTTTGAATACATTTCAAAGAGTTTGAGATAATAGTGGGAGTTTCACATTCTCACCACAATAAATAGAGACAATCATTTTCATTCCAAAGAACACATTGAAGCTATGTAGAAGTTCTCTTGACATTTTTTATTGAAGATCAAGCCGTTTGAGCACGAAGGACGAAGTCCCTTGAACAAGCTATGAACATGCACTTCTTTGAGGACCAAGTTACTTGAATTCTAGAGGCCCTTCAATGGAATGCTCGAGACGTCTAATGAATAATCAGAAAATCACCCATAGATTTTATCCGCACTTTCTTGATACTCATTATATATATAAATTCAAATTTTGAGTTCACGGATTTTGGCACGCTTAGTGGAACTACTTTGCCTCTCATCTCTTCACTGTGAACTTACTTTTACACATAGCTTTACGAATAGTTTGCATGACGTCAAGTAACCTAGTGTTCAAGAAATCCCTGTGCATCTATAGTTGGTTTTGACGCTAGCCGAGAAACACAAGAATCGTTGACCAAGAGCCATGCAAGGAGCTTAGGGATGCAATTGTCCGAACCTCCATTAATTGTTCAAAGAATGGTCTAGAGGCTCGAAACAACCCTATTGTCTCAAGGAAGGTTACCTACGCTATGGGTCCACCCTCTTTGAAAAGAGTGACTGATAATGGGATGTCGACTTCCCAAAAAAGGAAACACTAGCAGTTAGGGTGGGCAATTCGGTTCGATTTTCCCAAATCGAACCAAACTAGTTTGGTTCGATAATATACCGAACAACTGAACGGTAATCGATTCTTATATATCGAATTGTTTGAAACCAAACCGAATACCATTTTTTTTTCTTTTAATAATAATAATAATAATTTTGTTTAAAAAAGAAGTAAATCCAAATCTCTAATTACTAAATTCCTAATCGCAGACGAACACCGCTCGTCCGCTCCGGCACTCTTAACCCATCCGCAAATCTACAATTGAACAAGCCTCACATGCTGTCATCGCCTAAGTTTATATGCTTGCATATGTATATGAGTATTTCCCCTGAGTTAAATTTAGGCGTTCAGCATAATTAATACATTCAATAAAATTGGAACTCAAATTTTGTTGTATGTTTGTGAAATGTGACTTTATTGTTGAGCCTAGGAATTAATGTATGAAGTCAATATGTAGAACCATTTTATGACACTCGAAGTGAAAATATTAGAATTAATGTATGTAGTCAATATGTAGGACCATTTTATGAAACTCGAAGTGAAAATATTACCTATGGGAGTGGAACATTGTTGTTCATGGTTATGGTCATGTGCTATTCATTTGGGTAATTTTTTTTTCCCTTATATTTTAGTTATTTTTTATTTTGCTGACTAATTTGGATCTGAACAAAAAAGTTTGTTAGACTATAAATAAAGTATAAAAGTACTCTATCTTGGTCCATCTGGGTTTTCCAAAGTTTTTTTTTAAAAAAAAAAATATTATAATCTCATTAAATGAGCTTGATTGAACTCAATGGATGCAAAATGGATTTTTAATCTTAAATTATTAGTATAATTAATTAATTAATTAATTGCTCTAGAACACTATGAAGTGTTGGGAGTTGAGGTTCCTAAATCGAACTGAACCAAACTAAACTAAAATGTTAAATCAAATGGTTTCATTTTTTTTAAATCGAACAAATCGAAACTGATAAAACCGAATAGATGGAATACCGAAACGCCCTCATCTACTAGCAGTGGAAGCTCGTCCCCGACATCTCTAACATCCCCCGTGTGGAAAAACCATGTCGAAATGGACACACATTTATACTATCATGTCTGCCATGACAACGAACATGACTTTGGTGGAGGAGAAACTAGCAAGCATCACCAAATCTCTCGAGGGGGTGACTATTCTCCTTCTAAACCAAGAAAGGAGGATCAATGACATAGCCGATAAGGTAAAGAGCTGGAGGAACAGTGAAACAAGCCGAGCTTCTAGGAAGCAGCCCAAGGTTAAAGGAAAAGTCGTAATGCAATCACCAACTAATACGGGGCCAACTATGGTGCTAAAAGAAGCTGTCTCTCGCCCCCTCCAACTGAGAAGAGCATACTTGTCACCGGGAGCATGATACTAGTGGATCGGTTGAAATATTACATTATGGGCGGTTCTCAAAGGAAAGTTCGATGAGGGCTAAGCCTCATACACTTATACCAAGCCTTACATGCAGAGGATTGAAGAGTTGAAGATGTCGTTTGGCTACCGACCTCCTAAGTTCCAATAATTTGACGGAAAAGGCAATCCAATGTAACTCATCGCCCACTTCGTGGAAAACGACAATGACGCTAGGACATATAGAGATCTTCTTGTCAAGCAGTTCGTCCACTCTTTGAAGGGCACTTCTTTTTATTACTACATCGACTTGGAGCCCGATTGCAATGATGGTTGGCATTACATGGATCATGAGTTCTTGAACTGCTTCTATAGTACAAGAAGGATCGTCAGATTGTGTTCGTGTAGATAGATTATTGACCGTAATTGATCGATGCTCACCCTGTTACGTTACCAATATACTAAAAATGAATATGTATCTCAATAGTTCACTTTATAATGTGAGCCATGGTCATGCATAAACCAATCGTTATACCCTACACCACGGCGCACATAGCACTGTGCAGTGCGCCGCGCGCCTCCCAAAACGGCGTCGTTTTGGGATCGTTTTGGGAGGCGCGGTAGGAAGTTGCTGGGATTATGTGTATTTGTTCACAAAGTTATGTGTATTTATTCATACAGTTATGTGTATTGGTTCATACAGTTATGTACATTTTTATACAATTATGTACATTCTTTTTATACAATTATGTACATCCGAATCAAAAAATTTGTGTGTATGATGTTAAGAGTTGATGTGTATTATGTTCAAAGTTTATGTTTATTATGTATTATGTTAGATTATGTGTATTATCTTTTAAAAAGAGTATGTATATTTTGTTATATAATTATGTACATTCATGTATACAATTATGTGTATTCTAGTATAACATTATGTACATTCTTGAACAACGGGTTTTTTTTTTAAAAGAAAAAACTACTGCCATTCACTGGGGCGGGAAATTTCAAAAAAAAAAAAAATTAAAACGACGTCGTTTTGCATCTGGGCGCATAGTGCAACGCGCGCCGTGGTGTAGGATATAAATTGCCTGCATAAACGATTGGAGTAGTGAACTAGCGATCAGAGGAGGCCCATTACATCTCTTTTGGGCTTTACAATCCGAAGCCTGCCCAAATTGAAGGCTCCTATGAATTTGTTCGGAAAACAAATATTGATTGGGTTTTCCGGGTCACAGTCACAACCAATCCGAATTCCAGACGATCCACAAATTCCATACCGTTTGATTTTTGTAGAGTTCCAGCAGAGTGCAGCAATCAGAACCACCCCAGCAAGAAAGCCCTGGAACCGTAGCGAGACCATGGCCACTGCCTTCCGGTTACCCATGGCGTCCACGCTTCCGTGCTCGTCGTCTTCCTCTGCTTCTCTCAAACGACGCAGTTTCAGAGCCATGTGCTCACTCGACAGTAGAAGCAGTGCCAGAATTCCCATGCCTCCGCTTAACCCTAGAGACCCCTTCCTGAAGAAGCTAGCTTCTGTGGCGGCTAGAAATCCCGAAGCGATCCTTAGTCGGCCCGCTAACTCGGATACCCTGCCGTATTTGGACATCTACGACAGCCCAAAACTCATGGCCTCTCCTGCTCAGGTATTCATGAAAATTGGAACTTTTTTAATTCCAGTTGCTCTCGTTTCCCCCAGCTTATACTATTACCTTCTTCAAATCTAGTCTTCGTGGTATTTGTATTTTAAAAAATTATGTGCAAAGTTTCAATTTTTACTGGAAAATAATTTGCCGTATGTGGTTGATATTGAACTGTTTTCTCTCTCAGTATCAAATTGGTGGTTCTGTTTTGCATATTTTATATGTTTCGTTATATTTCATGTATTTTTTTAATGGATTGTTTTCTTTTATTAGTGTGGTGTATAATTTATACACAGGTTTTACTTTTCATGACATTTGGAGCTTCTTGTTTTGTTTAAATTAGCTGGAGAGGTCAGCTTCCTACAATGAACACAGGCCAAGGAGACCTCCCCCAGATTTACCATCATTGTTGCTCCATGGTAGAATAGTTTACATTGGGATGCCAGTAAGTTTTCAATTATTCTCTGATTTAATTCATGTAATTTGGTGCTCATTTTGCTATTTGGCACCTGATTTTCTAGATAACTTACATCTTACTGGACAGGATATAATCCCTGTGTTCCTTTTGGGGAGTAGCAGTTCCAGTGGCAAAAAATTTGCTTTTCTTTTGATAATTCTTATTTTCTTATTGTGATTCCTGAGATTCCATTTTTCTATTGGAAACCATTTAATATGGACCATTGAATGTCAATATCTTTTCAGTTGGTACCTGCTGTCACAGAGCTTGTAATTGCAGAGTTGATGTACCTACAATATATGGACCCTAACGAGCCAATTTATCTTTACATCAACTCTACTGGAACTGCTCGTGCTGATGGAGAGACAGTGAGTTTCTGAGTTTTCCATGTCTCATATGCCAATGAAGCTTAACGCTTTACTTAATACCCTGTTCAGTTCCATTTCTACACTTCTACCATGATGTTTAGGTTTATGCTGAGTTTTTCTTTTTTAGTTGTGCTACATATATCACCCTTTAAAATATATTTCTGGAATTCTCCATATGTAATACATATATTTAATAAATTGATAAATAGCAAGGTGCCTAGTTTGAGACTGAAGGAGGCATTTGATTTTAGCCATTTGTGCTGCATTGGACACATTCTTTCTCGCTTTATTTATTAATTATTATTATTATTATTATTATTATTATTATTATTATTATTATTATTATTATTATTATTATTATTTATAAGTTCAGATATACCATGCATATACTTGTATCTTTTGCTGCAGTCTTGATTAGACTGTTAGTTTTCAATAGAGAAGCTCATGCTTGTATTTCATCAATAAAGGTTGCTATGGAAACTGAAGGTTTTGCAATTTATGATGCTTTGATGCTACTGAAAAATCAGGTGAGTTTCTTCTGCATTATGCAAGTACTCTAAACTATAATATGTGATGCACTTTTAGTTTACTTTCCTATTTTATCAAACTACAGTTTTACTTATGTGATGTCATGGGTTTATTCGAGTTAGAGTTAGATTTTCTATTTTTCAAACTACCATTGAGCTTTGACAGTTTTACTTTTGTGATGGCATGGGTTTACTTGAGCTATGCTTATGTTATATGATGAGTTTGTATCAAACTATACGGTTACACCTTGTTTCAAAAAAAAAAAAAAAAAATACGGTTACACCTTGTTTCAAAAAAAAAAAAAATACGGTTACACCTTACCAATTAACACATGCTAACTTTTCCTTACACAAAGGTTTACTCAAATTCCTGACTGGTTGTTGTGCCAATCAAGTTACTGACAAAATTTTGAAGATAGTCGTCAATTGTCATTATTTAGTTTATAAACTTCTGTTTCATAATACTGCTGTTTATTGTAATTTTAAAATTATGTATCATTATCTATCAATTTAAGACATTCAACATCATGCTTTTTGATGTTTTCCTGCTTGTGATATGCAGATATACACTATTGCAATTGGGGCAGCCGTAGGTCAGGCATGCCTCTTGCTTGCTGCAGGGACTAAAGGGAAAAGGTTTATGTTGCCAAATGCAAAAGGTATATTGTTTATATGAAATTATTGCTCCATATTTTCCATTGCCAATGATTTGAGGTATTTCTATAATGAGTTGAATTTTTGTTCCAGCTTTGATTCAACAGCCTCGTGTACCGTCGTCCGGGTTGATGCAAGCCAGTGATGTTTCTATCTGGGCTAAGGAGGTTAGTGGTGAACTCCCATGTTTGCATACCCACCTGAGTTGCTTCATTTTGTATTAATGGTATTTAACTCCTTGAGGAAGTAGTTTCTGAGTTTTTTTTCTTGGAAGTCTGGTGGTCTATTTTACTTGGATCCCTGTTGGATATGGTTAAGGGGTTAAGTGCCTAACATGGGGATGCCCAATCTCTAGACTCTAGTAATGTTAGTGTATCTTGAGGGATATGCGTGATGTGCCTCCATGTTTGAGGATCCATCTCCAACACAGATATGTTAGGTTAAAATGAAGACTCTGGGCAACTTGTGTAATGGTAGAAATCTTATAAACATAAACCAAAGTGAAAAGCAAGTGAATAAAATGTCAAAATATATGCTTGTTGCATTCAAAGAACAACCATGATACAAATTAGGCAGGAAAGGAAAGTAGTCAAATAATCATTGAGTTGCAGAATTCAAGGAAGCATAGAATAAGGGATTGACTGATTATCTAAATCCTTGCTTATTTTATGGAGCGTATAATTAGGGATTGACTAAGTATGTAATCAATAATTGACGCTCCTACCTTATTTTACATATGGTAATAGATTATAAATAGGGACCATCTCTTAGAAGGGAGGGCATCGAGTAGAACTGGAACAATTAGCTCTAAGTAGTTGTGGGCAAGAATTTATTCTTGTTGGAGGGATATTCTTAGAATTTCCTTGTTTTTATTTCCTTTGGTTTACTTTATAATAGAGTTAATACCCAAAATCGTCCTCGACTATAGTGGTTTTTCTCAATTTCGTCCTAAACGACTTTGGTGACCTAATATCGTCCCAGACTTTTGTGTTTCGCTCAATTTAGTCCTCCATTTGTTATTCCGTCAAATTGGTGTTAAATTTAGGGACAATTCAATAATGTCAATATTGATCTCTCTTTACTTTCAACTTGTGAAGTGCGAAATTCCTCTTTCTTGTACGAATTACAACCAGAATTACTCCCGGACCTGCAAATCAAATTTTATATTCGCAGTTTTAGGAGTAATTCTGGGAGTAATTCGTAAAAAAAAAAAGGGATTTCGCAGTTCACATGTCTATGAGTAAAGAGATGCCAATATTAAAATTACTGAATTGACTATTTATTTAACACCAAATGGACAGAATAACAAATGAGGGACTAAATTGAGCAAAAACACAAAAGTATGGGACTAAATTGAGCGAAACATAAAAGTCTGGGACGATATTAGGTCACCAAAGTCGTTTAGGACGAAATTGAGAAAAACCACTATAGTCGAGGACGATTTTGGGTATTAACTCCTTTATAATATCATAATCTCCTAGATTTCTTGGTTCAAATTCATCCTGTCTCTTTACTCTTATCAAACCATCTTTGGAATTTTAAGTAAATGTAGTTGTGCTCTTAAGGTTATACTCTTCCCTAGGCTCTGACTAATTATACTTCTCCCAGGTTATACTACAAAGAGATACCCTTACTAAACTTTTGGCCAAGCACACAGGAAATGTAAGTATGCATTTCTGATGATTTAAGAAGTATTGATGTATTTTCAATCAATTTATAAAAACCGAGGTGACAAATATTGATGTCAATCTATATGCTTCAGACAGTAGAGATGGTGGCTAAGTCTATGAAAAGACAATATTATATGGATGCTGAAGCAGCAATAGAATTTGGCGTCATTGACAAGGTTAGTTGCTCTGCTGTGTCATGTTAAATTATCCTGTTTATAAGCTCTCTAAAAGTTAACCTTTGGGCAAGCTATTCGGAATAGTATTACTTATTCCTGCATTGCTTTCTATTAATAAACACTGTACTTAATTTTATTTTTTATTTTTTATTTTTTTTTAAAGAAGGGAATTGTATAAACTGATGTCCATTTTTGCTTCAGGTGTATTGGGGTAGTCAGGAGCAAATGACGGGAAAAGTTGCTTCACCAGAAGAGTGGGACAAGAGTGCAGGAATTAAACCCGTTGATATTGATCCTTTCTAAGTGATTCCAAGAAATTGTCCAACGGTAATTGCCTGTTTTTTTTCTAGTTCCTTTTTTGCCATTGCAAATGTGTACTTGCATGGCATCACCAATATGGATCCAAAAGATTGCTTCTTTGGTCACATCCTTTTCGTGTCTTACATGCTGCTTTTGGATGATGTGGATTCTAGCTTCCGTAGGCTTGTTGGCTGCTGAAGATGCTCGTGTTTCTGCATCGATGGGTTTAGGGTTTTTGAGAACCAGATGTGATGAGCAAGATTGTAGAATTCAAAGATTGCTTTCGATCACGACACCACGGGGGAATGCTCTTATACGAAGCTAGTATAGGATAACGAAAATAGCTCCAATCATCAACAGCCGGGAGTTGAGATTTGTGTACAATGAATTTGATTTTAGGCTTTTGAATGTGTTTTTATTAAGCTCAATCTGTTTCATCTCATTATCTCCACTCTCTTTTTAATAAAATATGTGTTTGTTAAGTCTACAACTTATTGTGCCAAATACATGTTTTTTCAGGGCTTTTTAGGAGAAGTTTAAGCAATTCCATGTGGGATTTTATTGTGGATGATTTTGTCAAACCAAATATGCATAAACTGGGAATTATTACTTAAAATTGGTGACTGAGATAGCAAAACTACTAATACTATCATCCATTTGATTATAGAGCTTGACTCATAATGAGGTGTTTGGTAGGAATGAAATTTGAATTCTGTTTTTACTAAATTTTATGGAATTGCAATTCCTAGACTTTAGGAGGTGTTTGGTTGAATGTAGTTGTAATTCTTGTCTTACTTTATTCCATTGCAAGACAAATTACAGTGTTTGGTTGGAGGGATAAATTGCAATTCAATGCTTTTGGGAAAGGAAAAAAGGGATGAAATGGCAAAAATACCTTTGGTAATTGTTATTCTTCTTATTACACAAGGACATTTTAATCTTTATACCTTTTTTTTTTTTCCTTTTCATTTCCAATAATTCTATTCCTCCTACAAAACAATGTAATTTGAATTCCTACATTATTCCTACCTTATTCTTTTCCTACCGAATTACAATTCTTTTTACTTCTTAATTCCTTCCTCCCAACCAAACACCCCGTAATTCTTAGGTCCCGAATTGTAATTCCACTGCCCACGAAATTTTGGGAGAGCACACCAAAATTGAATTCCTCAATTTCTTGATATGTGTATTTGAATTCTCTCTAATGTATTATTAGTTAAGACATGTTAATTAGAAAACATAAATAATATTTTGGTGTTATACACTTGATAATATTATTTTATGTGACAAATTTTATTATCCGTTGATCAAGAATGTTGATAAATCCTTATGGTAAACTTTGAATTTTGAAATCGGAATTGGAAGAGGTTCTAGGAAGTATTGAGGAAGATGTTCCCATAAGAAATGGTAAATGATCATCTAGTGAAGGAACTTCTTCTAGTAAAGAATCTTATTCTGAGGGAACTTTTGGTGAATGATCTTCTTCTATTAAAAGTTTTTTTTTTTTTTAAAGAATCTTCGGGTGGTAAAGATCATAAGGCATATTATTAGTTTTACAGATATTTCAATTGTTGTTGTTACAAAAAAATTTTGTAATATTCTTCATTACTCTAGTTTTTAATCGGGCAAATGGGTAAATGTCTAATCATGGATATATAATAGAACTTTCATCGAGCTAGGAGATACATATCATGAAAAAATTATTGCAAAGTTTACGAAAGAATTTTTAGAGACTAACAATCTTTCTTTTTTTTTTTTTGAATGAAAGACTAACAATCTTAAGTTACTCCCGATTAACAATCTCAAGTTACTCCCTTAGTGAATTTCTCAAAAACGCAACTTGAGAAGTTTGATATCTTGTATCTCAAAAGTTCATATTTGTCACCATTGCTACTTTTTGTTAAGGAAAATACAAAACTTTCAGAATAGTGTGTTACATGCGTCTAAAAACTATGATCAAGTTTTCCCTTGTTTTTATTGAGTACTAGGTTCCTTATATGAGAATTAGGTTCTTTAACACTTCTCACTACTATCCACAGCAAATTGAACAAAAACATTACATCATGTTTGTACACCAACAAGCTGGTTTGAAAGGTTTATTATTTAACTACAGATTCATTATTTGCACATTGGAGGATCATTATTCAATGCATAGGTCAATTAGATAATATGTACATACAAATTCATACAATTAAATAAGTATGAATGTATGATATTCTTGTACCAACAAAACAAAAACAAAAACAAAAAAAATGTATGATATTCAGTAATCCCACAGGCTGAGTACCTTTGCAGCAAGAAATTCAAGTTTAATATGTCTTCTTTCTGGCATCATCCATTCAAGCACAACGGCATCAAAAATGAAAAAAAAAAAAATGTGGAGCTGCACTAGGAAAAGAAATATCCATCAGACTCTCTATAAGCAATAAACACTACCCAATACCTCACAGATAGTGTGGGAAAAGGAGCTGTCTACCTCCGGAAAGTGTCAGCAAATGAAAAGCTGAAACTCGGGAGCTTCAATTCCCACATTTAAGTAGTTAACATCAACTACAACCTGCCCAAAATCATCTAATAGACAGCAAAAACCTTAGGAAGGCAAAGCTTTGACAATGAGGTGAATGAAAGGCTACTTTACAGAGAAGACACAAACCTTCATAAAGGGTCCTCACAAAATTTACGTACTCTGGTATGAGGTCCCGATATATGACACCATCCGGATGTGCATCCAAGACTACAAGGACTCCTATCAATTTTAGGACAAGCAAATATTATATCTGGATAAAGATTGTACACAAATAAACCAGTCAATCTGGTAAATGGGATAAATTTGCAGGCAGTAACATAAATAAGTTGCAAAAGTTTTAGGCAGGGATTCATCAATATTCAATTTGTAGCTAAGAAAATCTTCAGGTAACATAACAATGGAATGAAGATCAACAAATTCAGAACAAGATCTCTTTTTTTTTTTCATGATACAGAGATACCTGGTGCCAACCATTCCTTTGTGGATTCACTTGGTAAAGGAGCCAGCCACAATATGTTCCGTAAATTGATTGAATCATCATATGTCACATTAGACCCTGATGAAAATTGGTAATAATAACTATAGTACCCCACATATATGCACACAAATACATACAAAAATGTAGATTAAAAGTAAAAAGGGGTTCAGGATGTAAAGGAAACCCCAAAGAACTCAAACAGAGATGCAGTTATATACTTACCTATTTGACAGTAGCCCATATTGACTGGGAATACTTTCTCATCATATGCCAGGTATTCTTTAGCATGAAACCTGAATAATTTATTGCATGAGTTGATGAGCGAGCATACCAAAGAAAAAGTGGACCAACTGAAGATAAAAACAGATTTCAAGTCCAATCTATCAGCAGAGAAATCATTAAACATGCTGATTTCCTTCAGAGCAAGAAGTGTGGTTCATGATTTTTTTTCTACATAATTGAATACATTATTACATATCAGTTTAATAGTTCTTTCTTTGTCATAGCTATCAGCTATGAGTACAAATTAAAGAAAAAAAGGCTGTGTATCTGACTATCTGTATAGGTTCTGTGTTGTTACACTTATGAGGAAATATTAACAAGGATGGCAGGAAGTGTGGTGCCTATTCTAAATAATAAAGAGAAGCAAAAGCAGAGACTAGTTTGGTAGAGGGGATTAGAGTAGAAAGGTTCTGGGAAGAAGGGTATCTCAGTATCTGAGCTCAAAGGATAGTGGAAATGAAAGTATGTTAGCACTTTGTATTGACAACAATCAGAGTCAAACAATGGAAAGTGGTCTCCTTTCTTCCATTTCTTTCACCTAACACCAACAAAAGACTCCATTTGATCTCCCTAATCTTGCCATTCCAGTAAATAGATGGTGAATTAAAAAGAAGAACCATAATAAAATGAAAGAGAAGTACATTAACATTGTCTATGGCACTATAAATCCATCAGTATCATTATCAGATCTTTATTTCAAATTAAATATAATATAGAAGCAATGAGAGACCTGCAACTTACAGAATACCAAGCCTTCGAGAGTCTGTGGCAAGAAAGAGATGACCATGAAAGAGGTCATATCGATTCAATGACACATTCAGTCCTACCTCAGGGCCTCGACTGACAATCATCTCAAACAAAAATTTTAGGTATGAATTTATCTCCTAATAAAAAAAAAATGATTAAATACACATCAACATGCAGATTAAGGGAATGGTATGGCCATAAAGAATTTATAGCAGCAGTGGCAGACTTCTGACCTCATTTATGAAATGTCTCCCATAAGGAGTTCTAGTCAGCTCACACCGATTTTTCTTCGACCCTTCGACATCAGGAACCTGTTATTGTAAAAGCATTACATTTTACACATCAAAGTCTAGAAGCTGCCACTAGCTAGTGTGGACCAAAATGAGGTGTCAAATAGATTTCTATCTTTATAGTAGTAATCTCAACTGTTTCATAGTTTGATTAACATTCACAATTCATAGAACCATAAAGATATCAACATAATACTTTTCCCTTTTTTATTAAAAGGGTACATTTCCATCAGAAAGTGGCACTCCTGCAGTAACTGTAATATTGCTAGAAAATTTCACTTTTGGTCCCTTATACATGAATCACAGTTGGTCATTGATTATTACAATTTTCTAAAAAGGTGAGGACTATGTAATTTGTATCACATCTAATCCTGCCATCCAATTTCCTACCAACTATTGCCGGAAGTGCTCATTCCGGAATGAGCACTGCATTTGCTTCTTCCCGAAGGAGCATTTCCGAAAAGGAGCACTGCATTTACTTATTCTGAATGAGCACTTCCAGCAATAGTTGCCCGAAAAATTGGACAGCATAACCAAATGTGATACAAATTACATAGTTATGCATCTAATTATAAACTTTTAATAGTCGAACTGAAATTTATTCTATTGCTAATTAAAGAGAACACTTATATGAGTGGTTTTCTTCTCGTAATAACAGTGAACTCACAGGGATAACCGTAGGATCGAGTGCCCAATGAATAGACCCGGGATCACCACCTGAATCAACGGCAAGGCGTGCCAGCTCCATCACCGGCTCCGGTGGCCACCAAACAAGCTCATTCTCCTCTTGCCTGCCCTTGGAACCACTCAATTCCAAACCCAGCGCGCTCCAAGCTTGCGAGGACTCGTATCTAGGAACTAAAGGAACGAGGAATTTCAAGCAGGCACGGAGTTCCTGAGCCTCCCGAGCACTAATAGCGGAGGCCTGCTGTTTTGTTCCCAGTAGCGCCAGCAAGTCAGCCGGTGTAGCCTTGGGGACAGCCTGTTCCGGCGACGGCAATAGAGAAGAAAAACGACGGAGATTGAGCTTGCGAATTGAGAAGTTAGGAAAGAATGCGGCGTCGGAGGTGGAGCGGGAAGCTAGTGCAAAAGAGAGGGAGAAGAAGAAGGCGAATTTGATTGGCGATGATGTATTGAAGGCCATTTCGTCGCAAATTCTCCCTCTCAGTTGTCGATTGCATATCTTAGACCGGAGACTGTCGGTCCCGGAAGTGCTTAGAAGCCGGAGAGGTGATTGATCCCGTAAGGCCGACCGTCATGGTTTTCATCTCTAATCTCTTCTATGTGAGCTCCATGAAAACATAAAAATAGACAAGAAAAAAAGGGTAAAATCGCCCTCCCAGAGTACCAGGGACAGTGTATGACTGGAGGCGCCCACTAAAAACATGGGAAAAAAGTCAAAGATTATGAGATTAGATTTTGTGTACGCATTTTTTATAATTTATAGAGATAAGGGTCAAATAGACCCTCAAAGTATATTTAAAAGAGCAATTAAACCCTCCATAAAAAGTTCCAATTAAACCCTTCAACTTGTTAAAGTAGTGCAATTCACCCATTTTACCAGTCATCTTCCGGTAAATGTTGACATAAAATGCCACATGGACTACAATTTTTTTTTAAGAAAAAAAGAAAAAAAATGTAACCTACCTGCGCCGTTCAATTAAGGAATCGTATGGTAGGGCTGGCCGGCTAGGGTCGTCTCATCGCGGCAGCTATTCGGGATGGTCATCAGATTGCTGATTGGCCGCGGGTGATAGCCGGCGACTTTCCGGCGTATGGAGGCGGCGAACAAAGATAAGGATGGTGGCGTTGGTCTTTGGCTTATTCGCGACTACAAGCTTGTGTCATTCTCCTTCGTGGTCGAGTACGACGTGAAGAGCTCCGACGCCAGCGATAGAAACTCGTGACGGCTTCAGGCGTTAACGTCGGATCCTCTTTCTAAAGCTTGACTATGGTTTTGTTCACGTTTAGCTTGGGGAAGACATCGTAAGATAGCTTGACGTTCAATTCCTCGTCCAAGATGACGCACTGGGAGCTAAAGGTTTGGAACATTACGCAGTTTTCGTGGAGGTGTTCCATGGCGCGGCCGGTTTCAAGTGCTATTTTGATCCTCCTTTACCAGGCGAGGGTTTGTGGGGATTTTTGTAATCGATGAGGCAGTCGTGGGCAACTGGGCGATGTCGTTCTTGACGAAGTCGAAGACGAGGAAGCAATAGCTCCAGTCTTCCGGCGGTCGTTGGGCTCGGCTGAGTAGCTGACCAAGTGGGAAATCTTTTTGAAGTTTCTTGATTTTGTTCAGGCATTTGGGGAGGTCGTTAGGCTGGAAGCCTCCGTCGTCTGCTTCTGTCCCCGGCTCTCCGGCGTGGTTACGTTTTCTCTCTCTCTTTCTTCTTCTTCTTTTTTTTTTTAAATAAAAAAATTAGTCCATGTGGCTACTTAGTCAGCATTAACTGGAAGGTTACTGATAAAATAGGTGAATTGCACTAATTTGACAAGTTGAAGGGTTTAATTGGAGCTTTTTATAAATGGAGGGTTTAATTGCTCTTTTAGGTATACTTTGAGGGCCTATTTGACCCTTATCCTTAATTTATAATGTATATTATTTTAAAATAGGGAAAAGGGTAAATAGGCCTTTGAACTTTAGTTTAAAAGTCAATTAAGTTCTTAAACTTTTTAAAGGTGCAATTACACTCATTAATAATTCATTTAGGTGCAATGAAGCCCAAAAACAAGTTAATGACCTGCTATCACAGGTCATTAAGGTTCAGGCCACATTCCGGTGAATTTTTCAACAAAAAAAGGTGACAAGCAACTGACCTAGATTTGCCGAAAATTTCACCGGTCACTTTTTTTTTTTTTTTTTTTTTTTTTTTTGCCGGAAAATTCGACGGAAGGTGGTCTAAACCCTAATGACCTGTGATAGCAGTCATTAATTTGTTTTTGAGCTTCATTGCACTTACATGAATTGTTGAGTGGTGTAATTGCACCTTTAAAAAATTTAGGAGCCTAATTGACTTTTAAGCTAAAGTTCGAGGGCCTATTTAACCATTTTCCCTTTAAAATATAATATACATTATTCTAAAACATAATGTACATTGTTCTAATTCATAAAATATATTATTTTATTTTAAAAGTTTTATTATTCTAACATATAATGTACATTATTCTAACTTATAAAGTATATTATTTTAACACGTAATGTACATTATTCAAACACATAAAGTATATTATTCTAACTCATAATGCATATTATTTTAACTCATAAAATTCAATGACGTCATTTTGAACTGTGATTCGCACAATTAATTTGCCTTTGTTAATTGTAACACTCGCAATTTACTTTCGCAGTGGTTCTAGGAACATGATCCCACTAACTTAATCAAGATGACAATTCTTATCCCTTAATTTAAACTAAATTTGTTTATCTCATTATGATTCTTTATTGGTTTATCTCATTATGATTCTTTATTAGAAAGTCATAAGGCGAAATTAATTACACCTAAAAAGATGGTAGGTTTCGCTGTCTTAAAAAGAAAATGCCTAAGCATTCTAAATTGACATAATAATTTAATTGGGTTTAAATTATCCAAATCCTATTCACTTGATTTTGATTTGTAAATTATATCGTAAATTAAGATCCACTTCGCATGATAAATTATTGTGTGAGTTATAATTTACATAATTATATAATTAGAATGATGGACATTATGAAATTAAAATGCGATATATTATGAATTAAAATAATATATATTATGTATTAAAATGATGTACAGTATCTGTTAAAATAATGAATTTGCAATGCAATGTAATATGGAGAATTGCAATAGGGGGCATTTAACATCTCAATTCTCAAGGGGGGAGAAGCCGAAAGCTTTCATTTGATTGAGAATGGCTTCTGGCAGATGGATAGAGAGTGTAGCGGATCTGTGGAATGACAAGGCTCGATCGCTGCAGTTTCTGCTACGATACCGTCTCAGAGTCGCCGCCGATCACCGCCGTCTTCGTCCGAAGTCCTCGGACGATTACTTCGTGTCCACTATACAGAGATGAGCCCAGCGGTTTAGCGAATTCCGTCAGGAGTCTCCGCCTTCGTCTTCCAAAGTTCTACCGCAAAAGAGGTCTATTTCTACCCCTGTAATTCGTTCAATATGCGTCAACATGGTTAGAATGTCAGTATTTGCTGAACGTGTATTAGAAGCTTTGCGATTCTAGAAATTTTATGCTTTTCCTTTACACTAAACTTTATCCCATCACGCTGTTTATTGAGCTGCAAAATTGTTTCAAAGCATTTGGTCAAGCATCAGGAAAACATGAAACATTGTTTCCTAATTTGGCCACGCTTTCCTAATGAAATTAGGAATCCTCCTCCTCTGCTAGGATACAACCGCCAAAACTCCAGAATTGTGTTTCCTACTCCTAGTGTGTTTAGGAGAGTATATACTATATATATATATATTACATTGTCCTTAAAAGGTATTTAAAAGGCACGTAAGGCTCCACATTGTTTGAATTCTTGTTTCTAATTGCAAACAGTATGGTTAAACAGGGAGGAGATAGAAGAAAGAGGAGAGCTTACAACACTAAATTAAGTCATATTGTTCCATCTACTCATTCCCTCCCTCAAGAGTTAGTTGTCAATATTCTTGCAAGGGTAGCTTCTCATTCATTACGTGATCTTTTAAATGCCAAATTAAGGTACACATTACCCATACATACATGAATGGGAATTTTGTTTTCTTGAATTGCAATAATTTGATGGGTTTTTATTATTTTATCCTTTCAAAGGGATAGGATGATGTTATTGATATTGACCAAAACGCAGTAATGATTTGGTTTAAAATAGAATGAATTGCATATTGCCTTGATTTTTTTTGCATAGTTGCACAATTGCACTGGTTAAGAGCATCCCCAATAATTATACTTTTTGAGGAGTTTTTAAGGTGTGACTAGGAAAGATAAATGGGAGGGAAGGGAAAAAACAAAAACAAAAACAAAATTTTTAAAAAGTAAAGATTTTTGTGCCTCACGCGAGGCAGCTTTGTTTTTGTTTTTGTTTTTGTTTTTGTTTTTTTTTTCTTTCTTGGTGAGGCCCACAAATCTGGCAAAAACCAAGGTCCTTCAGCAAAGACCAAACTTAAACCCTCATTCTCAAGCCTCTGCCATTTAAGTTTTTACATTGTATAGTAACTTCATAAATTTTGTGTTTTATTACTTCTATAATAGCTATATCTTACATGTGCAAATATCTCTTGTTTTACAGCTGTAGGGAATGGAATGAATTGGGTGATGATAACTTGGTATATAAACATGCATCACTTGCTAAGATCCCAATCTTTCGGTGGAAACGAGAAACTGCAGAAAATAAAAGGAAAAGATCTTTGTTCTTGCAGAGGTGTGTCGATGCTGGAAATTTAGAAGCATTATATAGGAGAGGAGTGGTACACATACTATCCCTACTTTATCATCATACCTTATCCACATCAATACTTTTGTACCAAGTACAACCATTCTAGCTGCATTGAGTTTACAATACCAGTATACTGCAAACAACATATACTGCTACTTGGTTGTACTCGGTACAAAATGCACTGGATTCCATTAGCATTGTATATACATTTTCTTTACGGAGTAATAAATAGAGTAAATCAATATAAAGTAATGAACATGTTTGCAGGTCGATTATTTGCATAGAAAGGAACGAGGGTATGCACTTGAGTGCTTGAAGAAGGCAGCAAATGCAGGGCATGTAGCATCTAAGTATGCAGTTTGCATAATTTCAATATATTTGGGGGGAGAACATAAGAAAGATGGAATCAGTGTGTTGAGTAGAATGAAGGAGTCAAAGCAAAGTAGAAAGGAAGTAAGACAAGCTCGTCGAAAACTAGTAGACATCATCAATATGATTTGGCTACGTAATTTTCTGTGTGTGGAACCAAAACCTGTTTGTTGCACTAAACATCGTCTTTGTAAGAAGAACTGGTGGGGTCCCATTGACAGTGATGATGAAGACTCAGGCATAGAGTGTGAATCTTGTAAATGTGACTTAGAAATTTCTCACTTTAATAGTATTTGGCCAAAAGTATGTACTCCTTAACTTTTAGTAAGGTTCAAACTCATAATCAAGATTCTGGCCACTTAAACAAGGCTTCAAGGTTATATATATAGTTTGAATTTAGTGATGTGATATATATTTATATTCTTTTTTTTTTTTTTTGGTTATTAGTATACATATACTGGTACACAAATATTTAATCTCAGGAAGCTCAGTTGAGAGAAGATTGGTCTGGTTTGTATTTGCGGATGATATTTAAAAAATATATATATATAAGGAAACAATTTTAAAACCTGTGTACTTTATAAATGTAAAGTTCTCATGTGTGGTGTCTTTGAAAATCTGTGGCATATAATTTCTAGAGAAGTATTAGTGAATATAGATTTGTTAGTCTCATGTGGTGGTGGGTTAGACCTTAGCTTGTCCTGTTACAGTAGTGTCGTGTTACCCCTACTGATGGCAAAAATTGATGTGGACTATGGGTCCACACAACGCTATGTGAATTATAAAAAATAAAAAAAAAAAAATTATTTGTGTACTGAATGTACATTATACAAAATGTATTTTTATTACTCAAATAATGTACTTTTTATTTGTGGTCCACTCGGCTGTGTGGACCATGGTCTATGCAATAACGACTCTCTATTGAACGAACTATTTGGATTTTGCAACAAGTCGACTGAGAGGGAATGGGAACAATCACTATTTCATTGACCATGGTACACACAACTGTAAGAATTATGAATATAAAATACATTTTTAATATACTAAATGTACATTATTTTATACATATTGAAGGTACATTATTTTATATACTATTAAATAATGTACATTTAATATATAAATAATGTACATTTAATATATATTAAAAATTACCATTTATTCATATTACACAGAAAAATTTCCCAAATGGGAATCCCTTGCCATTGGCATGGATACATACTTTATGGATTAATGTCACACTCACAGCCAAAAAGCGAACGATTGTGAATGATGAGAAGAAAAGAAATATAGGAGTCGTTTACTAGCTTGGAGAAATGGAGGATTTTCCAGAAAATAGAGAAATTGCGAAGTGAAAAAAATAAAAATTGAAGAAATTGTTTATTAATTTTTTTTTTTTTTTTCAAATTCAATCTCTATCTCCATTCTTCCACTTCTAATACAAATTTAGAGAATAGATAAAAAGCTTTCTCCAAATGGAGGAATAGACACGGGTGAATAATAAACCGGATGAACAGTGTGTAAGGTCCTGGGATCGATACCGCGTGCGGCGCTTGTCTGTGTTTTGTTCTTCCCATTCTCCTTTCTTCTCTTTTTTTTTTCCCACTACGTCTTCCTCTTTTTTTCCATTTCTTTCTTCTTTCTTCTTTCTTCTTTTTTATTATTATTATTATTATTATTATTATTATTATATTCCCCTACGTCTTCCTCTTTTTTTCCGTTTCTTTATTATTATTATTATTATTATTATTATTATTATTATTATTATTATTATTTGCACAAAAAATCACATTTGTATTTTTATACATGTTATTATTGCGTATGTTATTTTGTAACCATTTATAATTTATTTAGTGTAAAATTTTTATTGGTGTATTGAAATTATTATTATTATTATTATTATTTTCTCCCTACGTCTTCCTTTTTTTTCAGTTTTATTATTATTATTATTATTATTATTATTATTATTATTATTATTATTATTATTATTATTATTATTATTTGCACAAAAAATCACATTTGTATTTTTATACATATTATTATTGCCTATGTTATTTTGTAATCATTTATAATTTATTTAGTGTAAGATTTTTATTGGTGTAAGATTTTTATTGGAGTATTATTATTATTATTATTATTATTATTATTATTATTATTATTATTCCCCCTATGTCTTCATCTGTTTTCCGTTTTCTTTTATTATTATTATTATTATTATTATTATTATTATAGAAATGAAAAACTGGAAATAAGGAATAAAAATTAGAAAACTGGAGAAATGGAGAAATGGAGATGGAAAACTTGAGAAATAGAGAAATGGAAAAGTGAAAATGGAAAAACAAAGGAATGAAGTAAATGACCCCATAGTGTTTTTGGGTGTTACAAGAACAAATATGTGTTAGGTTTGGTTGAAGTAGACCCAAAAACTCCCTAGGCCCGTGTTAGGATCAATTTTCTGCTTCTCTATTAGTCCAAATAAGTCTCCCTTTTATAGGGCGTATTACAACTTATAAGGACTTTCGTGCTAATAACAGTTGCTATACTATTCTTAATTAGAGACTATATACTAATAGTTTTTTTTTTTTTTCCTGAAATACCTTGAATTCTTTACAAGGTAATACCTATTTTATGCTTTTACAAACATTTTTAGTCCAAAAAATCTAAGGGTATGTTTGGTTGGTGGATTTTATCCATAGGAATGGGTATGAAAGTGATTGTTGTTGTTTGGTTGATAGGTTTTTAGAACACTACTATGGGTTTCGAATACCCTATCAATTGAAAAAACCATACCCAAATACAATAAGGGTTTCATTCCCTTATTCATTCTCAAGCACTACTATTAGTAACCATTCTTATTCCACCCTACTACCAAACATGTTAAATACTTTAACCAAAACCCATTACCATTACCAAGTATTTGATACCGATTCCGATTCCAATTCCTATGTGCGAACCAAACACACCCTAAATTCCTTCGAACTTAAGACCACCTATTTAATCCAACTACTACAAAGTAAAACTATTAAATTGGTGTATTTGATCCATTTTTGTAAACTGTTAAAATCCTATATCCTATATATAATAAAGCCATATGGTCTTGTGAAAATTAAATAGTAATAATCAACATTTAATTTTCACAAGACCATAATAATATTGTTAATTATAATAACAATAACAATAACAATAATAATAATAATTGCAATAATAATGATGATAATAATTTCCATTGACAATTTCTAATATATATATATATATATATATATATATATTTATTTATTTATTTATTTATTTATTTATTTATTTATTTATTTACATTTCAATTGCTACTGTCAAATTATTGTGTGAACGATGGTCCACATAATTGTATGGATCATGAATATCAAATACATTTTTAATATATTAAAAATACATTATTTTTATATTGAAAGTACCTTACATACATATATAATGTACCCTTAGTATATTTAAAATATACTTTTTATTGCATGCAACCCCAAAGTTCATAAGTTTGAAATTAATATATGGCATAGCTAGGTGGCCTAATATTTAAGATTGTTGATGTGCATATTGAGGACTACGGAGACAAAGATGCGTTATTCGTGGATTCATCGGATACTATCCAACAACACTCTCCAACTTAATTGACGTGAAGTAGGCTTAGTAACATTAAGATTATATTCTCGAATTATTAGTTCTCAACTTTTATTGATTACACACTTAATTCGATTGTATTTGGAAGAAAAAATCAATGTTCGAACTAAGATTGTGATTTTGGTCTTTAAAGGTCAATTGTATGTTGCTACATCTAGAGTTAGAAATCTCAAAGGTCTAAAAATTTTGATCCGTGGTGACTCTAAAATTGTAATTCAATTACTATTGTAGTTTACTAAGTTCTTAAAAATTTGTAATATTAAATACTATGTACTATATTTTTATATAGTTTAAGATTGTAGTAATCACCCACCTTAAATATTATTTTAATTGTAAATATATTTATGTTCATAATTTTATCATAGGAATTCACACATAATAATTATTAAATAACAAAAATTTTATATATAAATAAACCTCATATATGATATATTTTTATAACATATTTTTCGTGCATCGCACGGGACAAATACTAGTAATTATAATATACTCCGTATTTTAAATGATTTTCATCACCGGGGCTACTGTACCAGTGAGTGAGGAGGTGGTGCATGACAATGTGTCAAAAAACTTGCAGATGGCGGGTCTTGGTTCCCAGGCCCGCCCGACCCAATGAGTACACTAAGCTGGAACTGTCGTGGCTTGGGCAATCCACAGACAGTTCGTCAACTGGAGGACGTAGTGTCCCGGAAAAAGCCTGATTTTGTATTTTTGATGGAAACTAAGGTACGAAGGGATCATGCGGAACATGTTCGAATTAAGTTAGGGTTTGAGGGGTTGTTTTATGTTGAGCCGGGGGGTGAACGTGGATTAAGTGGTGGCATAGCACTATTATGGCGGAAAAATAGCACAGCAAGACTGATAACTTACTCAAAGAATTATGTTGATATGGAAATCAGTATGGTTGGGTTTCCACACTGGCGAATGACTTGTTACTATGGCTATCCAGAGAGAAATAGGCGCAGGGAGGCATGGAATCTCATTAAATCCTTAAAGTCACAGTCTAATCTACCATGGGTTATGATTGGAGACTTTAATGAGCTTCTATTCCAGTACGAGAAGAGGGGGGGTAATCCACATCCGAATTCTCTTCTGCGTGGGTTTGGAGAGGTCTTGGACTATTGTGGATTAGCTCAGTTGCCGATGAATGGATATCAGTTTACATGGGAGAAGGGTAAGGGCACGACAAGATGGATAGAGGAGAAACTGGATAAAGTGTTGGCTACGAATGTGTGGAGTGATGTAGTCCCAGGTGCAAATGTGACAAATCTATTGATGAGACAGTCGGATCATTCTGCCATCTTCCTAGGTATTCATGACCCGATGGGAAGAGGGGGGACATACAGACGATAGTTCAGGTTTGAGATGGCATGGTTGTATGATGAGGGGTGCAGGCATGTGGTGGAGGAGTCGTGGAATGAGAGAAGAGGGAATGGTTTACAAGATTGTATTGCACATTGTGGCAATCGTTTGGCTAAATGGGGAGGAGACCGGTATCATAAGTTTGGTGAGCGGATTAAAAATCTCCGGAGAGAACAATTGCGGCTCAGGGGACGAATGGATACAAACTCATTAACTGAATTCCAGCGCATGGAGGTGGAATTGAGTAATATGGAGGCCCAGGAAGATGCATATTGGAAACAACGAGCGAAACAGCATTGGCTCAGGAATGCGGATGCCAATACTAAATTCTATCACAGGTATGCCTCTCACCGAAAAAAGAAAAATTCAATATCTCGTATTATGAATAATTCTGGGGATTGGGTTGAAGGAGATGATATGAAGGATGTGGTTATGGATTATTTTGCCAATGTGTTTAGTTCTAGTAATCCTGTGTCTGGCCATAATTTATTTGAAAGGGTAGTACCAAAGATCACGCATGAGCAGAACGAAGCACTGCTTCGACCGTTTGTGGTTGATGAGGTTAGGGCTGCATTATTTGCAATGTTCCCAGATAAAGCACCGGGTCCGGATGGAATGAACCCAGGTTTCTATCAGCACTTCTGGGATATTGTGGGAAGTGACATGGCAAATTATATTGTTGATTGCTTGAATATGCGTCTATCCCCTCTGCATTGAATGAAACGAATGTTGTGTTAATCCCAAAAAAAGATGCCTCAGAGTTAATTTCGGATCTACGGCCAATAGCCCTAAGTAATGTTGTTTACAGAGTGATGGCCAAGATGATTGCGCAGAGAATGAAACCCCTGATGGAAGGTATTATTTCAGACACACAGAGTGCTTTTATCCCTAATCGGCTAATTACTGATAATATTTTAGTAGCAGCTGAGGTGGGACATTTTTTGAATAGAAAACAATGTGGTATTGGTGGATGGGGAGCTCTTAAACTGGATATGGCTAAGGCATACGATCGTATGGAATGGCCTTTTTTGAAAGGGATGCTTAAAGCCTTAGGATTTGATGAGAGGTGGGTGGATTTGATCATGTTGTGTGTTACCACAGTCTCCTACAGGTTTCTGGTCAATGGGTCGCCTACGGAGGCAATATTGCCCACTCGTGGTCTCAGACAGGGAGATCCTTTGTCCCCGTATCTGTTTATCATTTGTGTAGAAGGCCTTTCTCTATTATTACAGCAGGCACAGGCTAATGGTTTGATTCATGGATGTAGAGTGGCACGAGCTGCGCCCCCGGTCTCCCATTTGTTTTTTGCTGATGACAGTCTACTATTTTTTAAGGCGAATGTACAGGAAGCTACTGAAATTAAGAACATTTTGGCTACTTATGAGAGCTTATCTGGGCAAATGGTCAACTATCAGAAATCTAGTATTTGCTATAGTAAGAATACTAGTGGGGCTGATAGGGATATAGTGGCACAGACCCTTGGGGTGGTTCAGGCTCCGAATTTTGGAAAGTATTTGGGGTTGCCGGCATTTGTGGGGAAAAATAAGAAAATAGCATTTGCTTATATTGAAGATAAAATCAAACAGAGAATTGGCTCATGGAATAAGAAGCTCCTAACGCAAGCTGGGAAGGAAATTTTATTGAAAAGTGTAGCCCAGGCAATGCCTACCTTTTCAATGAGTGTATTTTTGTTGCCAATATCTGTTTGCTCTGCTATTGAGCGCACAATGAACCGATATTGGTGGGGCTCAGGGACGGACCGTGGTATTCATTGGAAGTCTTGGGATAAACTATGTATCCCAAAGAAATATGGAGGTCTGGGGTTTAAGGATTTAAGAGCATTTAATTTGGCTATGGTAGGAAAACAAGCATGGAAGTTTCTTACCAATCCTGAGTCCTTGGTGGCCCGCATTTATAAAGCTAGGTATTTTCATGACCGCCCATTTAATGAAGCATGTCTAGGGAATAATCCTAGCTATTGTTGGAGGAGTATTATGGCAGCCAAGGACCTAATAATTGGTGGGGTAAGACGCCGGGTTGGAAATGGTAACTCAACGCAAATATGGAAAGACCCTTGGTTACAGGATGAAATGGATCCTATGATCCAAACGGAGATGCCGCCACAACTAATAGATGCAAAGGTTTCTGGTTTAATTGATCAGTCGACTGGTACATGGGACCCATATATTTTATCTGATATTTTTGACCCAAGTGATGTGCCAAGAATATTGAAAATACCTATCTCCCCGGAATATGATGATACATGGTATTGGTATGATGACCCCAATGGATGCTACTCGGTCAAGAGTGGATACAGGCACGTAGTGGGTATTTATGAGAGTAGCCCGGGCTTTGATAAATGGGACGCTATATGGAAGCTACGAATACCACCCAAATGGAGAATGTTTTTATGGAGAGCTATAAGTAATATCCTTCCTACAACCAACAACTTGCTTATAAAGAGAGTGGATGTTGATCCGATATGTGCCATGTGTGGATTAGTAAATGAGGATGTTATGCACTCATTGGTCTTGTGTGATTATGCAAAGTCCATTTGGACCCAATCTGGCCTTCCGTTACCCCATGTTACCACAAATATTTTTCATGAATGGTTTAGGACAATCTTGAATGTTCTAGACTCTAATGAAATGTTATTTGCAGCTGGAATTCTATACAATATTTGGAGAGCCCGGAACGGAGCAGTATGGGATGCATGCTTACACTTGCCGAGAAGAGTTGTGTTATCAACTCGAACCATGGTGGATGCATGGCTAGCAGTACGTGGTGTCACCGCCCAACGCACAAGCCAACACACTGCTATATTGCCGACCGAGATCATTGCCGCCCCACTGCCCAGTTCGGCAGCTGCGACTGTCTCGCCAGCAGCGCTGCCACACTCGTCCACACGCCAGGAACACTCCGCATACCCGAAGCAATGTTACGTGGACGCGGGATACAATGCAGATATGAAGATAGCCACAGCCGGAGTCCTATTACTAGACCATATTGGAAGATATGTATCAGCTTACTGTGTGCCACCACAAGCGTGTTTCTCACCTCTTATGGCCGAGACCCTAGCATGTAAGGAAGCGTTATCATGGCTCAAACAACGTGGTGAACAATTGATTCAAATCTTTACGGACTGTCAGACGTTGCGAACCAACCTCGAGTCTTCTATCCAACCTCGATCTTATCTTGGCTATGCCCTTGATGAATGCAGACGCCTTATAGCTACTTTTAATTTCGTTTCAGTTATATTTATTCCTAGATCACAGAACGTTATGGCACACGACTTAGCATCAGATGCTTTTAATTATTCTACAGCTATGTACTGGGATGGGATCCCGCCTGACTCGATTTCAATTCATATATAAATGCAACCACATTGGTTTTTTCAAAAAAATGATTTTCATCACACTTTTTTAGACTTTGTTGGTCTTATATTACAAACATTTATGATCATTTAATAATTTTTGCACTTTAATTTTTTTAAAAGAGTCTACAAAAGTTATTTAAATTTTAAATTAAATACAATATTGCAAATTTAAAAACTATTATAATTTCAATATAAGAATTAAAGCATTCATTTTGTTAGTACACCTAGTATTTCACGCATCCAATACACGAAAAAGTTATGTTATTATGAATTTAAATAAATAATTAGAAAATGTTAAAATGTACAATATAGTTAGATTTCTCATATACTTGATTAGATATATATTTTAATAATATACAATTAAAAATAAAATTTTGTATGATTAGAATAGTCCTTAATTATGTACATATTTAGATAAATTTATAATAAAAAATTACATAATTAAATTGATTTATTCCTAATTGCATTCCGCACGTGCCCGCACGCGCGCACACACATACACAACACGAGATCAATTTATATTTATTACACACTTTCAAGTTTGCAATACTTGTAAAATTAACCCCACCATTTTCTCCTTTATTTTTCAGTAACTCTCTGGCGTTGATCTACCCAAATGGATATATCAGATCATCCTCACTTTTTTTTTTTTCTTCAGAACATGTTCTCACTTGAACCCTCACACACACACACAAAATGAGAATAACAGCAAAAGGTGAGGACAAATCATCAATGTTCAACAATGATTTATGATTTTAGTAAAAAAAAAAAAAAAAATACACACACACACAACGTTTATTTTATAATTATTGCAAACTTTCATGTTTGTAATATTTATAAAGCTGACATCGTCCATTTTTTCCTTGTTTTTAGGCCTTCAGTAACCTTCAACCATTGATCTACCCAAATAGATGGATCAAATCAGTCCTTACAATAAAATCACAATTCAATTCCTATTAAAAGTCTAGCCACTCATTGTAGCTTGGAGAATCATCATTGCATCAAGGATCAACTAAGCAAAGCAATTAAAGTAAGAAAGCAAGTAAAGATTACTAAACTTGATTGCAATAGAGATTCAATCTACAATTGTTTCTTAGATTGAGAAGTGTGTCAAACTTCCCTCACCAAGAGATCTTCAATTCAAGAGTTGAGAGACTAGAGAGAGAAAACCTAGCTTAGAACTAAATTGTAAAATTTGAAAAGTTGTAAAATGATAATGTGATGTCACTAAAATATCTAATCTAGCTTTAAATAGTTTTTTCCTCCAAAATGCACTTTGAATTCTCGCGCTGCTCTGCATCCACGAGCCGTGGCCCGCTTGTGGATCGCGTCGTTGAAACATTCTGTTCTCAATCAATGAAGGCTCCACGATCGTGGATCACGTCGTGGAGACCTACTATTCTCAATCCACGACTGCCCAACAATCGTGGATCCTTCCTCTTGAAAGGGCCCGCCTTGCTCTATTCTTGTGGATCCTTCCTCTTGACCGAGATGGTTCTTAGTAGAAAGGAACATGAGTCTAATGCTCAAACTGTTCAACAAAAATTACAATTTTTTTTTCTCGAATTTTAAGTAGTCCCTTGATGAAGTCCATTGAAATATTTGTCCATAAATGAGTTGGGAATGGTAGTGGTTACAACTTACAACACCCATGTTGGGTGTAAGTTTTCCCATTTATTTTGTTGACATGTGGAGAAATTAGATATGAGATTCATTACCATACAACTTAATCCCGGTCAACGAAAATCACACGCGGATGCAATGGATCGTTTTTGTATTCCTTTGTGATTGTTGTTGTGAGTCTCCTATAAAATATGTTGAATAAGTTTCGAGTTTAGAACAATTATTAAAATGAGCCACTGGCGCACCTCTCCTAATTATTGTCCATTTATTATGGAATAATCTTTTTTAGAGGGACAATTTGACATATTTCTGCCAAATCCTTCTATTATATACACCTCTGCATATAGATTAGATTGTCGAAGGTGAAAGCATTATTGGTTTCTCCCTTCCCATTCTTTAAGGAAATAGATCGACAAAGGCTTGGAGAAGTTCGATTGGAAAAGAAATAGACGTAGATAAGACATTGCTTGCTAGGCAAGAGGATAACAAGTTACAAATTCTGTCTCGGCAGGATATGGATATGTACAAAATATTTTATACTCTATATTTATTTTACAAAAGAGAAACTATTTGTTCCTTCATTAAGAGTTGAGACAAAAAAATCTTCTAAGACATTATTAACGGTAAGATGAGACAAAAAACCTTCTAAGACATTACTAATGGTAAGAAGTATTATTCAAGACTTGTTTTCCAAACATAGATATAAGAAAATTGATAATAACTTATGTAAGATCGTCTTACGGGTCTTAATTTATGAAATGAGTCAAATATTTGATTAATGTAGTTAAAGATTTAACTCATTAATCAAAGATCTAATCCGTCTCACATATTGAGACCCTTGAGACGATCTCATACAAATATTACCCAAAAAAATTTGATTCATATCACAAACATAGAAAGATTAGATTATATAATTTGACGAAGGTTTTTTTTGTCCTCGAAACAATATTCACTTTTGTCTTTTAGGCTGCGTGTGACATCAAGGTGGGCATCATTGATAGTCCACTTCTCTAGTTCTCTTGCCACGTATTCAGCGGGACCCGCCTTGATATTTAGCTCATTATCCATTTGGTAAGGGAAAAATTCAGCCCCGCGCACTTTAGCAAGAAACCTAGCCGACTGTCTAACCGTTCTTCACTTCAAATCTCACTGCGCCGTTATTTCTGCAAAAAACCGTTGGATCAGTTCTCTTTCTCATAGCACATCTAAAGGGTGGAGATCGGAGAAGCTTTCAGCTGATTGAGAATGGTTTCTGGCAGATGGATAGAGAGTGGAGTGGATCTGTGGAAGGACAAGGCTCGATCGCTGCAGTTTCGCCTCCGAGACCGTCTCAGAGTCGCCGTCGATCACCACCGTCGCCGCCCGAAGATATCAGACGGTTACTTCGCCTCCACTGTGCAGAGATGGGCCCAGCGGTTTAGCGATTTCCGTCAGGAGTCTCTGCCTTCGTCTTCCAAATTCTACCGCAAAAGAGGTCTATCTCTGCCCCTGTAATTTGTCGAATATGCATCAACATGGTTGGAATCTCAGTATTTGCTGAATATGTGATTCTAGAAATGTCGGTTCTGGTCCTGATGCCTTTCATTTACTCTATATATCAGATCACGCTGTCTATTTAGCTACAAATTTGTTTCAAAAGCATTTACTTTCTATTAACTGCTCCCAATGGAACTAGGGAATGTAGCACTGTAGGGTATTTAATCGGTATTATTGCTTTTCATTAATGATTCCTTCATTAATAATTCCTGTTATGGCTTTTGGGAGTTGGATTAAATTCATTGTCCATATTAAATATTAATACGAAGATGATCACTTTAATTTTCTTATTTTTGAATAAATTTAGTACTCTATTAATACAAACTTGAAAAATAACAAAGTATAGTTGCAAACTCAGGGAAATAAAATGCCAAAATAATCTTGAGAAGAATTAATAATAATATACAAGGAATCTCAGTTGAGAGAAGAATCAGAAGATTGGTCTGTTTTGCATGTATGGTTAAGGTGAATTGTTACTGTTGCGGGCCTCCTGATGACAACTATATCAATATAGAACACTTTTGGTGCCATGGTTTCCAAGCTCTTAATTATGCCTTGTATAATAAACAATATTTAAACTACATGGAATCAGTTAGTGAATTTGATAACATATTCTGAAAGAGTTTAGTGCAATTATGCCTCGGTATTTGCCTTTTAATAGTCAACATTTCTTTTAAACGTAGCTTATAGAATTCTTGTGATCTTGTCTATGTAATTTTAATTCCATTATGTGCCTGATCTTTTCACTTCAGTACTTGTCCTTTCTTCATCCTTTCCTTTTGTTAAATGTACAATATTGGATCTTATGCCTGCAGTTAGCAAGGATGTGGATCCAGAAACTGATTCAGTCCTGACACGTATGCTTCAAGCTGTTGCTGTTCCTCTTCTTGGAAATGTTTGCCATGTATTTATGCATGGCCTTAATCAAGTTCAGGTAAGTTTTACGCCCATTTGCTTTTAGATAAATGGTAGTGGAATTGTTTGTTATCAGGAGAGTAAGTTAGCAATCATTACAGATATATGGTGCTGAGAAATTACATCATGCTGTGCTCAATCGGCCAGGGGACAAGCCTTTAATTACAGTAAGATTTTGTCATTTAACAACTATAGGGATCAAACGTCTGTGTCCAAAAATTGCACATTCTGTTCTTATTTCAATATTATGCCTCGTGGTGATTCAAAATTGCACTTGAACTAATTTTAGGTCAGCAATCACGTTGCTTCTATGGATGATCCACTGGTCATTGCTGCATTGCTTCCTCCAAGTGTTATTTTCGATGCTCAAACTTTAAGATGGACACTATGTGCAACCGATCGATGCTTCAAAAATCCAGCAACGTCGGCATTCTTCAAATCTGTTAAAGTCCTACCAGTTTCCCGTGGTGATGGAATTTATCAAAAGGTACTTTCAGTGCTCATATGATGGCGGGGGATGTTAACTCTATATTTAGTAAATGTAAAGTTAAAAGTTCTCATATCTGATGTCTTTGAAAGTTTGTGGCTTATAATCTCTGGAGATGTATTAGTGAATATAGATTTGTAAGCCTTCTATCAACACTGAAGCATGTCTTTTCATGGTTAAGTGCTTTTTAGAGTAAATATATTTGATTGATTGTAATTTTTTAGTTTAGATATATTCTAGTCTCATATGATGGTGGCTTGAACCTTGTCCGGTTAGGTTTTGTATGTGATATGGTATATGAGTCTCAATTTCATATTGTCTTATGACTATTTAAGAACCAAAAAGCTAACTAAATATTTTCTGAACAATTTTGAGATAATATCACCAGATTACCAAATGAAATTATGAGATACGTATTTTGTTTGTCACAAAAATATGCGAACCAACTTGCACTCTTGCTTTTGCTATGCTTTTATAAATTAGTAAAACTTGGCATTTCTAACCTATTGAACAATCATGCATTGTATTTGAAGTATCTTTGTTCTACTTTGTCATCAAATCATTTTATATTCTGGAACTCTCAAGTGTCTCTCAGAGCATCACATGGACAAAGACACTTCAGAGCTTATTGCTAATTCTATTTCTTTGCTTTGCCATAGGGTATGGACATGGCTATTTCAAAACTCAACCGTGGTGGATGGGTTCACATATTCCCAGAAGGTAGTCGTTCTCGAGATGGTGGGAAAACCATGGGTTCTGCAAAAAGAGGCATTGGAAGGTATGATTATTGGACCAAGGGTAAATATTTTGTGAAAGTGGATGCTAATTACAAAAACTTCAAAATTCCTGTTATTGTTAAAAATATTTAGGCCCTGTTTGGTAAAATTGCTGTTAGCTGATAGCTGTTAGTTGTTAGCTGATAGCTGTTAGTTGTTAGCTGATTGTGTTAATTAGAGGGTATAAATAGTTGATAACATTAGCTGATTGTAGAAAAGTGTTTGGTAAATTAGCTGTTAGCTGATAGTTGTTTGGTATAATTTCTTTTCTCAAAAAGCTAATTGAAAAAGTTACTTGGAGTAGCATTTTGAATTTTAGCCTTTTGGAGTTGCAAAAAGCTAATTAATCAAACATTTATATTGATATTTTAACTAAATCAAACAATTAATAGTGGTCAAATAAGCCAAAATTGGCCTATAGGCCAATTTTTTACCAAACAGGGCCTTAATCTAAAGCAGTAAAGCATAGGAGTTCGCAACTTCGCATGACCATGAGAAGAATGATTTTATCTTCGCTATCCATCCCCCTCCCCTAAAAGAACAAACATAAATAAGAGGAATTTGAGCTTGAACCCTTTAGAAGATAGCATCCATCATTGTTATTCAAGTAAGGCTGCTATTTTCTTCCTTGTTAAGTTTGATATGCAAAACAGTCTTGTTATCAGATTTGGTTTGAGACTTGGGTAGTCTGATTATACAAAGGAGTACAGTGGTGACACAAACAAACTGGTTTTAGAGTCCCTTCCTTCTATTTCTATCAGCCACACTTCTGCAGAGTGCAGATTGTGGTTGGTTCATTTTCAGTCAACCTTATACTTTTTCTTTCATGTATTCAAGAGCTAAGAGATCTGCTAATATTTTGATAGGTTGGTCCTGGATGCTGACTGTATACCAATAGTTGTCCCATTTGTGCATACTGGCATGCAAGAAATAATGCCTATTGGAGCCAAGTTTCCCAGGATTGGCAAGACGGTACGTCTCTGTGCTCATGTAGCTGCTTAAAGTTGTAAATACTGACCACTTCACAACAATCCTTCTTTTGCATGAAAAATGGGTATGGGGGGAGATTTAATATTATGGTTTTCTTGATATGTGATTATGAAGGTCTTTCAGGAATGCTGATCATAGCATCCTAAGGAACCGGGACAAACTGACACAGTTAGATTTCATTTTTTAAGCATTCTAATTTTATGTTTTGTGTGTATGTGCTTGTGCTCTAAAGAGATCTTTTTTTGTTGGGGAATGATTTAGGTGGTTGCCCTATTTATCTTGTTTTATTTTATTAGCATCCAACAGTTTTTGTCAATTTAAACACTTAAGTGTAATATACCAGCTTCTGGATCATATTCAATTTGATAACTTTATAGGTGACTGTGCTTGTTGGTGATCCCATTGAATTTGATGACCTTATTGCTGCGGAGGGGGAGCAGAACATATCAAGAGGAAAGCTCTATGATGCCGTGTCTGAAAGAATTGGTGATCGATTACAGAAGCTAAAAGCACAAGTTGACAGATTAGCGGCTAATAAGCAATCACAGGAGTATCATGTTCCTGTTACAGAACGAGCTGCTGGGATTCTGCAACAGGTCGACTGGGAATCCTTTGGCATGGAAACGTACACACACCCCGATTCTCATTCCTCATCGTTGAAACAAGAGTTTTCTTTGGAAGCCGAGCCAGCTGAAACCAATGCCCATGTAAATCAGGACTCGTATTTCAGAATGGGCTTCTCCGGTAAAGGCAGATTTGCATCGCGAATCAAGAATTACATGGACTCAACCGAAATAACACTGTTCTCAGCTAGAGGTTTGTTTGCAAGGAACAAGGCAGAATGTGACGCTGTAACCATTCAATATTTTAGTCCCCTAAGGGCATGGCACAACCTCTTGAGGAGGCCTAACTGTGAATTATACTATTCTCCCTAAAAGACAATGTTGGTTGGCTCGAAGATCTGTGTAAATATATATAGATTTTGGCTTTTATTTTGTCAGAGGTTTTATATAGATTGCAGCTTCAAGTAAATAGGCAAATATGGTGTAAGTTATTGCGTTTTGTGTTCTGGGTTATGTGCAGATATCTTTGCATAATGTCGAAAAGAAACCTCAAACCGGCTTTCACAAAAGAATTCAGAAATCTTTACAAAATATAGAAAGGAAAATGCTTAATAACCGTATATTTACCACTCAAGCATTGCAAGAAAGGAAAATGACAAATTTCTTTTTCTACTACATACACATGATGTCGCAGGCTGATTTTCTCGTTCAGAAAACAAAATTTCCGTTGCCGGGAATCGAACCCGGGTCTCCTGGGTGAAAGCCAGATATCCTAACCGCTGGACGACAACGGAATGTTTGTTAGAAATGCAGTAATATACTCCATAAAATAAACAGGCGGAAAAAGTTATAATTACACTTTTTATTTATTTATAGAGTTTTATTATTATTTATTTATTTATTTATAGAGTTTGAGGACTAATATAAAAGTTTTTATAATTTAAGGGTGATTCATGTATATATATAATATTACACATAGAAGCCACATCAATATAACCTACAATAACATGTAACTTATATGTAAAAAGATTTTAATAGTCATTTTTTAAGAGTTCAAGGTTTAATATGAAGTTTTTTAATAGCTTGATGGTGCAATTAATTTGTGGCTTGTTTGATAAATTTTTTCTATTTTTTAATAAAAATTTTAATGAAAGTATAAATAATTAGAATGTTTAATTTTTTAAATTTAAAAATATTTAGCAATTTAGAGTTTAGACATTATATTTTTTAATTTTAATTAACTTTGAGATAAATAGTATTTATTAAACGAGTTTGAAAATTTGTTCATTTATAATTGTTGACTTTAATAAACGGATATAAACGAATGCTTACTGAATACAAATATGAGTACTTTTCCCTTATTTTTGATCATCCGTCTGTGTGGGGTGCAATGGTTGTTGTGGTGGAGGGAGTTGAGAAAAAAAATCTCTCCCTATTTTGTTTTTAAACTACAAAAATAATTAGTAGAAACATTATTATATTACATAGTAAATTTTTTTCAAAAAAAAAAAAAACATAGTAAATTTGTGTATAAATAAATGTTTGATGCTCAATAATATTTTCCTGAAATTATTGAGGCCCATTTGTAAATCAAAGGAGTTGAGGGGCTTGACATGGCATATAAAACCACTGCGAATTACGGAGAACTCTGCCTGCTGGGAGCTGCCCTTCTTGCTTCAACATTCGCTACTTTCCCACTTTCAATTTCAAACTTGAACGCCTACCGCTAACCCTATTTTTCTCTCCTCTCCTATATGCGCTGAGAGGTAAGCCTCTTCAATCTCTGTATATTCATTCTTAAAATTATCAATTTGTTCTCCAGACAACTTCATTCTTCTCTACCCTTCAAGTTTTGCAGCTTGTTTGATCTAGCCAGATTTGGATTGACGTGTTTCTGAAATGGTACTTTTAATGTTTTTCTTTTTCATGGAGATAGGGTTTAGGGGTTTTCGGATTTATTTAGTTTATACAAAGATCTGTTCTTTAAATCTCCTAATGGCGATTTTTTTTTTTTTTTTTTTTTTTTAATATCAGCTTCCACTCTCTCTCCTCAAAACTGCCCAGGGGCATCCCATGGTAAGTTTCGTTATTTTTTCCTTTGTCTCTATGATATGAAATACATGTCTATTTGATCTGTTTTATTTTTGGATACTGGTTTTCCACTACACACTGTTTAGTTCATGATACTAACTTTCACGTTCAATTCTCTGATAATTTTGTTTGGTTTATTAGCAGAAATATATTGGAACTTGTTGACTTTGGGTTGATAAGGAAACCCATTTTATTTGTTTGTATAACAAATGATGCCTTGATATAACATATTATATATTTCTCATTGCAGCTGGTGGAGCTGAAAAATGGGGAAACTTATAACGGGCATTTGGTCAATTGTGATACTTGGATGAATATTCATCTCCGCGAAGTCATCTGTACATCGAAGGTATTTTATCACTTCTTAACAGATCCTTTGTAATGTAAAAGTTTCTCTTCTGCATTCTATTTGCTAGGCGTATTTTTTTAACCATTGTTCATGGTGCAGGATGGAGATAGGTTCTGGAGAATGCCAGAATGTTATATTCGTGGGAATACAATTAAATATCTTCGAGTCCCAGATGAGGTTTGGGCACTTCCTCAAATTTCTAATAGACCATTTTGGTTTCACTCTCTTCCTTGTTTTGATAATTGATATTGCATTGCAAGTAATTGTGCTAATTGTTCAACTTGGTTGAACTTGTAAATCTTCAGTTGCTTGCTTACTACGAATTCATAACCATGAACACATCTTTCTTCAAAACTAGTGTGAACCCTTGGGATGGTTACTAAGGATATGATACGGCGATACCTTTGTAAGGAGAAGAAATCCACACGAGAAACATAAAGAGATTTTTGTCTTAAAACAAATTGAAAATAAACAAAAATTTTATTCAATGAGTCAAAAAATTCAAAATTAATACAAGTTTTAGGGTATTTAAATGTATAGCTCTCACCACTGTATTCCTACCCTAGCTTCAAATCACTAAATAGGCTAATTAAAATAAAAACAAATTAAAAATCTAAGATAGGGACCCATTCTGCATGAGTAGGACTTCACACCATATGTATATTTGGAAACTCAAAACAGGAAAGTTGTAGAGATTCCTTTAACTTTCCATAGAGTTTTGAATCACCTCAATCCGGTGTGATATGAGAGAGATATGTCCATAATACTTAACACTTGTTGAAACTGTTTTCCAGATTAGAAAAGTGGCAGGTCTAAACTCTCTTAATTTAGAAAGTGACATCCTAATCATGGCTGTTGGGCTTCTAACCATGCTTGGACAGCCTCTTCTTCAACTTAACTCCCTTTTCTTTTAGCCCAGTTGCACATAATTAAATAATATACATGACTCCTCATTGGGCTTGTAAGGCTTTTCTTCCACTCGAGCTTCTTATAACAAAAATCTTGATCTAAGAGGGAACCCATCTCTCATAATATATGAATGTCATCAATATTGGGCTATATTTGTCTTGGGCCATGTCATCGAAAACAACTAATAATCATCGGTGGTGGAGGTGATAGTTAGTAGTCTTCTAACTTTAATCTACATAAGTAGTTTCCTCATGGCAATGAAACTTTTAACTATCTGCACCATCCATTCGGTCTTGGAGTCCAATGCAGTTGCTATTACCCAAGTAGTTTCATCTTGCCAATGAATACTTATATGTCATGTTCCTTCAGGAATTCTTACTGCTTCCTATGTTTTAGTACTCTGTTTGGTATAAAGCTAATCTAAAAGCGGGTACTGATTGTGGTAAAAACCGTAAAATCACAATTAAGGGTTCTAGAAAATTGAAGTGAATTATGTTTGTGCTTATTCTGACTTCTGAGAATGAATACTGTTTTTTTCTGGGATGATGCAATTTAGCCAAATCTGACATTGATGTGCTCCTTAAGGAGTTAAGGCATTGCAATATGACTACCTTTGGTAGAAGTGCATCACTTTGAAGATAAAATTGAGATTGGTTGCTTTCTGACCAGAGCTTTCATCATGCAATTATTCACTTTTAGTTTCTTTTTACAAGTTTACTAAATCATCACTTGTTTGATTTTTTCATTTATATTTTCTAGTTACATGCTCATGACTAATGCCATTTGTGGCCTTTTTCTTAGGTGATTGATAAAGTTCAAGAAGAAACAAAAAGCCGGACAGGTACTATTATAATTTGATTATTGCTTGTTTGAAGTATCACTACCAGTTAAGCGAACTACTAATATGGATTGCTACCAAAGTTGTATTCATTTTAAGGAGTGTTATTTATTTTCCCCTCACATCCAGAAATGGGAAATGAATGAACAGAGAAAAGGGGACATGTAATTTTGGAATTTCCACAAAAAAAAAGAAAGTATAGGATGTGCTTGGGACATTTGTGTTTGGTTCTAACTTAGAATTTTTTTGTGTATGTGTTGAGCAGTTTAAGCTTGGTTAGAGTTTATATTATTATGGAGTATAATTTTAAGATCATTGGAAGCCTTCCTGTATTTACTAGTCTGTGTTGTTATTTAAAAAAAATCTGATTAGGAACTCATCCTAGTTTGTTTGAGGGATAAACATTAACAAATACCATTATGTCAGCATGTTTGGAGAATATATAAGTATAACTTAGCATAAAATGGCTGCATTTCCTTTTCTTTGTCCTTTGGCTGTCTTGGGGTATAATTGTGTACTTATGGCTATGGACTAAGAACCTGCCTTGCTGGTACTGGATTATAAAACACACTTGTTCAATACATGTATCATCTGCAAACTTGATGAAGTGATGAACTATTGCCTTGACAGTGCAAGATTAAACTATTACAAGTAGAATAATGCATCTAAATTTTTAATGATAAGACTACTTGGAATATTGCTTTATTATGCTTGAAGCTTACATGATATCTTTTTGATTTTCTATTTTGTTAAAGGCAGCTAATTGACTAATACTATTGCTTTATATACTTCCACAGACAGGAAGCCACCTGGTGTCGGGCGTGGCAGGGGAAGAGGTAGAGATGATGGTGCTGCTGGCAGACAGGGAAAAGGAATTGGGCGTGGAATGGATGATGGAGGTGCCAAAGGCCGTGGGAGAGGAGGTCCTGGTGTCAAGGCTGGTGGAAAAGGTATGAATTTAATTCAATCAATTGTTATATTAATTTGTGCAATTGCCTCTCTCAGAAGCCATAACTCTATTATGTTGATGGCCTCTCTCTGAAACACCTTTGTCCCTCTTTGAATTATACTGAAAGTCTATAGGTGAGAAATATGAGGGTGTGTTTGGTTCATGGGGATAGACACAAGGAATGGGAATGAATTAATGAAAGTCATACACACATTGTTTGGTTGACAACTTTTTAAAACATAGGTATAGGATTTGATTACCCCTATAATTACAAAACTCATTACCTACTTGAAATCAGGTATCATTCCATTAACTCAGCCTTATCACTCATTTCGTCGCCTCCTCACTTCATCGACTTTCTCACTGCATTTCCTACTCACCTCATCGCCACTCTTAAGATCAATTGCCTTGATTTTTTGTTTTTGTATTTTTAAAATATTTATTCTGATTATAGGGTCATACATAACCAAACATCAATATTGGTAATCATTCTAATTTCATCCTACTACCAAACATGCAAAATACTTTCACCAAAACACATTCCAATTACCAAGTATTTGATTCCTATTCCGATTCCAATTCCCATGTTCGAACCAAACACACCCTGAAATTGTCTATTATGTACATGGTCCAGTCATGTAGTTTTAGCGTTCTTAGGTAATAATTACCTAATAGAGTTCTTGTATAGATGTGCACAATCTGTGAGGTGATTATACATGACCTCTTTATTTGCTAATTGCATTTTTTCTTGGACCGGCTTTGGTGACAGGTGGAGGTCGTGGGCGTGGCTAATATGCCCGAAGGATCAATTGATGGCAGGATTGCCACTTTTAGAGGCATGGTAGATGTGTTAATTCTGGAGTTGAAGAAACATCTCGCTTATCCTGCCTGGTGGTTGAAGGGTGGTGTATTAAAATGTATTTAGGTGTGTGTTATTCCTTTCTTTGTTAAGTGTTTAGTTGGATGGAATGTAATATACTAATCCCCTTTTGAAATGCTCACTTTATGGGAGTGGGAAATTCCCTACACATCTACTGCTATGTTGTCCTTTGGGTAAAATGTCATTTGCAAACTTAAAAGAGAACTTGATGGTATGGTGAAACTAATGGAAATTAGTGTTTTTTTTTAGTCTTACTGACTCTGTTACAACGTAGTATCTGTTCGTATATATTAGTTTTTTTTTTTTTTTTTTTTTTTTTTAATAATTAGTTTTTGAGTGACATTGACTTTATTATAATGTAGTATCTGTTCATAATTATTTTCTCAACCTGCTGAAGCACAAAGAGTCAATGCTGCTTCCACTGAAGTTCAAATTTACAACCTTTCATATGAGAGTGCAACCATAAGGTCTTGGCTTTTAATTAAGTTAATTTTCTTGAATATCTCATTAAAGATCTATAAACTACACAGTAATATTCCTAAGATTGGGAACACAAATGTGAAAGTGATTGGTATGATATGTTTGCATGTCATTATTTAATTTAATCATGACTCAAACGTATAGATATATATATTACGGAGTACAAATCAATTGTAATTAGACCCAATTCAAAACAATCACGCTATCTCAGAAACCCGACAAAAAAAAAAAGAAACCCGACAAACATGGTAACAGCGAAAGCAGAACTACTTTCTGTTACTGACAACGTTGTATTCCAGCTTTTTGTCTAACTATTACAGTTTATCCAAACACTGTCTTCTCTCAGCCTCTTTTCGTTTCAACGTTTATTAGATTAGATAGGTAGATATATGCTAGCTAGTACATACTAGTTCCATCTCAAGCTAGAAACAAAGTATTGTTGGCGATGGCTGATATAAAAGAAGAGACGAAGAATGTTGAAGCACCAGAAATGGAGAAAGAAGAAACACCGCCTCAGAAGACGAAGCGCGTGGCTTCTCTGGATATCTTTCGAGGCCTCACTGTCGCGGTATGTAGACTAGATAGGAGACATTAGAGTGAAAATATATAAATCTTATGAATTGATAGCTAGAAACTATGGATTTGTTTTTTTAGGATCTTAACACTCCGCCAGAAGGTATAGCTAGTAGCGAGAGACCCAACAATCCCTACCTATTTAGTGCTGAACTTGTCTCTTCATCAACTCTCATCACCTAGCACTTGCCAGACTTTGACCCTGTTTGGTAAAATAGTTAGCTAATTAGTCATTTTCGACTTGTTTGATCACTCTTAGCTGTTTGACTTGGTTAAATAATCAATATAAGTGTTTTGTTAATTAATTTTTTGTAATAGCTTATTGCTCGAAAACAATAAAATTCAAAAATCTGGTCAAAGAATTTTTTTTGATCAACTTTTTGATAAAACCATTTTATATGTAACTAATTATCAGCTAATAGTTAATTTACTAAACATCTTTTATACAATCAACACATTAACCTAATCAGGTAACAACTAACATCTATTTATGAAACACCCCCTTTAACTTGTCTACCTTTCTCTCCTAGCCACCTGATACTGGACTTGACCCTTCACCAGTCTTGCCCAACATGGTTACTTTGAAGTCGGCCAAAGTTGGTCTAAAAATCACTTTTGATGTGTTAACCTTGGGTTTATATATATATATATATATATATATATATATATATATATATATATATATATATATTATTGTGTATTTGGTTACATATTGTGATTGTGTTTGATCAGTTGATGGTGTTGGTTGATGATGCGGGAGGAGAGTGGCCTGTGATAGGGCATGCGCCATGGAATGGCTGCAATCTTGCTGATTTTGTGATGCCATTCTTTTTGTTTATTGTGGGAATGGCTATTGCACTTGCTCTCAAGGTTTGATCTCCATCTCTTATATATTTCCCTTCAATGCCTAATGAAATTGCAGCTTAATTGAGAATAATTATAGTTATTATGTGTAGAGAATACCAGAAAAGCTAGTGGCTATCAGAAAGGTGATCTTAAGGACCCTAAAACTTTTATTTTGGGGACTCCTATTACAAGGTTGGTTAGCTCTTCAATTTATATATATATACTATATAGTCAAGCTAAACTTAGCTACTTCTGCGTTTTCTTGTTTAGTTTATATTGGGAAGGAAATTGTTTAGTGCATTGCTGAAGGTTTGCTGGATATTATTTCCTGAGAGAAAGCTAAGTGAAATTGTTTAGTCTATCAGCCAATTTTGGCTTGTTTGATTACTACTCGCCGTTTGACTTGGTTAAACAACCAATATGAGTGTTTAAGTAGTTAGGTTTTTGTAGCAGCTTATTGCTCCAAAACACTAAAATTCAAAAAGCTGCTCAAAGCAGTTTTTTCGATAAACTTTTTGAGAAAGTCATTTTGTATGTAATCAACTATCAGCTAACAATTAATTTACCAAACATCTTTCTACAATCAGCTGATGTTATCAACTTGTCAAACTCACTAACTCAATCAGCTAACAACTATTTACCAAACACTCCCTAAATGTTTTGCCACACCTGAAAATGATTGCATTTCTAATAGTAGCTTTTTTTTCCAACTGTGAAGGAGGCTATTCACATGCCCCTGACAAACTAACATATGGTGTGGACATGAAAAGGATAAGGTGGTGTGGCATTCTCCAGGTAATGTTGTACTTTCATTTTTTTTTTTTTTTTTTTAAATAAATCTTTTGAATTGGATATCTCTCTTGTTGATCTTATGCATGGATGCATAATGAGGCTTTACTTGAATGCCCTTTTCTAGAGGATTGCTCTTGCTTATTTTGTGGTGGCAATGGTAGAGATTTCAATGCAAACATCCCAGGCTAAGGTTCTATCCCGGGAACGATTCTCCATATTTAAGCTATACTATCGACACTGGTGAGTCTATCCGACTTTAATCTGCAGTCTCCTCGATTGGCAATGGTTTCATATGCCTAATTGCCTATACTAGGATTGCAAAACTAAGTTTAATATAGTACAGGGTGGTTGGAGGTTGTGTTTTAGTGGTTTACTTGGCAACATTGTATGGAACTTATGTTCCTGACTGGCAATTCCTTGTGGAAAATACAGACAGTCCCGACTTTGGGAAGATCTTAACTGTGAGTAGTAAGTCTTAGTTTTCCTATAATTCCTCGATCAGACAGAAAATTATTATTATGTTGTTAAAATTTGTTGGTTTTAAGGTATCTTGCAATGTCCGAGGGAAACTGGATCCTCCCTGTAATGCAGTGGGTTATGTTGACAGACAAGTGCTAGGAATCAATCACATGTATCCACATCCGGCCTGGAAGAGATCTAAGGTGATGATACATTTGTCGTTCTTTTAATTGAAGCATGTGCTCCATTTGAACTAAAAGCTAAGCCATATAATGGGACTGGCTCTGATACCAAATTGAAGTATTGATATGCAAGTTCGGGTTCTGATTTGAAGAACTAACTGCAGGCTTGCACGAAGAGTTCTCCACACGAGGGGCCATTCAGAAATGATGCCCCGTCGTGGTGTTGGGCGCCTTTTGAACCAGAAGGAATACTGAGGTAGGATCATATATATATATATATATATATATATATATATATATATATATATATATATATATATATATATATATATATATATATATATATATATATATATGTTCCATGTCTGATATGATTATGATTACAGCTCAATTTCTGCTATCCTCTCTACTGTTATTGGAGTTCATTTTGGACATGTTCTTATCCATTTCAAGGTGAGATCTGCAACTGTCATGCATTTAATTACTATTAAATTGTTTCTAATCACATAATCCATCATATCATTATAGTTGTTGGGGTTAGGGGATTGTTGGGCAGAAGCCTAAATGGCCAAGTCTAGCACCCTGTCCCTCGATAATGTGGCTGGCATAATGAATAAAGTTGCGCCTTCCCTACGAGCTATAGCTTTTGGTGTAGCAGTAAACACTTATCCTAACAAGTGGTATTAGAGCTAGGTCCTTTTTTTTGTCAGACCACAAGGTGTCCTAACAAGCCCTAACTGTAGGAGACACCTTTAAGCGAGACACCTTTAAGCCCGTACCATAGACTAATCCCCGTTCACCGGACCGGCCCAATTAAGGGGCAAAGTGCTGGCCAGATTGATTTTTTCATATGAGAGAGGGTTCGAACTCCCGACCTCTCTTAAAGGACAAGAGTGCACGGCCACTCGCGCCAACCAAGCTGGTTTTAGAGCCAGGTCCTTTGAGTCCCGGTAAGAGTAAACTCGAAAACCGTGGCGGGTATAAGGAAATAAAGTTGCGCATTCGCTACGAGTTATGAAAACGCTTGATTCTAACAATAGTGTTTTTGAGTGCCAGGATCATTCTTCTCGACTTTTGCATTGGATTGCCATGGGAGTTGTCCTTCTGCTTCTAGGAATCATCCTTCATTTCACAAATGGTAAAGATCAAATTAAAGCTTCTGAAACACATAATTTCTTTTGAATTTCTTTCATTCCTTACATACCCTTCTTCTTTGGCTGCAGCCATTCCCCTAAACAAGCAACTCTACACTTTGAGCTATGTCTGTGTGACATCTGGAGCCGCCGCACTGGTGTTCTCAGCCTTCTACATTCTGGTAAGCCATTGCATCAAAGTTCATTGTTAAGGTTGTCAAATTGGAAACAAAAGAAAGTTACCTAAATTCCTTGTGCAGGTTGACATTGGGAAGCTCAGATATGTGTTTATGCCACTGGAATGGATTGGGATGAATGCAATGCTGGTTTATGTCATGGCAGCTGAAGGCATTTTTGCAGGTTTTATCAATGGCTGGTACTATGATGATCCTCACAACACACTGGTATATATCGCCTTCATCCCTTTCGTTTCGTTGGAACAAGAATTTCTACAAAGAGTTTTTATTATTGATCAATCATATTTACAAAGTACAGGAAGAGATGTATTCTAGTCTTAGCTATATCAGGACTAGTAAAAGTAGAGTTTACAATAATGAGTTAATTCCATCTAGGGTTTTCTGAGTATAGTTGGTTTTGTCACGTTTAGTAACTTTCAAATGACCATCCATGGTCCTTCGATTTTCAAATTGTTACCATTTGTAGTCCAAGTTAACCACCATGATCATTAACTTTCAAAATTTAACCAGTCGCGATCCTCTTGGAAGGACCATGGGTGATTAAAATTTGATAGTTGAAAACCATGGGTGGTTACCTTGGACCGCAGATGGTAACAATTGAAAGTCGAAGGACCACGGATGATGAATTTGAAAGTGTTGGACTAAACGTGGCAAAACCACTATACTTAGAGGACTCTAATGGTATTAACTATTACAATAATATACAAAAATGGAGTAGGAATTTTAAAGCTGATAAAATACAAATTCCAAATACACTATCATCTAACTTGACTGAAACCAACCTTCAATTTTTGTAGGTATATTGGATCCAGAAACATGTGTTTATTGGAGTATGGCATTCAAAAAGAGTGGGAACTTTGATGTATGTAATATTTGCAGAGATATTGTTCTGGGCTATCATTGCTGGTTTGTTTCATTGGTTAGGCATTTACTGGAAACTGTAAAACCTTTTTACTGCAACTGTAAGCTTCACCCATGTGCAATATTATCATTGGCTTCTTACTTTCTTAACTCACTTTTGTTCATATCTTCAATTTTTTTTTAAACCCATGAATATCATTAACATCAAATTAATCTGTAATTTGTAAACATGGCAACATATGGTTGCTCACATCATTTATGAACTCACTTTGTTTTGTGCCTATAGGAAATTTTATTGCTTACCTTTTTTTTTTTTCTTTTTTTTTTAATTTACAATAAAGCATAAACTTATTGTACAAAACAAAATTTTCCATAATCAACAGTGTCTTCTTGCACTAAAAACAGAATTTTCATAATCCCTTTACCAAACCAGCCAAATTCTAAAAATGATTACAAGTTAATAAGCTAGCCATTCTCAACAGATATCTTTTGCTTTTTCCAAACTAAACTGCCTCAAGTCTAAAACTGATTATAAGTTCAAAAGAAGCTAGTCAATCCTATTCAACAGCTGAAGCTTCAAACTTTGCATAACTTAACCATACTTTCAAGTGTTTTGTTCGGCTCAAAAGCCGTTCATACAATGCTCTAGTCCTTTCATATTCACCTTCTGATATCTCGAAATCAATATATGCCTTCTATAGTAATTCTGGCATGTCCATTGCAGGTTGGTTAATTGCAAGCTCAAAAATAGTCCGGGCTCTCTGTTTCATCCAAAGACTTCTCCAACTCAGCAAATTTAGTTCATGCATAGCAGTTTCCTGGAGACCATTCTAGGTATTTTTCATAAAGTTTTCAGCAACGATTTATGTTACCTAGGTGCAATTCTATTTCAATGTACTTTTTGAATATCTTGTCTTTAGGAGCCATTCCAATTGCTCGTCCAAGGATCAATCTGGCAGCTTTCAGCCTCCACCGGCCGACAGGCGACAACCGCCATGTATAAATTGTAAAATGGTTATTAGATAGAAAAAGAATTGATTTTAAAATGTGTATCTTGAAGGAATATATATGGACATTAAAGTATAACCACATAGCAAAATACTGACTATAACAAATCTATATGGGAAAAATATTAAATCCAAAGAAAAAATATATTCAATGGAGATAATGTAAAAAGTTAAAAAATAATAATAAAGATTTCAGGAAAAACTAAACATAGACAGTAAAACCTAAACAAAAAATATTAAAAACTAAACAGTATATAGTATATAGTAATCTGTCGAATAAACATATACTGTAAAAACTAAATAAAGATTTCAAATACTATCCCTAATCTATCAAATAAACATATATAGTAAAAACTAAATAAAAAATAATATAAGATTGAAATAATCTCCAAAAAATCACCCAAAAGAGTAGGACTTACATACCACTTTAGATAGAGTATTTTTCCTCAAATTTTTTTTTTTTTCTTGGGAGATGAATCTGTACGATTTGCATGTTAAAAAAAAAATAGTATAATCTCCAAAAAATCACCCAAAACAGAAAATATTCTAGTATAATTGAAAGACTAAAATGATCATTATTATTATAGTTAATTTTATCAAATATTGTTTTACAAATCACCGATACAATTTGCTCGTCAAAATTGTTAACATAATTCATTATTTACTAATTGCTGATGATCAAATAAGGTCTATATAGACGTGGAAAAGTAAGAATATATTCCTACAGCTGTTAATTATTCCTATTTAAGCCTTTCATTTCTTTTTTTTTTTGTTGCCCAAAGGTATCCTCCAGTCGATAGTCAGAAGACTAATCCCTCGTCCCTACTGTCAGCACACTATAGGGGACTGGCCAAATGGTTTGTTCTTTTCATTTCTGCAAGACTGCAACACCAACTTTTTTTTTTTTTTTTTTTTTGGAAAATTCTGCAACACCAACTATTTCCAGAGGACCCAGAGTTGTAGACGTATGAGCAATTTAAAGGAGTTGTATCATTCCTTCCAGACAAATACAAATGGCAGGCCCCTGCATTTGCTTTATATCACTAATCTATCATTATATTTGAATGTCTACTTAACTTTTATGGTAGTGATGATGCTGATATATAATATACATATTTCTTGACGCGAAAGACTTTTAATCATTATCAAATGACTTAGGATTTTCAGGAAATTATCTACAAAACGACCAATAATTGTTATACCATGGATCTTGATTAAAGAATTATGTATCTGAAGTTGATATTTTTTTATACCTATAGTTAATAGTTTATATGTTTGTAAATAAATTTTGGACACATAATATAATATGTTAATTATAGACACATAAAATAGTAACTGCAAACACATGAACTATTAACTGTAGGCACATAATATATTACAACATATTATGCATGTGTCTGCAATTATCATATTATGTTTTTGCGGTTAATTATTTATGTGTTTGTAGTTAGCATTTCATGTATCTATAGTTAATCTAAATGTTATTTTTGGACCAAGATCCACAATGTAAGGTATACCGTAATCCAATATAGTATAATTTGCCTTTGGATTTTCAAGAAATTATTTATAAAAATGACTTTGGGTTTTCAAGAAATTATTTAATACATCACTTTGGATTAAGTTCTGGGAAAATTATATCATGAATTTAGATCTATGTTGCAATATAAATCCAAGCCCATTAAAATAATATTGTAAGTTTATAAAAAATTTAGATAAATTAAATATGGTTGTTTCCAAGCCCATATATATATATATATATATATATATATATATATATATATATATATATATATATATATATATATATATATATATATATATATATATAGTGAAAGGTTCCCGTGCGATGAATGCATCCCGTGCGGATGTGCGATGGATTAATGTGCGTGAGATTTGTACACAATGTGCGTGAGTGTTGTGCTTAATGTGCCTGAGATTTGTACTTAATGTGCGTGAATGTGTAAAATGCAGCAGAAAATATTGATGTCAGCTTCTTCCCCATTCCCAGTAGCCATTTGTCCCTCCCTGATGATGATGATGCGGAGGCGGGCTATGGTGGTTAAGAATTATGGGAATAATACAACAGAAATCCACACTTAGCTGCTGTGCAAATTTTACTGTGCGTGCGTCATTTATATAAACATTCAACTGCACTGAAGGTAGCTGATGATCTAGAATTCATGGCCAAATTAAAGGAAGAAGTAAATTGAAGGAAGAAGTAACAAGAAGGTTGGGCCTGAACAGATGCTACGACGATGAACATAGTGCCCTTCTTTTGCGCTACAGCATTGTTGATGCCTTTCAACTTTTCTCAATTATTTGATTGCAATTTGACAAAATAACCGAAATGGCAGGCCCCTCTAATAATTTACAGCAGAACATGCAGCACTGTATATATATCTTATAAAACCAAATTCAGTTCGATCATTATTTGAGTGAGTGACGTATATGGTGGTGATGCAAGACTTGACACGCAATTCACGACCACTCACAATTATTCTCTGCAGGTCCGCATCAATATAATGTATGTGTTACTCTTGATTTTTGAATGAATGGATAAAAATGAATAAAATTTTAAATTTGGACAAAATTAGGATAATGCGTTTGACAAATGCAATTTATATGTTAATCCATCCAAAACCCTACTTGCCAAATGCTATTCATATTTTCTCTAAATACATTTTTGAAATTTAAGAAAATATAAAATTGAATATGGCATACGTGTTTGATGTATGGGTGGAACGAGTGAGGTTTGCTAGGGCCGCAGTTAATATTCATTTTAGTATATAGTTGTATGAATCACGATCCAAAAACGACGTCGTTTCACTTTTTTTTTTTTTTAATGCGACCCGCTTCGACATACATTTTTATAACTCATAATGTATATTATTATAACTTATAAAGTACATCATTTTACTTCAGAAGTTTGAAATTTCATTATTCTAACACATAATGTACATTTTATAACACATAAAATACATTATTCTAACTTATAAAATTTAATGACGTCGTAGAGTTTGGACTATAGTTCACATAATAATTTACCCCGCATCATAGAGAATAGAAAATAAGAGTACATGTTCATAGAATTACTCAAAGAAAAAATATGAATAGCCCGCATTTGGCAAATTCAATTTTGCTTTAATTTGGTCAACATATAAATGACTTTTTGGAAAGGAAAATGCTACATTTGTACTCTCAGATACAAAATCTTATGTAGACATTTATGTTGGGACCCACATGAACTTATCAGAATCCGTCATATTACGGAGTAAAATTTAGGGAGTACATGTAGTACAAACTCTTTTGGAAATAAGTTTTTTCTTTTAACTAATTTTATTACAATGTAGTATTTGTTCATACATACTTTCTTAATCTCTCCCTAGAAGCTAGTAATTTAAGCTACTTTACCGAATTGCAATGAGTTTGTCCACTAGCTACATACATTCAAAAGTTGCACATACATCTCAGATCATCTTCATATATATATATATATATATATATATATATATATATATATATATATAGAGTTAATGTCATTTTTGGTCCTAGACTTATTGGGGTGTCGACAATTTTTATCCTCTATAATAAAATTTGCCAGTTAATAACCACTATTATTGATCGTTAGACACTTTTGATCCTCCGTCAGAAAATTCATCTCTTGACCGTCTAATTGAAGGGTAAAGTTGTCTTTTTATGCCATTTTCTTCTAAGTATTCATCTTAAGACTCCGTCAACGTTGCGATAATATCGAGGAAGGCCGCAGAAGTACGCAGAAGGCCGCAGAAGCCGCCTGCGATAATATCCTCGTCGCCGGAACTAGAGCTACCCAACGCCGCCGGACGAAACTTCGGAAATCTACGAACGGATCTTTGGTGAGATTGGTGATGATCATGAAATTGTGTGAAGAAGAATGATTGGTTTTGGTGTCCAGATCCGGAGATAGCAGAGATGAAGAACGATCGAAATTGGCCCCCTTTTTGTACACCCGTCCTCAAACGTATCGCCCGTAATCTGTTCTAACCGGCGAATTCTCGTCCTTGCTTGTTGTCGCTGATGACCCGGACCTCCCAGAGACTAGCGCTGTTAAAGATTGCCGTTCGAAGCAGAGCTTCTCCTAGTCGCAGAAGTACGCTCCGTCAATGAAGCCGCCTGCGATAATATCCTCGTCGCCGCCCCTTGCTCTGCAGTCTGCTGCCGGTGAATCTTTGTCTCCCACCGATACGTAGGCGGTGGAGGCCGCCGCGTCTCCGAAGAAAAAGGGGATGGGCAGACCTCCCGATTTTGGGCGAAAGAACCGGCGCCGCCCTGCGTTTTGCTCTCGAATCGGAATATATATTTTAATCCTCAAAGTCAACTAATCCTCCTTGGATGGAAAATGATTGGGATCGAAAGGCAATCCCCTTGGCCTCAAAGTCAACTAATCCTCCTTGGATTTCTTCCTGGTATCAACTCCCATCTTCTCATAATCTTAGATTCTAATCCCTAATGTTTCTTTGCAAATGCTGGGTAATTGTATTCGTAGACATGAATTGATTATGATACCCTGGAATGGAATCACCTTATTTTTGGAATTTTTTTTTGAATTGACAGTATAGGGAAGGAAGAACATTGCATCTTTTAGTCTTCAGATTCATTCTCGATTTATGTTGAAAAATTACTGTTATTTTTTACTGTAATTGACACTTCGCCTTCGCCTTCTACAGTCAATGTCGAACTGCTACTTTGTATGGGTCTTCCAATTAGATAGCAGTTGCTTCGAATTGGGTAACAAACGGTTCAATTATGGTTGAAATCAACTTCGAATTGGGTAATAAACTGATTGGGGTTGCTATCGTCTTCGAACTGCTGAGTTGAGCTTCGTCTAAGTTGTTTACAAGTAAAAAAATATTTCACTAATAGGATTAGAAGAAGAACGGATAAAAAGACAGGTTTGCCCTTCAATTAGACGGTCAAGAGACGGATTCACTGACGGATGATTAAAAGTGTCCAACGACCAATAACGGTGGCTACTAAATGGCAATTTTTATTATGGAGGATGAAAAGTGTCAATACCCTAATAAGTCTAGGACCAAAAATGGTATTAACTCTATATATATATATATATATATATATTGGTGGTGTATGCAGTATAAATGAAATTCTTCACAAACACAGGGAGAGAGATGGACGATACGGAGAAAAGGCTTTATGAAGCTGCAATTGACGGCAACACAGTCGCCCTACAAGAACTGCTAGCAAACGACGGACTGATTCTGGAGAGGATAACAGTGACTTGTTTCCACGAGACCCCGCTGCACATAGCCGCCATGCGAGGCCACGTTGAGTTCGCAGCTGCAATTCTGGAACGCAACATTCAACTCGCTTCAGAGTTGGATTCCCGCAAGTTATCTCCCCTTCACGTCGCATCAGTGAAAGGGTATGTGCAGATGGTGAAGCTGCTGGTTTCGGCTTGCCCTGAGATGTGCGTGGCGCGCGATCGATATGGCAGGAACCCTCTCCACCTTGCCGCCATGAAAGGCCGGCTTGGAGTTGTGGCAGAGCTTTTGAGGAGTAGACCGGAGGCCGCTCGACAAAGGACTGATTTCGACGAAACTGTTCTGCACTTGTGTGTGAAATACAATCAGTTGGAAGCTCTCAAGATGGTGTTGGAGAGCATAGATGGTGGTGATGATGAGTACGTGAACGCAGTAGATTCTGATGGAAATACCATTTTGCACTATGCTGCTTCTGACAAACAAACTCAGGTATATGTGTGTGTGTTCATATGCTTTTTTTCTTTTTCTTCCTGGCCTCCAATTTATAGCTAGATGGAGTTTCTCTGTTGAGCGGAGGCCAACAAGGGCCAAATCTAATACCATGTGACTAGGGGATTGTTAGGCAAATTCCCTAATTGGTAAGTTCAGTATCCTATATATTATCTTGGCAAATTCCCTAACTGTACTCTCGGAAATGTGTGACGGTATAAGGAAATAAAGTTACACATTCGCTAGCTACAAGTTATAGCTTTTGGTTTAGGGTTGGGGATTCAGCCTTTTGGGGTAAGTTATAGCTTTTGGCAGAATTGTAAGCGCTTGATCTAATAAGTGGTATCAGAGCCAACAATTAAGATTGACGGGTGCTGTTGGGTGGAGGTTGATAAGGACCAAATCCAGGACTATGTAGTTAGGAGATTGTTAAGCGAATACATATAATCGTAAAAAACCAAGTCTAGTACAGTAACTCTTGAAATTAAAATATTTGACTGTATAAGTAAATAAAATTTACGTCTTTGCTATAAACTATAGCTGGATCACGAAGGTAAAGCTATAGGTAACTAATTAACAATATTAAATTAAGTGCAGATTGTGAAAAACTTTGTAAGAAACAAACAAGCAGATGTGAATGGAAACGGAAAAACAGTGATTGATGACACTACATTAGCACAAGAGGAAAGAGAATTATCCCAAGAATGGCTGCAGCTGCCGGAAATTACTGAAGAACCTCCCTCAACGGGCGGAGGCGCCGCCATGGGAGCCCGACACGACACTCCTAACAATCCCCAGGCAACCCATCAAGCAGAAAGGCCGCCGAGAAGAAAGACCGGAGGGGCAATTATGGTGGCGGCCTCAGTCCTTGCATAGATGACATTCCAGGCCGGAGTCACCCCTCCGGGAGGGGTTTGGATAAACAACGATTCCGTTAAATACAAGAAAGTCCCCGTCGGCGGCCGGTCTCCGCCGCCGCACAAGGCGGGGGAATCTGTGATGTCCGATAACCGGCAGGGAGGGTATCAGCATTTCCTGGACGCCAACACGCTAGCATTCATCGCATCCCTCACCGCCGTACTGCTCGAGCTGAGCGGGCTGAACCTGAGATGGATCGACGGGTGTCTCCGGCTGATCATGTGGTTCACCGTTGCCGCTATTGTGGTGACTTACAGCGTCTCCGCCGTGCTCGTCACTTCCCACAATTCCATATCGGACCTCAGCCGAACGGTCAAGATTTGTATAAGCATTTGGTGCATCGTAATGGGTTTGGTTGTCCATGGGAACACCCTTCGCCGTCTTTACATCTCAAAGCCATGGCTGGGAATTGCAAGGCTTGGGAAGAATATAGTGATGCGAGGGAAGAATATAGTGATGAGCAATAATTACTGGAGTCGAGTCCCACAAGCCTAAGACCTGCAACATCCCTTTCTGGAAAGACTGGTCGGGGATTCAATCTTTTAGGAACCATACCGAATGTAGGGATAGGCTGGGCTCGCTTAGCCACCAACCCAGTGTCTTCAAAATAAATATATTTTTCAGTTTTTTTTTTTTTATTTGTCATGGTCAGATCAATTATGTGTTATTTGCTTATTTTCTATAGTATTTCTAAATTTAATTTGGTGTCTTTTAATATAGTTTTTAAATATATAAATTTTATATATTAATATTGTACTTAACATTATTAAAAGTTATATTTGAAATAATAATTTCAGTCAAGTCTTATTAACTGAATTAAACACATAAAATGAGACGGTGAGAGTATATTATAAGAGAGTAACCTCACTCAAAATGACAAGAGATCTACAATTATAACTACAAGATACGAATTTGAATTATTGTTCTCTTAATTTAAATTGATCGGTTTTAAATTTTCTTTGCTGGTTAAAGTCACAAAACAAAATAGCACAAAACTAGAAATTGATATTGTAATTAGAGAAAACGACTCTTAATCTGACGGGCCACACGCTTAACAAATCTACTAAGATCAGATCAATTTTACTTGTACAAGACTCATTGATTTAACTCATTTAAGTAAGGGCAACCCCCATAGGAGGTCCTTCCAAGGATTTTGGAACAGTATAATTTCTTTGGGTCAGCTTTTTACAAACGGGATTGGAGGATTTTGTGAAGTTCTTCCTCCTGCAAACCAAAATTTATTATCAGATTTTATCAGGCTAGTAGTTTTATTTTTAATTTTTAAACAAAGAAAGAATGGTGCTGCCAGTGATCAGAAGTGAACTTCTGCAAAACAACACCGTGATGGTCTTTTGTGAGATTAGTTTCCTTAATTTTTATTTTAATTATATTATTTTTTTAATAGTGCTACCAGTGGACAACGAAATAATGAGATTCAACTATTTTTATTCATTTATGTTTATTATAAATTTATAAATCAAATAAATAAAAAAATAATTAAAATATGAAGATAAAAATGGTGGGTCCATAAAAAATTATGAAAAATTTAAAACTAATGGGAATAAGAGTTTTTGTGATTGTGTGAGATAGTGAATAATGAGATAGATGTTGGAGCCCACAAAATTTTGGGAAAAAATTCTCAATTATTGAGGATGCCCTAATCAGGACTAGCACTTATTACAACACCAATCATGACTTTAAGTAATCATACTATCACGTACGCATTACAACCCCAACTTGACAAAACTGGTAGGATAAGTTAGACAAAGTACAATTTGAGATGGTAGGATAAGTTAGACAAAAGTATAATTTGAGATAATTTAAGGATGTGTTGGTGGGTATGCTACTTATTATGAGTTTTGATATTTATGCTATGGATGTGTTTGGTTCGCATTTGGGAATCGAAATCGGAATCAGAATGTGTATCAAATATTTGGTAATGGTAATGAGTTTTGGTGAAAGTATATTCATTGCATGTTTGGTAGTAGGGTGGAATGAGAATGATTATGCTAAGGATAAATAATAAGATGAAACCCTTATAAAATAAGGGAATGAATTTTTCCATTAATGGGGTATTCAAAACCCACAGTAGTGTTTTAAAAACCAGTCAACCAAACAATAACAATCACTTTCATACCCATACATAGGGATGTCAATTTAGCCCGAACCCGATGGACTAACCCGATAAAAACCGAAACCGACAGGGCTATGATCCGAACGGGCTAGCCCGATAAAACAAATTAGCCCGACGAGCCCGAAATTGATTAGCCCGATACCCGATAGGGCTAGCCCGAAATTAAAAGGGCTAGCCCGACAACCCGAACTATTGAAAATTATTTTTTATTGTAGAAGTGATGTGAAACCTAACATACATAAAATAATTATTATAATTAAAAAGAAATAAATAAATAATATATATATATATATATATATATATATATATATATATATATATATATATATATATATATATATATATATATATATGCCCGAACCGATTAGCCCGACAACCCGACAGGGTTAGCCCGAAACCGGGTGGGCTGGCCCGATTGACATCTCTACCCATACATGAGTGCTAAATCTGCCAACCAAACACACCCTAGTTTGATTCGCACATGGGAATCGGAATTGGAATGGGTAGCAAATACTTGGTAATGGTAATGGGTTTTGATTAAAGTATTGGGAAAATGGTCAAATATCCCCTCGAACTTTAGCTTAAAAGTCAATTAGGCCCCTAAACTTTTTGAAGGTTCAATTACACCCATCAACAATTCATTTAGGTGCAATGAAGCCCCAAATCAGGTTAATGACCTGCTATCACAGGTCATTAGGGTTCAGGCCACCTTCTGACGAATTTTCCGACAGAAAAAAAGTGACCAGCGGCCGACCGACGAAATTTCCGACAAGAAAAGAAGTGTCCAGCGACCGACAAACGGTCGCCGGTCACAAAGAATGTCATTTTTTTTTGTCGAAAAATTTGTCGGAAGGTGGCCTGAACCCTAATGACCTGTGATAGCAGGTCATTAACCTGATTTGGGGCTTCATTGCACCTAAATGAATTGTTGATGGGTGTAATTACACCTTTAAAAAGTTTAGGGGCCTAATTGACTTTTAAGCTAAAGTTTAAGGGTCTATTTGACCATTTTCCCTAAAGTATTTTGCATGTTTGGTAATAGGGTGGAATGAGAATGATTAGGCTAAGGATGAATAATGGGATGAAATCCTTATAAAATAAGGGAATGAGTTTTTCCATTAATAGGGTATTATAAACCCATGCATATTAGTGTCCAAACAATAACAATCACTTTCGTAATCATACCTGAGTGCTAAACCCACCAACCAAACACACCCTATATTTGTTTGTCTATTTTTATTATCTTACTATTGGAATCAAATTCTTTAGTAATTACAAAACTCAATAACCTTTTACCCATCTACTTTTAAACAATGGAATAAAAGATAATAGAGAAAAATGAAAAATAAAATAAAATAAAAAGGTCATTGCCCATGTATTAAATATGGAATTTTAATATATCTATACAAAACTAATAAGAGGCTCCTAACGGAAACTAAAAAATGTTAGGTGTAATTGTTTGTTAAAATGAATTGTTCATACTACTTTACTCTCTATTATATCATTTACTTTTCTTAAATACACATACATTCCGTTGGTGTAAACTTTAGTAACAGAATATTCCGTTAACTATTTATTATTCTTAAATTATTTTCATAAGGAATGTCATATGTTCGAACCCCATCTCATTCAAAATTGACATAATGTTAAGCATATACTATGAATATGTTAGAGTGTATAAAAAATACAATATAAAATTTAACATAAACTTTGGTCAATTAATTAGAATCACGCATTGGGCATTGATGAAACGATACACCTAATTTATAGTATATATTCAACACAGATGAAAAATCATGTCTATTATCATTGTCTTTTGGGGGAAAGAGGATTTGGTTATGTTTTTGAAGCACACTAGGAGATTAGATTAAATCAAGAATTCATTTATGGCGAAAGTGGCAACAAGAGAAAGCATGGATCACGCTAATTAATAGGGGTTTGTACTCAAAAAATTATGCTTGTGTACTATCCAGTGAGAGTGTTTTCCTCTAAAATTGGTATTGTCATATTTATGCATTCTTGAAATATTTACTTTTATGAAAAAAATTATGCTAAAAGTGCAATATCTTGAGTTAATATATATCACCTCCATTAACGTTTGAACCAACAACCTCCCATATGGAAGAGCAATTCAGTGTCACTAAACCACAAGGTCTTTAGCTCTAAAACACTAATTTAAAAGTACACATTGGCATTGGACCATTGTGGTAACTAGTAACATCCCATATGAAAGCGCAATTTAATGTCAGTAAACCACAAGGTCTTTAGCTCTAAAACACTAATTTAAAAGTACACATTGACATTGGACTATTGTGGTAACTAGTACACACACACGCGCGCGCACATGCACGCACGCACGCGCGCACATATATTATTTTCATTTTTATTTTATTTTTATTCTAATTTATATTTACTACCCAACAAAGTGACTCATTATACTTTAACACATTATAATTACCAAGTATTCGATTCCATTACCATTCCGATTCCAATGTTTGAAGTAAACAAACCCTAAATGATTCTACAAATTGATTTCAGACTTGAAGTTTTCTAAAAAAGTTTAAACGAACCAAAACATGTTAATCAATTTTCTATTATTATGATTCAGAATAACACCAAACATGTTAATTAATTTTTTCTAAAAATTATAATCATCAAATATATTCTTTAAAAACATTTTCTCAAGAATTTAATTGATTGGAAAGTACCAAACCCCTCATACAATTTTTTAAAGTCTCTTCCTTTCACAAACAGAATAATTCCTTTTTTTTTTTTTTTTTTTTTTTTTTTTTTTACCTATTCTAATTTATTCCTGGCCCATGGACCTGAATTTGAAAGGCTGCTGCCTTGCTGAGCTTATAAGAAACCAAGTCTAAGCCCAATGCCCCATTCGATTTTCTTGTATTTACTTCAATTACTTGGAGTCTTGGAGACAGAGTCGATTAAATTTGATACTTTCCCAGTTTTCCTCTAATTCCACTCAGATCGATCCTTTGCTTGCTTCTGAATCCCTCAATTTCTCTCTTCTCTATCGCACACACAACGAGCGGGGATGGCAACGGCGATGGTGGAGGACAGCAATTTCGAGGATGACCAGTTGGCTTCGATGTCCACTGAAGATATTGTTAGGGCTTCGCGGCTGCTCGACAATGAAATTCGAATTCTGAAGGTTCTTCTATTAAACAGTTTTGGGTTTTCATTGAATTTGTGTTTTCTCATTCCAATGTATTCGATGATTCAATGTTTGATAATGATGGACATTAGGAAGAGCTGCAGAGAACCAATCTAGAATTGGATTCTTTCAAGGAAAAGATCAAGGAGAATCAAGAGAAGATTAAGCTCAACAAACAGCTTCCTTACTTAGTCGGGAACATAGTTGAGGCGAGTAATTGGTTCATCTTTTTTGTTCATTATTATATATTGAGCACTGCAACTCATATATGTGGAGAAGCTATGAAATTAGGGGTTTCATGGATTCTAGGTTCTAAAGTTTTTTGCTCAACAGTAAATATTGAAACTTCATATTGATTAGCTGGTTTTTTCTTTTGAGATACACTGTCAAAACTCAAGACCTAGATTGTTGGGAACTTGATGAATGTAACTTAGGAATCAATTTTGGGGGGCACTACTCTGATCATTAGGAGTAAAGTATGAGCTTCATAACATGGAATATATTTTATTACATTACATGTGAAAAACCCAATAGGACTTGAATCATTACTCTACATCCTGCTCTTTCAATAACTAGCTTGTAAGCTTAGATTTAATGTGGAAACACTTAGTTTTATTGGGAAAATAAAATCATTAATGCTATGACTTGTTATTTGTGTAAATTTGTAGACTGATACTAAATTTATTCTTGCATGTTTGGTAGTTTCATAGGCCAATACTTCTATATATTTATAACAGTCCTTCCTTGGTGGCATTGCCTTGAATCTTATTGCCTCTCTCTTTAAGTAGTGGTCTGTTGCCTGGTGATGGATTTCATGTGGGCTGACAAGGAAAAGTGGAAAACTATAAGATTCCTCAAGAGTAAAATCATTGTTTTCTATTGAAGAACATAAGAAATTCAGTTACATGATTTTCTGATAAAATAAAAGATGTAAACACTGCCACACTGGTACGTTATCTCTTTTGAGATGCTAATTAATTTTTGTCATTGTCAGATTTTAGAAATGAACCCAGAGGAAGATGCTGAGGAAGATGGAGCAAATATTGATCTTGACTCACAAAGAAAGGGCAAGTGTGTTGTACTGAAAACATCCACTCGCCAGGTAAGATTGCATGTTCTTGTCAATATTTTCTCTTCATGCCTTTGTTGGTATTCCTATTTGCTGAAGTGAGTGCCATTCAGTTTCAATGATGCCTGGTTGTCTTCAGACTTCAACTGATATTGATTTGCTTGTTATGAATTGTAGACAATTTTCCTGCCTGTGGTTGGTCTTGTTGATCCTGACAAATTAAAGCCTGGTGATTTGGTTGGTGTGAACAAAGATAGTTATTTGATCTTGGACACTTTGCCATCTGAGTTTGATTCTCGGGTTAAGGCAATGGAAGTTGATGAAAAACCAACAGAGGACTACAATGATATTGGAGGCCTTGAGAAACAGGCATGTATTTTTTCTTCACAGTTGAACAATTATGTTGTATGGATTAACTGTACATTTTGTTTATTCTTTTAGCATTTAATGTAGAAATCCTCTAATTTTGCTTGGAACTGTTACAGATCCAAGAATTGGTTGAGGCAATTGTTTTGCCCATGACACACAAAGAGCGGTTTCAGAAATTAGGAGTTCGTCCACCCAAAGGTGTTCTTCTATATGGGCCTCCTGGGACTGGAAAAACTCTTATGGCTCGTGCTTGTGCTGCACAAACAAATGCTACTTTTCTTAAGCTAGCAGGTCCCCAACTTGTTCAGGTATTAGATTTCTTGCAATCTTGTTAATATTTATTTTCCATACATCTTTCTTTGCTTTGCCAACACCAAGATATTTGTAAATTAGTGTTTTGATTTTTTAGATAGAATTTGACACATGTATTTTTTAGTTAGATAGTTAGTGTGGTTATTAATAGTATAAGTTTCAATAAGTTTGATATGTATGTGTATATATATTCTGTATCCTTAGATTGATTATGAAAGTTCATTGTTGACATAACAACCATATTATTATGAATATAGATGTTTATTGGAGATGGAGCCAAACTTGTCCGTGATGCTTTCCAGCTTGCAAAGGAAAAATCCCCTTGCATTATTTTCATTGATGAAATTGATGCTATTGGCACAAAGCGTTTTGATAGGTACACTATTTACCTGGCATTTTCAATTGTACTTGAATAGCTTTGTGCCTCCCTATGCAATATTTTTTGCTGCTTGTTGTTGTTATCATTGTCTGATGGGTGAACAAATGGATCACTTTTTTCCTGCTGATTTGATGATTGTTCACTGTAACTGACTTTTTGTTCATTATATGCACAGTGAAGTCAGTGGGGATCGTGAAGTCCAACGAACTATGTTAGAATTACTGAATCAGCTTGATGGTTTTAGCAGTGATGAAAGAATAAAGGTATATTCTTTGCATGATTAAATCCTTATGATACCATCTCTCTGTTTGGTGGTTGTTTGTACTACTGCCAGCTGCCATTTTTCTGGAAGTGTAGAAATACCCTGGCTTGAGATTTTACACGTGTACACAATGGTTGCCTTTTATCGTTAACAAGAATGTGTCAGTAGACTTGTGCTGTTGTTCATGTTGTCCTGCTTCCTGCCCTTCAGGTCATAGCAGCAACAAATCGGGCTGATATTCTAGATCCTGCTTTGATGAGGTCTGGTCGATTGGATCGTAAGATTGAATTTCCCCATCCTACAGAGGAAGCCAGAGCTCGGATATTGCAGGTAAAGCCTTGCATAAGGATATCTCAATAATCTCTCTTTTTTTTTTCCTATTTGTGTTTTGACTTCTATGTAATGCACTAATGCCATGAAATTACAGATCCACTCCAGAAAGATGAATGTTCACCCAGATGTCAACTTTGAAGAGCTGGCTCGTTCTACAGATGACTTCAATGGGGCACAATTGAAAGCTGTTTGTGTTGAAGCAGGCATGTTAGCACTCCGGCGGGATGCTACTGAGGTCTTTCCCTTGACCCTTTCTGTTGTTCGTTAAAGTGTGTGCAAGGGGTTTTGTCGCCCTTGGGTCGGAAATTTGGCATGCCATGCATCCTATAAGCTTTAGGAGGATTTAATATGAAACAAACTCCATACAATTAAATATCAAGAAGTTGTCTAGAAAACAACAATAAACATCCATTTTTTCTTTGTCAATTGTCGCGAGCACTCATTGTAATTTGCTTGAATCTCCCACAGGTTATCCATGAAGATTTTAATGAAGGCATTATCCAAGTGCAGGCTAAGAAGAAAGCCAGCTTGAACTACTATGCTTAAAATGGAATCAGCAAGGTGGGAATGTTACTTGTTAGATTTTACATTTCAGATGAAGAGCATTTAGCGATTACATTTCAAATCCTAGCCTTCTTATCAGGAATGGGAAAGAGAAATTTATGTGCTTGATTCTGTGGTCTGTAACTTCATATTGACAAATTGTTAACTGCTTAGATCTTTTGACTTTAATTTAAGATATTCACAGAAGTGGGTTCTCTTCCTAATTGGACTTATTTTATGATTCTCCCACCAGTGTTGTCCTAGTTTTGTTGCAAAATGGTTTATGCATTTGTTTTAACGAGTTTGTACTTTGTAACTAGAGGTGTGACTATGGAACAATTTTATGACATTAGACTACAAAATTGCTGGTAAAGTGAAGTATAATTCTGTTAATTAGCTTTATACTCTGATTTTCTTTGGATGACAAAGGAAACTTCACAACCTTTTTTGTGTGTGAGTAAATCTTTTTGTGTGTTGAGTAAATCTTGCATTAATCCTAATTGTCAAAGGACCAAAAGGGAGTAAACCAACCTAGGTTGCCTATAGCTGATCGGCTTAAATTAAGGGACAAAGTTTTGAACTCGTGGCTTTGTGATTATAAGCGGAGATCTTTTGTCATCTTGGTTGGGATTACACCCCTTGTACTCCTTGATTTGGTTTTATAGGAGCTCGTGGTTGATTTAAGGGTGGCTAATAAGTAAAAATGACTGTAATTTGACAAAACTAGCATGTATTTAAAAATTAGGACGTTTTTTAAAGTCAAACAAAATTTAGAAAGACATTTGAGAAATGCATTTTATGTTAGTCTCGGTCAACCACAAACGCAACTGGAAGATGCGAGTCTTTTTATTATTATTTTTTTAAAAAATTTGGTCCCCGGCAACCAGTTTTAGTCGCTGGCTTCTCCGACGAAGGAGAATGTGCCCAAACTGGTCGCCTTCTCCTTTGTTGGAGAAGCCGGCGACTAGTTTTGGTCGTCGGTTTCTCCAGCGAAGGAGAAGGCAACCAATGGCCTTCTCCTTTAACTGGAGAAGTCAGCGACTAGTTTTGATCGCTGGTTTGATTGGACTCAAATTGAAAGTGGACCCCATTAATATTTGTAATAATCACTTATTTATTTTCAAGCTATTTTTCAACAATATGTTTTTAATTATGTTATATACGGATATGAATTTGATTCGGATATCAAATGTAAAAATCTTACACATATTTAAAGGTAAAAAATATATTTATCAATTTAAATTAAATATATCCAAAATAATTTTAAATATAAAATTTTAAAATCACTCGAAATTAAATTTGTGTTAATTTATAACATCAGTCTAAAAAAATAAATTTGAAAAAATAAATATTATTAAATAAATTTTTTAAATTGAAAACGGAGACTGAAAATCAAAAAATTAGAAAACAAAAAACATTTTTATGAAGTAAACTGACCATAAGTTTTTTGCTTTGGAAAAAAAAAATAATAATAATTTTAGATTTCAACTCCAACCTTAACACCGACCCAGAGTCTTCCCACTTCTGTTTTTGAGTTTCACGTGATATTCTCTTCACATGTAAACTGCTGTCCGAAACAAAATGTAAAAGAAAAAGAAAAAAAAATGATAGTGCCACGTCAGAGCCGTCAACCACTGGCAGACGCGTCGGGGCCCACATGCCCACGCAAGCTTTGGCAAAAATAAAAAAGTCAAATTGATCGGCACCGTCCTTAAGTCCACGTCATACGGACAGTTAAAGGATAAAAATCGCAAATCTAAGGGCCGTAAAACAGGCGGTGATGAACCCACCCCCCACCCACCACCCAACCCCCACCCCCTACCCCTACTTCCCCTCTAGGCTCTATCCATCTTCCTTCGTCTGTCTGTCTGTCTTTATAGTATTTCCAAATACAGGCCCTCTTCTCATCAATGAAAGCTGTTAATTTATCACTGAATCGAGAAAATACAGATCAAAAAACTTTGATTTTTTATTTTTCTTTTTGCGAGTAAATCAATAAATAATTTTCATTTTCATATATAAATAAATATAGAAAGAGAAAGAGAGAGAGGGAGAGAGAGAGAGAGAGAGAAATAGGGGTTAGGGTTGCGTAGGTATGGGATTGGGCGATATGGATCTTCTGGAAGACGGTGATTCGGGAGGAGGCGGAGAAGGAGGAGGCAAGGCGTCGGCAGCGGTGTCGTGTTCGATTTGCCTGGAAGCGGTGACCGATAATGGGGATAGATCCTGGGCTAAGCTTCAATGCGGCCATCAATTCCACCTCGGTTAGTTCTATTCCTAGCCGTATGTTGCCCGATTATGTAATTGAGTTGGGTGATTTTGAGATCTGATTAATTGTTATCGCTTTTTCGGTGATCAGAATTCGTCTTATTTTCCATTTTTGAAACTTAGTTGTTGGCTTGTTGATGTTCTGTAATTTTAAGTGAATTAAAGTGGTCGATGCACTGTTGCATATGTTCTTCCGGTGTTTAATTCTTTTGTCAGGTTGAATTATTACGTGATGAGAACCCCCGGTATTTGCCCTCTGCTAAAAATTAAAACTTTCCTCCATATTTTCCTCTATGGAAAAGTCTCACATAGTGTTCTGAATAGTGAAAAACTGTATGAATACAAGTGCACAGAGGTTTTCTCATGAGCTGAATAGTCTTTAATGAGCTTATAGGACTAAGATAATTCAATTTTGCATCGTTATATATTGGTTTATGATTTTCTGGGCAACATTTTTGGATTAAAGATAGTAGATAATTATCAATTTAGCTCAGTGGATGTTGTTAAATGAATTATATTTTTATTACAGAGTAGTATTTAGCATTTTCTGCATTTCTCTTGACACCCTCTTTCTCAGGTGAGGGAGACTTCTTTGATTTGATTTTCCTGACTATTTGTTGGAGCTATTGATTTTTATCATTAAATGTGAAATTAACTGAGTGCTTGAAACAAGCTTTTTCTTCTCTCAACTCTCAAGTAGGTGCTCAGTATTAGGATTTTTTAATTTGAAGTTTTTACATAGTGCAAAAAATGGTGTTTTATTTATTCACTATTTGATTTAATTATGAGGGATCAAAATAAACTAGTAACTGGTGGTTCCTTACAATGAAAAATGGATGAGATTTTATCTGTTTAATTCATTATTTACTTGTTTTTGGGCTGATTACCAAGCTGAGGCACAAACTTTGCCTAACTCATGGTAATGGAACAACCAGTTGTGGATCAAACATGAGGTTACACTAAGTCATATAGAACACGTTATGCCGCATCCAATTTTCTGTTACTTCCTGCTAAAGTAATACTGAAATACATGGAATTAAGGTAATGTTAAAACACATGGAAATCTTATATTGGTCTTACTACATGCTTTAGTATTCTTTCTAAGCAGAGGACTAAAGGAAGTTGATCACATTTGTCTTGACTGTTAGCATTACACTGTTATCTTAAATTTGCACCCCAATAAGTACTACTTCTGACCTATCTTACCTGTTTTACCTTCCTTTTTAATCCATCAAAAAACATTATCCACTTCCCTAAAATAACCATACTAGCTTTTTATTTTTCCAAAACTACCCTTATGGATTTCAAAAACTTAATATACTTCTGGGTTTTCTAGAAAAATGAGCCAAGCAATTCTTCTAGTACCCCTTTCTTCTTCAAACCCAAATCTCTTTCCCCCCATCCCCTTTCTAATGGCAAAATCCCCATTCCCAACCCATCTAATTGGAAAAGGGGGAATGATCCCAAACAACCAATGAATTCTAAATAGGAGAAACTAATCACCAAGACTTTTTGGAGATCACTAGTGCTGCTTCAGTTTTGTCAGGAAGTTCCATCATTGTTCTCCAATTGATGTCTCCATTTGCCTCCTGTCTTCACATGTGTCAAAAGACAAATAAGATTAAAGCTTGTCTGACAACTGACAAGAGCACAACGATACACCGTTTGAACCCCAATCTAATACACAACACAAATAGCTCATCGTTTTAGCAGTCAGATATGCATTGTTTTGTGTTGGAATTATTGACAGTAAATAGAGTAAGCATTTCAGATTTGAATTTCTTAAATTTTACAGGATTTGAATTGTCTTTTGGGTTTGGGCGGATAAATGTTGAAATGCGAAACTCTAATCTGAATATTTTGGATGGAGGTAGACAAAAGAAATGAGACTGTATTTTGAGGTTTGATTTCTGACAAATGGAGTCATGGAGGAGAAATATGCTGGTATGGAAGTAGATGGCTTTGTGAAGCATCTTTCTTCCAAATGGAGCAAGGTTAAAAATGGAAAATAATGTGCTTTTTTATTGTTTCCTTAAAATGTATGCAAAAAAGTAAAGTGGACAAACATTACAGGACAGGGAGTAATTCTTGGTCATTCCATTATTGTAAATTGATGCAAAGTTTGTTCTTTATGCAGTTTCATTGTGCAACTTGATAGTGTTGTTTTTATCAAATTTTCATTCAGTTTGGGCTTTGCTAAATGACGCTTTTATATATGGATTATGGATTGGAGAGTTCGTTTCTCATTAATTGGGTTGTACTTTTTGCTCTGTATTGTATAAAGTGAAAAGCAAGTCATATTTTCTTCTCTTGTTTCTTTGTCCACCTTCAGATTGCATTGGATCTGCATTTAATGCAAAGGGAGCAATGCAATGCCCAAACTGTCGAAAAGTTGAGAAAGGTCAATGGCTTTATGCTAGTGGTCATCGTTCATTGCCTGAGTTTAGCATGGATGACTGGGCCCATGATGAGGACCTGTATGATCTAAGTTTCTCTGAAATGGTACATACACAGTTTACATTTACCTTTTGAGCAGAATGGCATTCTTCTAATATTTTTTTGTCGAAATGGATTTACAGCAATCTTTAGTTTCCTTCATGTTGAGTCTTCAAGGTTTTTTGTGGAATTGATTTTACAAGGTGCATGTGACTATGTTACTTGTAAGGTGGTCTAGGATAAAAGACTATGAACTTTGCATAACTAATATAATTTATATTGCCTAAATATGAACAAGGCATCTGTAAACAAGTAACAACTTGTGGTTTTTGGAAAAAGTAAGAAAACTGTGCAATGGACATTATAACCAATATGGAGTCTAAGATAGCAGGAATGTTGTTGGCTGCCAACGTGAGGAAAAGCATACAGAAATGCTACAGTAGATGTGAAGAGCAACAAGCATCTATTAACTAAAGTTTAATAGTAAAAAGAAGCAGCGAAAAAAGTTTTAAATTTAAAAAAGTAAAAAATAAAAAATAAAATAAAAGAGGGATAGGAGGGGGTTTCAGGTTGAGGATTGCTTTCTGCAGCAAATAGGAAGGACATAATGTTTCTGTCTATTTGCTGTGCTGGGTTCATCATTGAGATCATTAATAATGAAAATAAAGGTGACTCGGTTTTTTATAGATCAATCCCTCAAGTAACTAAAAGGCAAGCGGTTTCTGATAATTACAACATGTCGCAAAACTCCTTGTTTGCGATAACAGGAAGTATCCCTATCAATATTTTTATAGGAAGAAAAGAAAGGGTATATATTCCATATATTATAGAAAAAAAAATCTTAATAGAAAATATTTTAATTGGGAAAATATCTATTTTGATCTTAGAATAAAAGTATTTCTAGTTATTAACAAAGTTGTATGCACCTAAACTGTGGCCACACACTGCCAATTGCTACACACTGTCACCAGTGCTGCTAAACATGAAAACCATTGTATTATGTGTGTATGTGTGGTACATCTAATGGGAACAGAGATTGCACTTTGAGATCTCTACTTTATTTCTCTAACCTATGCTACTGAACTACAAGGTCCTCAACATTTATATATCACATATATGTTAATTCCAAATCAATTATGTGCCTTAATCATGAAAACACAATGATTTTAAATCTTTTGTGGATCCAAAAGTTAAGAGCTATCCCTAATTTTTGCTATATATACACACACACACAAATAAATTTTTTTATTACACATGGCTCTAGAATTGCAAAAAAAAGAAAAAAAAAACAAATAAATTTAAACTAAATAAGTCACGGCTGACTTCGCGTCAAATCGGCTGAGTTAGGCGCCTAGTCGGCCGGCTAGGCGGCGCCTAAATGGAAACTCGCCACGGTTGGGCAACGCCTAGGCGTGATTTTTACAACTGTGGTCAATACATAAGTGTAATTATTTTTTTTTGGTAGGGAATACATAAGTGTAATTATTGTATCTACTCTTTAATATTTTTTCCTAATTTATTCGTTGTTTGCAGTCATTTGGAGTTCATTGGTGTCCGTTTAGTGGATTAACTCGACTACCTTCATCTTTTGAGTAAGCACAATTCTACTCTTGAAATTTTTTTATTTTCCTTTTTTTTGTTGAATAGCTGACTTTAGGTCAAACCTGTTAGAGATTGATTACATTTTGTAAGGATTTTTTTTTGGATGGTTTCAATAATCTTCTTCGTCGTAAGATCTTGAAACATGCAGTGAGTAGGGAAAAAGGTTGTTAAAAGACATGTTGGTAACTGTTCAAAGCATGAGTGATTTGACTAACTGAAAGCAAATTAAAAGACATGTTGGTAAAGCTCAAGACAGATGATAACGGGAGATGAGGAATTGGATTAGCAGTGCTAGTCCCAAGCACCTTAGATGTGGATGGAGAAAATTGGAAGGTAGATAGGGGCTAGAGTTTTACCTGTCATATGATTCGTGGCACAGCCGAATCAATAACCCATTTGGAAGCTGAAGAGACTAGGCAAGTATTGGGATTACATGAAGTTGCAACAACTACAATTGAGGCAGTTGATGAAGATTCTTAGTACCTTAGGAACTTAGCATAGTCATCTACAGAGATTAAAATTGTTTTCTTAGAATTAGCATCTGAAGACACCACCATGCGGAAAACCGATTCCTATGATTTTTATTTTGAAGCCTCCAACAATCCTTCTTCATATGCCTTGGCTTCTGGCAATAATGACAGATTATTGTATTGGGATGTTGCCCCTTGGGGGTCCCTACTTTGGTACGATTGCCTCCCAGACTTACTCGTAGGTTTCTTGCTCACAAGGATGCTACTCGACTGAGGATTCTGTGCGTAGTAATCTAGAGAATACATCTGATAGAGATTTGAGCTCCTCACCTAGGATTTAGCTGATTCTAACCGAGGATGGGGTCCAACCAAAAAGCTCATCATAGCCATTTGTTCTCACCTTCTGCTGTTCTTTGATATCCAATGTGAATGACATTAACTCATTAAGGGCCTCATAAGTTTTCTTGAATTCCATAAAATAAGTCTGTAGAGGTTTGTCAAGCATTTTGGCACGATAAAAAGCCTTATAAACATCATAGATTCGAATAATATTGCCCTTACCCGAATACAAAAAATTTAGATATTCTAACAACTATTTGACAGTTTCACAGTGGCTGACGAAACCAAAGACCTCATAATCAATGGAATTTCGTATTTGAAGAAATATGAAATTCTTTTAGTCTTTTCATCATCATGTGGGTTTTGAGGTTTTCAGTCATATGGTCATCTTTTTCAATGCTATGTAGATATTTTAATGGTTTGTTACCATTCAAGGTCTTTAAGAGCCATTGAGTTTGTGTTATGTAATTCTTGTATTGACTGGAAGAATATCAGACACAACTAAGGACTTATTCTCAGCCATTATGCTAATCAAACAATTAACACGAAGCAAACTTGATACATACCCAACTTAGGTAAATAATTTGCAGCCACACATTGTCAACCAAGCCCAGGACAGTGTGGTAGACGAACGGGCGACCCCGGGAAAGGGAGCTGGAGTGGATTCTCGCAACGGAGCAAGGCAAGTGATAGCAGCGGTGCATTGTGGACACTCGCAGTTCAGAATCACCCCTAAACTTGCAGACCGGTTGACCAGCGACTCCTCTGGTGCGGGCAGTGGCTACAAATGGCCCGCAAAAAACCCGACTCGAACTTCTTGCCGTGCGCACAGAAAAGGAAGAGGAAAAAAATACGGATTTTTTTTTTTTCTCAAACCTGAAGCTCTTGATAGTTGATACCATGTAAGTCTAAGAGAAATCTGTATTTCACACACCACGAAGACAAAGGAATGCACACATATATAAGGAAATCAATCCCTAAGGTCCTGCTACTAGTGACTAAATATATGCCCTACCATGTATAATGTCTAACACTGACAATGTGATCTAGCATATAATTACAGATACTCATGTATGCACCTGCAATTTTCAAGATACGAAAGAAGCATGTGCAGCCTGAAGAGAGCTAATTATCCCATATTCCATCAATCCCATTTTGCAATTATTGATCCTATCTCCCCTAGGCATGCGTAGGAGAGTGCCATAATTATCTTCTATTTTATTGCTATACAGATGTGTTAAGAATATAAAACAAATAGCTGTTTTATCATACTTGACCCAGAAGGGATTATAATAATTGTCTTCAATTTGGATGAGAGTGGATTGAAACATTTTAAATGATGCAGCAAACCTGTAATGGTTGAAAAATTATATGGTTGGGTCTGATTTGGGATGGAGCAGAATGTGAAATGAGGGTTCATATTACCGGTTGTGGATCATGGGATAAGTACTGACCTCGTTTGACTGGGTTTTAATCAATCATGAATGTGTTTTGAGACAGTTCTCCATCCTATCTCTTTATCATTCCCCAAATGGAACATGGTCTCAAGAGATGATTAAGTGTTCTGAATATTGAGTGTGATGCAAATAATGGGGAAGAATTTAAGTTTCTGCTCTCTTCTGCTTGCAAATTTCAGTTGTTTGCCGACATGCTTGTCCTTTAATTATTTTCTTGTATATATACTACTAACATCCTCTTCACTTTTTATATTTGCAGTGAAGGAGATTTTGGTTCGAGTGCATGTAAGACTTTGTACTCTTGGATTATGAGTTACTTTTTCATATGTCTCGGTTGTGATAGAAGCTTTTGCATTATTGTAGATCATGATCTTCTAGGGAACCATGCTGTTTTCGCTGAACATACTGCTGCTGTCTCTTCGTCCACTCATCCATGCCCATATATTGCCTATGTTGGTATTCATCCAACATCCTCAAATTCAAGTGGAAGTGTGTCTGATGGTCCTAATTTTAACAATCACTGGAGCAGTTCAGCTGTTCCAAATGAAATTCCAACAACATATGCTTTTCCAGGCATGGATGTCCATTATCATGGGTGGGAGCACCACCATTCATCTTCTTTTCCTACAAGTAGCAGCCGTATTGGTAATACTGATCAGCCCTCCATTCCCTCTGTTTCTCAGAGAGCTGCTAGAACAAACTCTGATATACCAAGACCTGGATCTTTTGTCCACCCATTCCTTGTCAGTCACAGGTAGAAGAAACTATAACTATTCCATGTTAGTTATGGATTATTGACTTAAAAAATGTTTTGCCAACTCAATTCCTTATATATTGCATGCAATTGCAGTTCTGGTCGACCTGGGAGTTCAGTTGCCTCATCAATGATTCCTCCTTATCCTGGAAGTGTAGCTCGGGCTCGTGACCGTGTTCAGGCTCTTCAAGCATATTTCCAGCAACCCAGCAGCAATTCACCTGCTGCCGCCGCCGCTGCTGCTGCTGTACGGACGCCAGTTATGTCTGGTGGTCGGAGATCCAACAGTCACAGGGTGGTCCCTCAAGTTGGGCCAGTGGCATCCTCGTCTGATCAGGCGGCGGGAGGCTTTTACTTCTACCCATCTGCTTCATCTGGAAGGAGCTTTCAAGAAGCAGAAAACCCTAACCGATACCACAGTTGGGAGCGGGAACACTTGCCGGCCTTCAACCTACCCCAGCAGCAGCAGCAGGAGGTTGAAAGAGATCAAATATGGGGGCCATATCACCATGCACAGGCACAGGCAGGCAGTGGGTCTGATTCCGGTATCAGATCTGGCAGCGGTGGTGGCGGCAATTTCCGTCAGAGGCATGGATCTGAAAGGATGCCATCTCAGAATCGGTCATAGATTTGCTCTGAGCTGCTCTCCTCTCCTCTCCTCAATCTTATGATTTATTTAAAAGAGAAAAACTGTGATTACTATGGCTATGGCTGAAACGCACTCTTTATGTATGCTTTTGAGAAAACCATGTATACTGATTGGAAAGGACTGGAGTCCCTGGTTTTAGTGGTCTGTCAAATATGGGCAGATTGCCAGATTGTATACTGTTGTTGGTGGCCCCGAAATGACTCTTTTCTCTAGGCCACATGGATGCATGCATGTGTTATGGCCAAGAGTAAACACTTAAATTGCCTTTGGTTCATAATTTGTTTGGTTGGTTAGTCGACTACACTGTAATTACACACTTCTCCACTCATATTATCTCTTCTGTAATGAGTTTAAAGCAGGATTTCCAAGGCAGTGTTGTCTATATATGAAAACTCAATAGTAATAATAGTATAGTGTGACCATAAAATCCACAAATTCTACAAAATCGCCAAATCCCCAACTTTGAATCTATATTTTCAACATCAATATATATAACTCCATAAATTCTATTGTAGGCAGTACTAGAGAGAGTTTCTGCCAGCCACAGGTCACTAATCAAGTTTCAAGCACTTTAAACACCACAAAATCCTCGTCGTTTTGACATCTATTCTACTAGCCTTCAGATCTCTCCTGCAATAAACACCATTCCTCACATTTTCAGCAACTTCAAACAGATCTCTCCTGCATAAACACCATTCCTCACATTTTCAGGTAAATTATTTTAGGTCTTTTGAATATATATATATATATATATATATATATATATATATATATATATATATACACAAGCATTCTTAGGCACTTACAGAATGGGGATGAGACAGGCTCCCACTTCGACTTCGACTTCGGCTGGGGCTGGGCTCTCTACTCACAGAATGGGGATGAGATAGGCTCCTACTTCGGCTTCGGCGGGGGCTGGGCTCTCTACTCGTTGCAGCATGTTTCTTCCCCTGAGCCTACATAATACCAAAAGTCAGTGCTAGTTAATCAACACTATATAAAGGGAGCAAAATGCTTTGCATTATAAATTACTTACAGGTGATGCTGGAGATTTAGATCTTGACACAGATCTGTAAAAATTCAAAAACAGCACATTTAGTAACATGGAAACCGAATGTATCCAATTCTAAGCCCAGACCATAACATGATTTCTTCAGTGAATCTCAGCACCACTCATCATTTCTATAAGCTTCATTTGAATCTGAGCAAGCTTACATTGACCACATAAATGGGCAGTTCCTGCCAGCATATATATAAGCTAAAGACAGACCAAGAAATCATTATTGTCTCATTCTGTTAAATTCCACTATAACCAGACCATAATGGAAGCAAGATTAGTTTTCCTGGATTTCCAGTACTGTTAATTGCTAGCAACATTAGCACAAACATGATTCACATTAATGTGTCACATCCATAGAGATCCACCACATAAAGCATTTAATAAAATGCAGTTTACCATCCAGGTTCTGTCGAGGGCTGTTATCAACTACACAGCACACTGCCACAACCAAATGAGTTGCATCATTGCATGAATTTCAGCACCATAACCATCAAGTCCTAACAAGCAATCCCCAGATCGCTGCGGATAGCCAAATCTAGAAAAGAAAAAAAGCAATTTTCATAAAATCGTATATTAACCGCGAAACTGACAAACTCCTCTCATGTTACCCCTCCAAGAGACCAATTATATCATGAGCCCCAGCTCACCATGTATGCTGAACACTGGGTTGAATTTTTATCACATTAGTGATAATAAATATTGATCACAACTGGCAATGAGTGCTCATTAATTTTAGATGTTCATTGACCTTATAGGTTCGTCACCAACAGCATCTAGCATTCACTAAGGCACACATAGCTATGTAAGCCAGACTCCCTAGTAGACCAACTGCCATTCTGAGAAAGCATGGTGGAGAGGAAGAGATGGAATGGGCTAACAGATCGAAGCATCCCACTGTATGACCTAGATCATACATAAAGCAATTTTTTGTCTATAAAATTATGTAGCCTGAAAAGAAATTATTGATCCACATACCAATGAAAGGAAATATTATCTTTCCAGCCTAAATATCCAAATTGGTAATCAACAAAAATCTCAAGTTCCAAAAACGAAGTACTTTTCTGTAAATTGTGTTGTCTGTATGAAATTATATTTTCAAGTACCGATGAAAAGACATTTCTATGCAATCCTAAGCACCTAATTGGCTAATAAACAAAATGGCAACCAGAGAAGTTTTCATAAGCTCCAAAACATCAACTTTGTCATATGTGCTATCCATCTTGCTGAATTATGCTATAGCAAATCTTGCTGATAAGGCAGTCCCAAGAATGTAGTACAAATAACACCTCGCAATTTTAAATTAAAAGAGTAATATTCATTTCATTATTATGAGGCAATAAAGCCTCAAAAGCCTGCAAAATGGTGTAACTGTAAACAAATTTTCTTTGGTTGTTTGCCAGCTTTAATATTCAATATAGATTCACACTTCATTTTTCTTCTACTTGGTCATTCTAATAACTGAAACATATTTGTAGGCCTTAATTATAAATAACTATAGTGGTTTAACTGACTTGTACAGACCACATTATCCAACATTACAAAACTTAATTAGAAACAATCTTTAGAAAATTGTGTTCAGTATACAAATTAAGTCCAGGTTAGCCTTAGACATATAGTTGGATAATGATTTGACTTTTCTAATCACAAACAACAGCTGGACATTTTTTATTCAAGAAAGAAAATGGCTTGCAAAAACTGACATTTCATCAAAAGCATAAATGCTTTCCTCCACCTTAATTTTTTTTTTCATTTTTTTAATAGTAATTAAACACAGCCAGACATCTCAATAAGGCTGAACAGATTTGCTATGGTAAGCCAAGAAGATAAATTTTCAATTTATACAAAATGCCTGACAAGTGTCATTGCCAAGATTATATCAATGTTATTTTCAGTAAAAATTAGTTCAGTTGTTCACATACACAGCAATATACCAAAATCAGAGTTGATAATATTGACAAATAGAAGAAATAACTCGTTGAAAAAAAACACGTGAAATATAAATACCTTGAAATAGAACGGACAGGAGATATAGACCTCGACCGTGATCTAGATACTGATTTATCCCTTGGGGATACACTGCAAATAATTGTGCATTAGAGAGCAAATCATCTGCTGCAATTGATAATTAAGCATAATTTAACAGTGAAAACCTTCTGCTCTCGCTGCTATGGCGTTTGGGACTCCGGCTTCTTGAGTAATTTCTGCTCCTAGAGTAATATGGATTAGGACTCCCGGAGTAGCTTAGTTTGCTATCATATTTCTCAACCTATAAGCATTCACTGAATTAGAAAATTATTCATACATAAGAACTGACATCAGAGATGGGGTTCGAGACAAACCCGTATGTAAGCACGGGAGTACTGATTTTTGAATAGAGTGTCATCCAGTTTCTTTATCTGCAGTAAGAAAAAAAAAAAAAAAAAAAAAAGAGAAATATAAAATTAAAAAAATTCAGAAACAACTGAATTGGTGAAGACTACATAACTATAGAACTAAAGCACCCACTTGAGTACATTACTAACTTACCGCATACTTCATGTCATCATAGTTTGTATAGTCCACAATTCCTCTCATGCCTAAAATAAAAATAGTTCTCAGAATCAAGAATACAGTGAATACCAGTTGATAACAAAACATCATGAGAAATATCATGCCTACCATCCCGTTCACGATAAACTTGAGAAAAACAGACATCTCCAGCTCGGCGCATGTGATCCTAGCATGACCAAGACAAGTAAATCTTGTTAAGGCAACATTGGATAGTCTCTAAATAATGAAAATCAAACAAATCAACCAGCCAGAAGTATTCTTACCTTCAGATCCTGCCATGAGGCAGAAGAAGGAAGCCCAGTAACCAGAACTGCAAAACAAAACTCTCAGAATCAAATTCTTGATGTACATTTGATTAAAAGATCTGCGCACACATATAAATAACCAACTACTAGGTACATAAGAAAACAAATGATCAGCATAATAAATACAATATCAATTGATCAAAATAAGAAATAAAGAAGTGTTGATGTAAATAAAGATAAAAAAAACCCCATGCTAAATCGCTGACCAAACACAGGCTATTGAAGATTAGTAAATAGTAACTTTCTTTGGGTGTGTGCACAAGTTTGTTTCTATTTGTAATAGATATTCAGTAAATAGGTTTTAAGTCTCAAAAACATTTGAATACATAGTACTTTTATTATGTACAAAACTTAAATAAATTAATAACTTCATTTATGTCCAATTATAAAATAATTATTATAGTTTTTTATCCTTTATTCATGGATATTATAAATATAAAGTATGCAAGCTCATCATGACATTAAACAGATTCAGCTCAAGTTAGAGTAGAAAATGACTAATTTTATAACAAAACTTTAAGACTCAAAACTTAAAAATACCAACAGACAAAAACATTCAAAAAGTTATCCCAGTTCTTCTGGAGAATCAGAACTATAGTTTGGATTCTAGAAAAATGTGCATACCCCGATATTCTGAGCGTCTTGAAACTCCACCACGACTCGCACCACTATAGGTGCTTTTGTGATCATATGATGAAGACCCTCGTCCACCATGTGCTAGTTCAACCTGATTAAATTGATAAAAGCAACATGTTAGAATCAGAAAGCAACAGAAACATCAGAAGGGAAAAACTACATATTACAATAGAATGATAGATGACTAACCCGCAAGCGATGCCCATCAAAGCTATAACCATCACGACCACGAATAGCATCCTCAGCATCACGAGGATCTTCAAACTGAAATAAAAGAAACCATTAAGAAAGTTTCATTAAGAAACAAAACTTGTTCAAATAATCATCTAACAGCTTTTTAAAACCCTAGCATTGAACTCACCTCTACAAACGCATAACCTGGTGGTCTTGATGGAATTTTCAAATCAATGTCAACAATATGCCCATACTGCAGCAAACCATCAAACAGATGTCACATTTATAGTAGGTCCATCAAAATTACAAAAAAAAAAAAAAAAATTAAAATAATAATAATAATAATAAGATAGAACACTAAGAAAACTAGGGTCTTAACTCTCAACAATAACTACCATAACCTTTCTCAATTAGGCACATAATCTAATTATTATGCCATCCTTTAACTCTCTCCCCAATCCCTTCTCTTTTCGTTTTGATAAATTACATTACATGCAGAAAGGTACAAAAGATGGTGATATGGGCATTACTTTCAATTCTAGAAGCACCTCATGTCAAAAATGTACAAGCAAACAGAATACTACAAAATACAAGTGAGGACTGAAATATGAATAGCCCTTATAGAAAGCCATGTACATCAGGACCATAAGTATGCTTTTATCATCTCATAAAATGGAAAACCAACCTTGTAAAACAAATCTTCAACTTCTCTCTCCCGGGTATCTTCAGGGAGATTGCCAACATAAACGGTCCTGCTTAAACGACCCATCACACCTGAAACCATTAGCAAATTTGTCATACTTGGTGAAAAATCATTTTAAAATAAGTATTCTAAGTGGCAAGTGACCTGAAAACTTGACAACGAAAATCGTTTGACGGACAACACTAAAAAAAATTTAATGAAACCAAAAAGATCCCAAATAATTTTTTTTTAAAACCACAGCATTCAAAATAAGCACGATATATTTTATTTCTTCATGCACTCCGTATTAAAGAGGTGAAAAAATAAATAAACGCTGTAGGCAAAACCCTAAAGAGCAGGGTTTTATTTCTCCCAATTTCTTTGTTTAAGCATCCGTCCATGGCAAATCGAGAAGAAACAAACAAACAAAAATAATCAAGAAAGACAGCAAAAATACATTGAAAAATGTAAACGAACAGAAACGAATTACATTTTTGTTCTACTGAAATCAATAATTGCCAGACAGGAAGTTTCAGACACAACGAAAGCACTCCACGATTCCAATTTTTGTTCCCCAGAAACAAATAAAAATAAAAATGGAGTAACAAAAATACCTTAAGCGAGAGAAGCAGGATAGTAGGAGGGAGCGCTGGATGTTCAGAGAAAGAAGCGACGAGAGATTGAGCGAAGGGGAAGTTCAGAAGCATACGGCGTAGTATTATATATATATATATATATATATATATATATATATATATATATATATAGTCCGTATCAGTTTAGTATAGAAAGTAGAAGCATAAAGGTGGGGAGGTGAAGTCATCACTCCACGACACGTATCCTACGACCAAACCCCAAAATTTGAACCAAACTTTTTTTTTTTTCTCTCTCTCTTTTTCGTCCTTTATTAATTTTTGAATTAATTCCACCAAGTCCCTTGTTTTTTATGGCGATTCCAAATTTAATCTCAAATTATCATTTTTACAATTTAACATTTAACATTTTTATTTTTTAAATATTTTTAGTCATTCTCACGACTTTTTCTATTTTTAGTAATAATATTTTTATCTTTTGTTATTTTTCCAGATTTCACCGGTTTAATTAGTTTAGAACTTTAGGTAACCTCTAATTTTTAGTAATCATATTTATTTTTTAGTAAAGTCCTAAATCAATTAAACCGGTTGAAAGCGGAAAAATAACAAAAGAAATATATAAAAAAGACAAAAATGTCCTTACTAAAAATAGGAAAAGTCATGAGAAAGACTTAAAGTGTCTAAAAAATAATAGTCTGGGATGCTGAATGGCAAAAACGATAGTTTGGGACTAACTTTGAATCGCCATAAAAAACAAGGGACCTCTGGTGGAATTAATTCTTTTTTTTTTTGAGTTTATTATACAATTGAGAGTTAGTGACCAAAATGGCAAAATCATCTATTATAGTGAAATTATTGATTTTGTCTCAATTATCATTCTTACCAAATTAAATCCTCAATTATGAAAATCATATTCAATTTTGTCATCTCTTAAGTTGAAATTATCAAATTGGAGGATATTTGTGGTACTTTAGTCGGGTGGCGTCATTTCTACATTTACATCTACAATCTACAAATCTAATAAGAGCAAATAATGTTAGGCCCTTAACTGGAACAAAAAAAAAATGTTTATAGTAGTTATTTCTTAAAATGAATGGTTCATATTATTTTGATTTTAGTATTTTTTAAGATTTTCCTTATTTACCTTCTATTATATTATTTTCTTCCCCTAAATAACCATAAATTCCGTTAGTATAAACTTTAGTAACGGAATATTCCGTTAATTATTTATTATTCTTAACATACTCATTAATTTATATAAGAAAAATCTTAGGTTCGAATCACATCCCAATTAGAGTTGGCATAATTGTTAAACATATATTATGAATATATTAAAATGTATTAAAAATATATAATATAAAATTTAACATAAACTTTGGTCAAATAATTAGTCCGACTAAATACATAACATTCAAAGTTGAGCATCAAATATTATAAATCAGGAACTTTAAAAATCATTTGATTTTCTTGAAATTTTTTTTTAAAAAAAAAACACATTTAGGTTAACTTTTTTTTTTTTTTTTACGTTTAATTAATCTTCGTTTCATTATCCCGAACGAAACTTAATATTTCAATTATACTTTTGCATTATTGGAATGGTTTAGGTTAGTATGATATTAATATTTTGTGTATTTTCTTTTTATAATGGTACAATTGTACATTACTTTACAAATATTATATTATTATTTTTTTTATCGGACAAAATTGTTCTTATATCATTGTCAGACCTGTGCGACCTAACTACAAAGTTGTTGATCATAAATACAATTACACATGGACTATAAAACGGTAGGAGCATTTTCCAAATAATTGACAATGTTAACATCATACTAGCTCCAATTGAACAAGTTTACACATCAGAATTTTATCAATGCATGAAAACTGCTAAAGAAATTTGTAAGTTAATTTTTACTATATCATTATAACAATATATATTGTAACAATATATTTTAAATTATTTATCATCATTTTCTATTGACAACAATTGTCATTTACAAACTTTCAAAACAAATTGTATCAACAAGGAATGAAGATTTTTATAAAAAAAATCATTGATTTCATTATTGTTGATGAAAAGTATGTACGGCACTTTATTACTCATATTAAATTAAATAAATTAGTTGCTACAACAAAAAATAATACATATGCATTTAATTAATTTAGAATTAGATGTGGTCTAATGGTACCCGGGTTAGACTTCCATTTGGAAGGTTGTGAGTTCAAGCCTCAGTGGAGGCGTTATTGGCTCTTGGTGTTTCAGTAGGTTGAGAAAGTATATGAACAGATCCTACAATCTAATAGAATTAGATGTTTATAATGCTTTATTTAAAAAAAAAATATTCATTATAAAAAAAATTTAAAAGAAATATAATTTCATTAGTTATATTGTCTTTATTTTCTACAATTCAAAGATTCCTTATCTTTTTTTTTTTTTTTGAAAATAAAGATTCCTTATCTTCAAATTTATTAATTTGTTATATTCACTACATTGTCCATTGTCTTTCTTTTACATTATCTTGTAATTAAATATCAAAGTTATAATACAAAACATGTTATATATATTTATTTACCAAGTATTTTATACAAATATAATAAATATTAATATTTTGTTTAATACTTTCACATGATAACCTACGACACACATCTTACAACACATAAAACATGTAGGGGAAAAACTACAACTACTAAATATCAATAGGTGTTTATAAGATAAAGAGTTCATATTACAACTAAAATCTCCATCATATACACAACAAGGCAAATCTAAAGCTTCCTACACCGTAATCTCATTGCATGATGAATCTCTCTATGCTGCTACCAGTAACCTAATTGCACATGACACACTACAAATTAAAAAAAAAAAAAAAATAGAAGACATGTACTGAAAATTAAAACAATGATAATGCTACCTAAAAGAGAATTAAGAAGAATTAGAGAAATTTAAAACAAAAGTAGTATTTATTTAGACTATCGCTTTAAGACTAAGTGTTTAGATTAACGTTATTACAAAGTTGCAAACATTTATTTTAGTGACAATTATAATCAATATCTCATATATTATCTTGATTTTATATACTTTAAATTATCAATTTAAATAAACAAATTCAACATTTATTTACCTATGCATAAAAATCTCCTATATAATATTGCATTGATATACTTTGAAAATTGAAATTAAATACTTATTTAAAAATAGTCATTAAACATTATCTCATTCGCGCAAAGCGTGTAAAAAAACTAGTATTGTTTATAAGATATTAAAACCCTAATATGAGCGTCACTTTCTTCTATCATTTTCTAAGCTTCAATCTAACCATCTTCTTAAATCCAAAATTTCAACACCACTTTTATAGTTATGTTACCTATGTATACTCACAATAATGCGAGAAAGGGTCGTTCAAGGGTTCACTATGGTGAGGCAAAATCCATCCCTAATTGTCAATTTTTCAAAGATTGAATGTGTGAACATTATGGACGAAAAAAAAAAAAAAAAAAAGGAGAAGAGATTGGAAATGAACATCTGATAATCAAATGAGTAAAAGTGGAGTAGTTAATTCATTAATTTTTCTTTTTTTGTATACTCACTAACTTTGTGTATGGGGAGAGGTGGTGGATGTGAATTTGTGAGATGGTTTTATCCTTTAATATGTTCAAGATCCAGGACAATTATTGAAATGAGCAAAAAATTAAAAGCCTAAAATCAAAGCTAAAAACCCACTCATACTACCATGGTTCAAAATTTCGGGTGAAATCGAAATCAATGTGTTGGTTTAGCGTTTTGACTGTTTTGTTTGTTTTGGTAGAAGGGATAGTGTTATGTAATTTAAAGGCTTAAAATGTTAGGGGTCGTTTGGTTCACGGAATGTCAGCTTACCTTAGAGAATGTTAGATTGCTGGGAATATTAGATTACTGGGAATGTTAGATTCCTGTGTTTGGTTAAAATTGGGGCATGTGATATAATCATGTTTGGTTTAGGGTTATCTTTTATACACACTATAATATCCTTAAGATAACCAAGGTTATCTTAGATTACCTAAGATTTTGAAGGGAATCACATTCCCTTCAAAATCCTATGTGGAGGGAATGTTGCATTCCTTGGGAATGTTAGATTCCCTAAGATAATATGAACCAAACACCGGAATGTGAGCTTTGGAATGTCACATTCCCTTGGTTATGTTATATAACCTAAACCAAACGCCCCCTTAGGGTGTGAACGCTTCATCTAGCTTAAGATGGTTGAGAGTGTATGTCTTGACTTAGAGCTGTCAAGGCGGGCTGGCGGGGCGGGCTAAAAAGCCCGTCAAGAATACGGGCCTAGATAGGGGCAGCCCTCCCCGCCCTCCGTTAGGCCCGCGGGCCCCCGCCAAAGTCCACCTATTTTTTTTTTTTTTAAATCATGTGTGATGTGTTCTTAAAATCTAAACTCTAATGTGACTATGTTAATAACTTAATTGCTATCTACTTAAAACACTTATTCATAAGAAAATAACATAAATTCGTTCATCATATCATGACAATAATGACACCGATAGGGGTAAGTATAATTACCGAAAAACTGATAACCGACTGATAATTTCGGTTATCGGTTATAAGACAAAAAAAAAATTCGATTCGGCTATTCGGTTATGAAGGTGTAATAACCGCGATCAGCGAATAACCGACACTATTATTTATAGTATTATATTATATATATATATATATATATATAACTAAAAAAAAAACGGGCAGGCGGGCTAGCCCGTCAGCCCGCCCCGCCAAGCCCGCGGGCTAGGCGGGGCGGGCAAAAAAGCCCGTTCTTCAAAAACACGAGCCCACCCCGCCCTTTTGGTGGGCGGGGCGGGAAAGCCCGGCGGGCTAAGCCCATTTTGACAGCTCTATGTCTTGTAATGGTTGATTGAAACCCTTGTACGTTGTTGAATGGAATTTTGGTTGAATTGAGATGTAATCATTATATTTTGATGGAATAAAATCATTGCTTTATAATAGGGGTGTAAATGAGCCGAGCTGAACTCGAGCGGCTCATTTAATAATCGAGCTTGAGCCGAGCCTAATTATTCTAAGTTCATGGCTCGTCGAGCCGCTTGCGAGCCATAATAATAATAATAATAATAATAATAATAATAATAATAATAATAATAATAATAATAATAATAATAATAATAATAATAATAATAATAATAATAATATTATTATTATTATTATTATTATTATTATTATTAATTTGTCTCCCTCGTATCGTCTTGATGAACCCGTTCCATCATGGTGTCATTGGTGCCCGTCTTCATCAGCTTTCGCGACTTCGTCTTTCTCTCTCTCTCTCTCTTTCACTTTCGGCGGCTGTGGTTGTAGATGGTGAAGTGACGGTGTTGTTGATGTTGAAATGTTGAGGATGAAGTTGATAAGGATGAAGGATGAAACTGATAAGGGAATAATTAGTCAGGTTTTTAGGTTATTTGTGTTCCTTTTTTTATTTTGTGGGCTTATTATTAAGTTTAGTTTATATGGTGTTTGGGCTATGGGTCATGGGGTTAGTTTCATATTTTGGTATGAGTTGAGTCATTGCTTGTTCAATGTGAGTAAACAGGGGTGTTGCAGTGATGAGCAGCACGGGTGCCAGGAGGGATGCAGACCTGACATATGTCGCGGCAGTTATGGAAGGCCGATGGCTGAAGAAGAATTGTTCAGGATGAACCAAGAAGAAGAATGGTTCGAGATGAACCAATTTGTGTAATGCACCAGGAAAACAGGAAAACACTGGTGTTGGGCAACGCTAATAATGGTTTGTGGTGCAAGAAGCAGGAACATTGTGTTGTTAGGCAGTGTTAATAACGGTGTGGGGTGTGAGTGGCAGGTGCGCTGTGGTGTTTGGCCTGGTTTTGGCTTCGTGGAAGCTTTGTTGGTGCGACAAGTTGAGCTGTGTACTGATTTGACACAACGTGATTTGAAGATTGTTCAAGTGGTTTGAGACCTAGGTGTTGGTCTCGAAGGTTATGACTCTAGATGTGAAGTCCTATGACTCATGTTATATTTGTAACAAGCTGTGCATGATTGATATATATGCTCCAGCTTGAGGGGAGTGTTAGAAGTGAATAAGATAGGGTTGTGAATGGCCATGACATATGAAAAGTGAATACGATAGGGATGTGAAGGGCCATGACATATGAAGAGTCATGGGATGTGAAGGGTCTTCTATCGTGTGTTTAGCATGTATATATATGGCAGTGTGTTTGTGTAGTTAGAGATAATAGTATGAAATAATAGAGAGTACTATTTCTTAACATTGTCCAAATATAATGCATAAAAATTTAACAAAGAAAGAATACAATTCAAAAGTTAATTTAAAAGTGTCATTTTTCGTTCATATTTAAATACAAAATTATTCACCAAAATTTCGATGTCAATTCATTTAAAGTTTTATTTTCAATTACAATTAAGACTAATCTATGAATTTAAAATAAAAATAAAAATTATCAAGTACAAAAAATAATAGATTATATCTCAAATATTTTTTTAAAAAATTAAGTCCCCACAAATTGGAGGCCCTGTGGGGTCGCACGGTCCAGACAGGGTCATGATTGACCTTGCAGTCAAATACCAATGCATGAACATTTTTATATAATTTTACATCAATATAATTTAAAGTACTTATTTAAAAATAATTCTATCTCGTTTGCGCAATGCACATGAAAATTTAGTTAGAAAAAAAAAAAAAAAGAAAAAGAGAATGGTTAGAGTCGAGGAAATTTCAATTTTGGTCATATGTCTATAGGGGTCTTGTTAATTTCAGTCCTTGATTTTTAAAAGTGTCAATTTAGTACCTTAACTATGCAATTTTTGTCAATTTTGGTCACTTCGGCCAAATTGCCGGTCAAATTTCGCCGAAAAATTTTAATTGTTAAAATAATGAGGGTATTTTGATCATTTCACGTCTCTTTTCTTCTTCCCAGGCGAGTCCATCCCTTCCTCTCCCATTTCCGGTGAATGCAATGAACTAAGATGATGGAGAAATGAAGCTTGATGGTATTAAAGATAGAGTTTAGAAGGAGAAAGAACGCCGGAAACGGGAGAAAAAGAGATAGACTCGCCGGAGAAGAAGAAAAGAGGCGTGAAACAACCAAAATATCCTTATTATTTTAACTATTAAAATTTTCCGGCAAAATTTAACCGGCAATTTGACCGGGTGACTGAAATTGACAAAAGAGTAAATACCCAAAATGGTCCCTCGACTATAACTAAATTCACAAAATGGTCCTCGACTTTCAATTTCAACCAATTAAGTCCTTAACTTTGCAATTTTGACATGATTTGATCCTCAATCTATTTGACCGTTTGTTGACCGTGATCAACGATCTCCAGAAGAACCTTCAGCTCTCGTCGGAGCACGTGGAGGCCTCTAGGATGATGTTGCACTGGTTCGGAAACACGCTGTCTTCTTTGCTCTGGTACGAACTCAACTACATTGAATCTAAATGGAAGATGAAGAAAGACGACCGGATTTGGTAGATTGCTTTCGACAGTGGATTCAAATGTAACAGTGCGGTCCGAAAATGCAACCGGAACTTTAAAAAACCGATGATGGACCAAGAAATTACATATATATCCTCAAAAATCACAGTCAACAAATGGTCAAATAAATGGAGGATTAAATCGTGTCAAAATTACAAAGTTAAGGACTTAATTGGTTGAAATTGAAAATCGAGAATTAATTTGTGAATTTAGCTATAGTCGAGGGATCATTTTGGATATTTACTCTCGACAAAATTACATAGTTAGGCGTAGATAACAGAGGCAGCAATTTCCTGAGGGTGGTGGGGAGCGTTATTTCTTTTAATTTTTTTTTTTTTAATGTTTTAATGCTTAAAAGGTGCGCGCCCACCGTTTTTGTGTTTTCAGAATCAAAATCGGCCTTCTCCTCTTGTTTTTCGGTTTTTCCACAATATAAAGAAGGATCCCTTCTTCCTCTCCGGTCAACATTTCATTCCTCCTCGTTTTCCTTACGCATTCTCTTCGTCCTCAACCCCCTAGCTACCCACCTTTCTCATCTCTTCAACCAAAGATGCCTGAATCTAACTCTACCCCCAAGTCCACCTTCGATTCCGTTAAAGAATGGGTCTCTGATCATAAGCTTCGCACCGTTGGTATGCCTTCTTCATTCTTCCTCTAATCTCAAACGGGCTTCTTTTATTCTACTCTATTTGTTAATAATTTGTTGAATTTCGTTTGAAGGGTGTTTGTGGCTCAGCGGTATTACGGGATCTATTGCGTACAATTGGTCTAAGCCCAACATGAAAACCAGTGTCAGAATCATTCACGCTAGGTATACTATTGTTTATTTTATTTTATTTTTTCAAATCGCAGTGGAAATATATTCTCCCTCTGATGATGGATTGTTTGTAAGTTATTTCCTTTGGTTTCAGTATTTTTTTTTTTTTTTTTAATTTGTTGAATTGTTTCATAAATATGTGTTCCAATATGTATATTTGGTGAACATAAAATTTGGGAGATTTAATTTTGGTGATCTTAATCATCTATTTCAAGATGGAGGTGGCAGTTTGGTGGGGGATTGGTTAAAGAAAGGAATGGCTTCCAAATGTTTTCACACCCAACATAACAAATCCTTTTTTTGGTTAAACCCTTTTTCCTAATTTCAACAGACACAACAAATGGCTCCTTAGTTTTCCCTCTCAATATTATGTGTCTGCTGTGGTGTTTGTCTTGTATAACTTGTTTCTTTTTGCCGATATGAGTCATAGTATGTTTTAATGGATTTTTGGTTTCTATCTGATACTCTAATGACTTTCTGAGGTGATTTTTTTTTGAATGTAGTTAAACTTCCATCTTGTAGTATCCATCCTAGCAGGATTGCATCTAGTCTTGCTTAAAAATGACCAACTCTATGCATACTAAGGGTCCATTTGGAAAGCAGGAAAATGACTTCTGGAAAATGTTTTCCGGAAAATGACTCGTTTTCTGGAAAACATTTTCTTTTCCCGTGTTTGGTTGTATTTTGAAAAATATATGAATGGATGGAGACTGAGGAGTCGAAGGCAACCATGATTTGAGTGTTGGTGGAAAATGACTTACGTCAAAATTTGGCAAGTCATTTTCTGCAAAAATGCCTACATTTTCCCTAGTCAATGGAAAATGTTTTCCGTTGACTGGATTTTCCTACTGCATCCAAACACTGAAAACTTGGAAAACATTTTCCAAAAGTCATTTTCCGGGTTTCCAAACGGACCCTAAGGGTGTTAACCAACAATGGTGCTCTGTTTAAGCTTTGATTTTCTCTGGGCAAAAGTCACAAAACACAATATCATACCACACACTTTGCATGCTTGCCACTAAAACTATAAAACAAGGAGCGCATATGGCATTATCTTAAGAAAGTTTACCACTGTAGATTTTGATGATGTGATCTTCTCTGGACAAAACACAAGATCACTCCTTAGTTTTCCTCTCAATATTAAGTGTCTGCTCTGATGTTTGTCTCTTGTATAACTTGTTTCTTTTTGATGATATTAATCATAGTATGTTTTAATGGATTTTTGGTTTCTATCCGATACTCTAATGACTTTCTGAGGTGAAGTTATTCTATGACAGTATCTTAAGAAAGTTTATGGCTGTAGATTTTGATTGTTGAATGTCTAATTCTTGTTGTTTGATAATTAGTTTAGGACACATTATATTTGTAAAACTAGTTGTATACCCTTGAATTTAAACATCTACACCTACAATATTACAATATTTTAGTGCTATTGTTGACATAAACGAGTAATTAATTTGTTAATGGACCTGCTACGTGTGCTTGTTGTTTAGTCTTAACTCTTAACAAGCATGGGGTGGCTTGTGCTGCTTATCCTAAAGATATTGACTAGGAAGAGTTAGAGGGATGAGGAGAATGAACATGAGAGGGCATGGTAACCTGTAGGGTGTGGTTGAGTGGAAGGGACTCACCAAAGGTCAAGGGTTCTATCATTGGCTTTGGGAATGGAGCAGCCTTAAATCTCCAAGCTAGTTGTCCCATCCAAAAGAGGTGCCTACAATTCAGCGAGGGGATTAGTCACTGTGTCTGACGGTGGAAACCTTGGGTATACCCAAAAAAAAAAAAAAGGAGAGGGCATGGTTGACAAAATAAGGAGAGTAATCTGTGGTGGTGACAGTAAGGTGCCGCTAGTGCCTAGTGGGATAAGGGTAGGTTTTGGTCTTTTGGGTAGAGACTATTGGAGGGGATTTGTAGAAACAAGGGACAAATTCTTCGTTTAACCTACAGAGCTTTATCTTCTTGTCTGTCTATACCATCTCATGCTTTTTCAATACGCGTATTAAACGCCTTGTTTATTTAATTTCAGGTTGCATGCACAGGCTTTTACCCTTGCTGCTTTAGCTGGAGCAGCTGTGGTGGAGTACTATGACCACAAGACGGAGAAAACTGACCGCTATGCCAAGTTTCTGGGCGTAGATAAGTGAACATACAGTTTTTCTCATGTGTACCGCCTTTCTGAACCAGTCAGGGAGCTCATATATTACCCAGTTATGAACTCTTAGAAGCCTAATCCTTTTGTAGCTTTTGAGTTGAATCAGTTCCTGATCTCATTTCTTTAAAAGCATTTAATCACTGTATTTTTTATTTTTTATTTTTTATTTTTGCATGTTAGTGTACACGATTAGTGCAACAGGTTTACAATGTTGACAAATTGGAATAAAACACTTCTCTCTTCAAATTATCCGTGTAGATTTCATGAAGTGATGATACAGCCAGTTTCAAACTCTTTCATTTAGGGTTGTTTGGTGACTAGCTAATCATATACATTGCCGCCATGAAATATGAATCTTGTTGGAGTTTCCTTGTCTTTTATGCATTGCCGCCATTAAATATAATCTTGGTGCAGTTTCCTTGTCTTTTATTTAAAATTAAATATAATAATCTTGTTTAATGGCGGCAATGCATATAATTATGTAGTGTGACTGTGTGAGCCTGTGAGGTGATGAATGCATATAATTTTGTTTAATGCCTATGTGGGAGGTGATGAGTTCGAGCTTCGGTGAAGGCGTAGTAGCTTGTATATTTAGATATCCCCTTCCCTTGTAATAAAAAAAATTAAAGGAGAAATTTCCCGAACTTAAAAATAAAATTATATTTTATAGGAAATGAAACATTTAGTTACATAGTTTTGATTTTAGTATAAACTAGTATTTGCACCCGTGCGATGCACGGAATGGATTTGTTGTAATATATTAAGAATATATGAATCGATATATAATTATTTAAATTAGAACATCAAATATTATATAAGAATTATATAATGCAATTAAAGATATGATTTGAATCGTTTATATATTTTGATGTTATTATTGCTTAAATTTGTGCAAATAATTGCTCAAATTAATAGCTAATGTCTAGATGTACGGATGCGGCCCTATAATTTTGAAGATTTTATTTGTCATTGTTTAGTATTTTCATACATTAGGCAAATGTGCTCGTTCTCTAACAACTCAGTTATAGAAATGAATTGCGTGTTATCCTTATTCATTTGTATGGAATATATATTCTTTTGTCTAGATATATAACAATTTTTTCATTTAAAAAAAATTAATATCACCGATTATATTTACACATTATTGAAACCGCTTTGTAGACAATATTGGTAGTGACAACACAATATTGTTCATCTTCGTCTAGAGCTAACATCTTCTCCATCAGGAAGGGTTACTTGGGTGAAAATATATAATGGTAGAATATCACTCAATTAGTTATCCTTTTATATTTTCAGTCAATTCGTAATATCAGATTCATTTTCAGCCAATTATTCTTTTTTATTTTCAGTCAATTAGAATATCAAATGCAGTGATATTTTTACCTAACTTTCGTTCCATTTTTAATTTAAGATGTAGATATTATTATTGAAATATTTCCGTTCTATTTTTAATTTACCTTTACTATTGTTTAAAATATGCATTTACTATTGATAATGTAGAATATTATTATTGGAATATTTTCCTCCAATTTTTAATTTCCATTCTATTTTTAATTAAAATGCAATGATCTTACCATTTTTTTAGTCAATTACAGATCATTTTTTATTTGCAGTCAATTATTAATATTCATTTCCTTTTATATTTTCAGTCAATTAGTAATATTAGATTCATTTTCAGTCAATTATTCTTTTTTATTTCCAATCAATTAGTCAATTAGAATATAGATGCAATGATATTTTTACCTAATTTTCGTTCCATTTTAATTTGATGATGTAGAATATTATTAATGAAATATTTTCGTTCCATTTTTAATTTATCTTTACTATTTTTTAAAATATGTCTTTACTATTTGATGATGTAAAATATTATTATTGAAATATTTCCTTTTCATTTTTAATTTTTCTTTATTTCTAACCAAAAAAAAAAAAAAAAAAAAAAAAAAAAAAGGAGAAGAAGAGACTTTGGACTTCTCAATACTTGCCCACATTGATTTTTTTATTTTTTATTTTGGTAAACCCAGCCGTCAATCACAGTGACTAATCCCCTTGCTAAATTGTAAGCACCTCTTTTAAGTGGGACAACTGGTTTAGAGATTTAAGGCTGCTCCATTCCCAAATCCAAGGATCAAACCCTTGACCTTTGGTTAAGGATAGATGAGTCCCTTACACTCAACTACACCCTTCCAGTTACTTGCCTACATTGATGGGCAAGCAATTATGTTTGTAAGGGGAGCATTGCTCCTCTTTCCAAACATTTTCAATGTGAGATCAAAATGATCCCACATCATTTACAAAGGGAGCCCGTGACTCCCTTTTGTCTTCTTCTAATTTTTTTTAAAATTTTAATTTTATTTTGTATATCCTTTTGTTTGGATGATTATTATTATTATTATTATTATTATTATTATTATTATTATTATTATTATTATTATTATTATTATTATTATTATTATTATTATTATTATTATTATTATTATTATTATTATTATTATTATTATTTGATTATTGACAAATTCGTCATTTTAACAATTTATCTTTAATCAAAACACCAAAAATATTATTTAATAACTAAGTAATTTGCTCCAAACTGCTAAAAACTAAAACAACACATACATTTTGGGTTAATCTTTCCTAACCCCCAATAATAAATAATAAATAATAAATAAATAAAATTAAAATAAGAAGACAAAACTAATGTTTCTTAACTAAGAAACTTTTAACTTCTCAATATTCGCCACATCGATGAGCAAACAATTATGTTTGTACCTCTTAATATAGAGGAGCTCAAGAGCTCATCTTTTCAAACATTTTCAATTTAGGATGAAAATAAACTCACATCATTTACAAAGGGAGCCTGTGGCTCCCCTTTGTTTGTTTGTTTTTTTTTTTTTTTTTGTTAATTTTAATTTTATTTTGTATATAGTTTTGTTTGGATTATTATTATTATTATTATTATTATTATTATTATTATTATTATTGTTATTGTTATTGTTATTGTTCTTATTGTTGTTGTTGTAATTTGATTATTTGGCAAATTCACAAAAATTTTAAGAAATTCGTTTGTTTAATATTTTAAATTTAATCAAAAAATCAAAATATTATTTAATAACTTAGCAATTTGCTTCAAATTGCTAAAAACTAAAACAACACGTACATTTTGGGTTAATCTTTTCAAACCCCCACTACTAATAAATAAATAAATAAATAATAATAAATAATAAATAATAAATTAATCAATAAATTAATAAAAACTAAAATAAGAAGACAACGCTAAAACTTCTTAAATAAGAACCTTTTGACTTGTCAATACTTGCCGACATTGATGTGCAAGTAATTATGTTTGTAAGAGGAGTTTTGCTCCTCTTATATAGATGAGCTTTCTCTTTTCAAACATTTTCAAAGTGTGATCAAAATGATCCCACTCATTTGCAAAAGGAGTCCGTGACTCCTTTTTTTTTTTTTTTTTTTTTTTGTTTAAATTTTAATTTTATTTTGTATATAGTTTTGTTATTGTAATTTGATTATTTGAAGAATTATTCAAAATTTTAAAAAATTCGATTGTTTAACATTTTATATTTAATCAAAACATAAAAAATATTATTTAATAATTTAGCAATTTGCTCTAAAGTGCTAAAAACTAAAACAACAAATATACATTTTGGGTTAATCTTAGTCAAACCCCCTAATAAATTAAAAAAAAAAAAACTAAAATAAGAAGCCATTAAAATAAGGTTTCTTAAATAAGAGCATTTTGAAACGTTGGGCTTCAATAGGTTGAGAAAGTCTATATGAACAGATACTACATGTAACACGGTGAATCGAATAGTTATGATGTGGAACCGTGTCCACTTTGCAAGGTGGACACAGTTCTATGTTCATAATTACTGAACTATATGTTCATAATTATAAAGCTAAATATTCAGAATCTTTGAACTTCATATTCATAATTATTGAACTCTATATTCACAACTACAAAACTCTATGTTCATAATTACTAAACTATATGTTCATAATTATAAAGCTATATATTCATAATTTCTAAACTTCATATTCACAATTATTGAATCTCTATATTCATAATTACATAACTATATGTTCATAATTATGTTCACAACATTATGTTCATAATTTTAGAACTATATATTCATAATTATGATCAATTTTAGAACCGTGTCTACCTTGCTAGGTGGACATAATTCCACAGCATAATTTGACGTGTCAATAGTACTCAAAAAATAAAATATTTGCCTTTGGACTTCTCAATACTTGTCCACATTAATGGACAAACAAATTATATTTGTAAGAAGAGCATTGCTCCTCTTATATAAAGGAGCTCAAGAGCTCCTTTTCCAAATATTTTCAATGTGAGATCAAAATGATCCAACATCATTTACAAAGGGGAGCTCGTGGCTCCTTTTTGTCTTTTTTTTTTCTTTTTTTTTTAATTTTAATTTTATTTTGTATATCGTTTTGTTTGGATGATGATGATGATGACTATTATTATTATTATTATTATTATTATTATTATTATTATTATTATTATTATTATTATTATTATTATTATTATTATTATTATTATTATTATTATTATTGTTGTTGTTGTTGTTGTAATAAATGTTTGTATATCGTTTTGTTTGGATATATATATTCATAATTTTTGAATTTCATATTCACAATTATTGAATCTCTATATTCATAATTACATAACTATATGTTTATAATTATGTTCACAACACTATGTTTATAATTATAGAACTATATATTCATAATTATGAACAATTTTTGAACAGTGTCTACTTTGCAAGGTGGACACGGTGCCACAGCATAATTTGTCGGGTCAATAGTACCAAAAAAAAAAGTCTTTGGACTTCTCAACACTTGCTCACATTGATGGGCAAGCAATTATATGTTTGTAAGAGGAGCAATGATCCTCTTATATAGAGGAGCTCAAGAGCTCCTCTTTCCAAACATTTTCAATGTGGGATCAGAATTATCCCACATCATTTATAAAGGGGAGCCATCTTTGTCTTTGGTTTCTAATTTATTAAGTAATAGACTAATTATTATTAATAATAATCTATATCTATATCTATATCTATATCTGTATATATACTTCTATACTATCTTTTTTTTTGAAAGGTTCTATACTATATATACTATAATTAAAAACAAAATTATATTTATTTGATTTCCTACCCAAACAAATGAAACAATAATAAATAATAAAGGTAAATTAAAAATGGAATGGACATGTAATGACCTCTCCTATGTGGGAGGTTATGAGATTCAGACTCAGTGGAGGCGTTGTTGACTTTTTGTGCTTTTCATTAGGTTGAGAAAGTATGTTTGAACAGATACTACAATGTAGAGTCAGTAGCATTCAAAAAAAAAAACATATGGAATGGACGTAAAACAAAAAGAAATGAATATTAATAATTGACTGAAAATTTAAAATAGAAAACGAAACAGAAATTAAAATTAAAAATAGAAAAGGAAACATAAATTAAGAAATTAATATTAATAATTGATTGAAAAAAAAAAAGATCCATAATTGACTAAAATGGAAAAGGAAATGGTCAGATCATTGCATTTTGATATTATATAGTATAATACATCAAATCACAATTATGTCATAAATCTTTCACAATTTTAAACAATGGAATGAATATTAAAAATGGAACGGAAATATTTTAATAATAATATTCTACATCATCAAGTAAAGGTAAATTGAAAATGAAAAGGAAATAATTCAATAATAATATTCTACATCATCAATAGTAAATGCATATTTTAAGTAATAGTAAAGGTAAATTAAAAATACCAAGGACCTTGTGGTCCATTGGTATCAGGTTGCTCCTCTATCTGGGAGTTGTAGGTGTAAATTGTATATGTGGGTATCCCCTTCAGAAATATTTCTATAATAATATTCTAGATCATCAATTAAAAATGGAATGAAGATCGGGTAAAAATATCACTGCGTCTAATATTCTAATGGACTAATTCACTGAAAATAAAAAAGAATAATTGATTGAAAAAGAATAGTTGAATGCAAATAAAAAAATGATTCATAATTGACTAATATGAAAAAATAAATGCTTAGATCATTGCATTTTAATTAAAAATGGAATGGAAACTAAAATTGTACAAAAATATTTCAATAATAATACTATACATCATAAATAGTAAATGTATATTTTAAACAATAGTAAAAGTAAATTAAAAATGGAACGGAAATCTATATTCTATATTCTATTCTATATATAATTAAAAGTAAAATCCTGCTAGCCAAATTACCCCCAAAATATAGGGGCATTTTTATAATACCATCCATTATTTATATATAGATATTATATACAATTAATAATATTTAATATATATATGGGCAGAAAAATATTATTATACTAGGAAATTAGGAATTTATGCATAGTGCATATATAAATTACACAGAATTTATAAAACTAATCAAATGTTGATGTTAATAATAATAATAATAATAAGAATTTTAAAGTCAGAATTATAAATTTGGTATTAGGGTAATATATATATATATATATATATATATATATATATATATATATATATATATATATATATATATAATCATCCTATTTCATTTTTCCAGTCCAAACTTTTGTAGTAAAGCTTATTTGGTATGTAAATGTCAAATGGAAATTAAATAAAATATATTAATTGGTAATATTGCATAATTAGTACTATTATGTATGGTATTATATTCTATAATATAATTGATAATATTATTGTTGAAGTATAATAAAAACCCTATGTAATAATGTAATAATAATAAAATTAAATTACAATTAAAATTAAAATAATAACAATAACAATAATAACAACAACTAATCAATAATAATAATAATAACAATAATAATAATAATCCAAACAAAACGATATATAAAATAAAATTAAAATTAAAAAATAAGAAGAAGACAAAAGTGAGCCACTGGCTCCTTTGTAAATAATGTGGTATCATTTTGATCTCACATTAAAATTGTCTGGAAAGATGAGCTTTTGAGCTCCTCTATATAAATTGCTCCTCTTACAAACATAATTATTTGGCCATCAATGTGGGCAAGTATTGGTAAGTCCAAAGTCTTTTTTTTTTTTTTTTTTTTTTTTTTTTTTTAAGAAGTAAAGGAAAATTAAAAATGGAAAGAAAATATTTCAATTATAATATTTTACATCATCAAATAGTAAAGGCATATTTTCAAAAATAGTAAAGGTAAATTAAAAATGAAACGAAAATATTTCATTAATAATATTCTACATCATTAAATTAAAATGGAACGAAAATTAGGTAAAAATATAACTGCATCTATATTCTAATTAACTAATTTATTGAAAATTAAAAAGAATAATTGACTGAAAATGAATCTAATATTACTAATTGACTGAAAATATAAAAGAAAATGAATATTAATAATTGACTGCAAAAGGATCCATAATTGACTAAAAAAAAAAAAGAAATGGTCAGATCATTGCATGTTAATTAAAAATGGAATGGAAATTAGAAATTGGAGGAAAATATTTCAATACTAATATTCTACATTATCAATAGTAAATGCATATTTTAAATAATAACAGTGGCGGAGCCAAGATTTTTTGTCAGTGGGGGCAGAACATTACAAAAAAAAAAAAAGTTTTAAAAAAATGAAACACTTAAAGAAGTATAATTATAAATATTTTTGATATATAAGTAAAAAATAAAACATATCAAAACTTTATAAAAATATTTATAATAAAATATGAAACATAATTAATTTGATGAATTAATTAGAATAGAAAATAAATTATAAAGTACACATCTCATTTTATATATATGAAATTGTGTTGAAGTAATAGCCTAACAATTAATAATAAATAGTCATAAAATTTACTAGCACCACAGGATTCGAACCCTCGACCTAACAAAAGGCTAAACGCCCGCCCAGCCAACTGCACTAAACCAACACATGTTAACACTTCTGTGTTTCATTTACTAATACTTTAATTTGTTCTATATATACATATATACATACAAGGATAATATAGGGGTAGGGGTAGGGGTAGGGGTGGGGGTGGGGGGCAGCTGCCCCCATGCTGGCTCCGCCCCTGAATAATAGTAAAGGTAAATTAAAAATGGAACGGAAATATTTTAATAATAATATCTACATCATCAATTAAAAATGGAACGAAAATTAGGTAAAAAATAACACTGCATTTGATATTCTAATTCACTAATTGACTGAAAATAAAAAAGAATAATTGGCTGAAAATGAATATGATATTACTAATTGATTGAAAATATACAAGTATAACTAATTGAGTAATATTCTACCATTATATATTTTCACCAAAGTAATCCGTCCTGATAGATTGAAGGTGTTAGTTCTAGGCGAAGATGAACAAGATTGTGTTGCCACTACCATTGTCGTCTACAAAGAGGTTTAAATATAATCGGTGATATTAAGTTTTTTTTTTTAAATGAAAAAATTGCTATATATCTAGACAAAAAACACATATCTTCCATACAAATGAATAAGGATAACAATTCATTTATATAACTGAGTTGTTAGAGAACGAGCACATTTGACTAATTTATGAAAATATTAAACAATGATAAATAAAATCTTCAAAGTTATAGCACCGCATGCTTACATCTAGACATTAGCTATTAATTTGATCAAATATTTGCACAAATTCAAGCAATGATAACATCAAAATTGCACTATATAATATTTGATGTTCTAATTTAAATAATTATATATTAATTTATATATTCTTAATATATTACAACAAATCTATTCCGTGCATCGCACGGGTGCAAATACTAGTTAAGATAAAAGGAAGCAAAAAAGTAACATGATGAACGATAGAATGAGTTCCCGCCAGTCACGCGGGTCTCGTCCTCCTCCAAAACGACGGTTTCCCTTCAATCTTCCTTAAATTTCACATTACATTTAATACTGAAATTTTGTAAACCCCCCGCCGAATCTTTTTCCGATTCCTTTCAATCCCTCATTCTCTTCTCAATCCGTCCCATTTCAGATCCGTAAGTTTTTTTTTTCTCCTTTCGTTCTCATATCGAACGCCTGTACGCATGACGTGAACAAACATTTTTTGAGGATAAATTAAGTCTTTTCTTTCCGCATTTGAATGTGCAATTATTTGTTCGTCATTATACTTTAATTTTTGTGTATTCCAAGTGTGGATTGGCGTTATACTGTTTGAAGATTGCCAGCCTGAAGCATTATCACTGTGGGATAATATTGCGTCTTTTTTAAGATTAGTTTTTTGAAGCACGATTCATTGGTATTGATTTTAGTTTTACTCTGTTTTCCAATCATTTGATGATTTACTTTAAGTGTTTTTTTTTTTTTTTTTTTTTTTTTTTTAGTGGTGATTGAATTTAGTGAAATGATGATGATGATGATGAGCCTATCCATATGCATTTGGAAAAAAAAAAAGGCTTTATGGATCTCTGTATGTATGTGTCAGTTTTTCATTACATTTCAGGTTGCTTTTTTCACTACTGTGTAATCACTGATATGAAACTAAAAGAATGTGGAAGAGTTGCATGGAACTATATCGCTTGATGGAAATAAAAAAAAAAATTATCATGAGCCACTTGCGGTTTAAAATTTCGAATCAAGTCCCTGGTTGTTTAAAACAACCACTCTCAAACTGGATTTTGTCATGTGTTGGATCAGTACTACACAATCTCTTACCAAAAAGAAAAATCAACATCTGTAAGAATTCTGGCTAAAAGACTTAAAATGCTTTTCACTACAGAATAGCTTTTGTGCTATGTGTGGATGGGTAGAAAGTGAGGGTCAACAAAATGGGAGAGAAGATAAGAGGAATGGGAAAACAGAAAAGAAAATTTGTACTTAGATGAGAAGAAAGGAAATGAGTGTGTTGGGGTGGGTGTGGGGTTGAGAGATATGTTTCCGTGTATAGTGCTTGTTGAGAAATGGAGTGCTAATTTGAACCTCATTTTCTTCACATGCTGGGCAAGAAAGATATCTGACAGGATGGAGGACAATCTCTCCTCAAACCTTTCCTTTTTTTTTTTTTTCCCTGATTGAATTGAATGACCTTTTAAATTTGGGATAAATCTTTTATGCTTTCCTTTTCTCAATTTTTTTTGTTGTTGACATTTTGCTTCAAGCTAAACTTACGTTTTCTTATCATCATTGCAGACTACTTCTAAAGTCCCAAATTTTGTTACCATTAACTATTTTGCCATTATAGTATTTATCTGAAAGTTATGCTACTTTGGAGTTTACATACTGATCATGGAAAAGTTAGATACCCCTGAGAGAAGTGCAGCCTTTGTTCAAGCCACTGTAATGGAAGGAGATGAACATGATGTTGATACTAAAACCCAGGAAAATAAAGTTTCTGATCAGATAAATTCGGTTAGTAGCATGAATACTGAAGTGCAACATGGAAATGCACTCAATGCCCCATTAGATGACAAGGAAATTGGAAATTCTTCACCAAGCTATCCAATGGAGAAGATTTTGGTTGATGGCCATGGTGGACAAGTAGGAGAGAACTCTTTAGGAGAAAAAAATTCAAATTTTCAATCTGTTGGGAAGAATGTTATTTCTGAGTTGCAAGAAGGGAACTCTGAGACTAAGGCACATTCACCATCAGAAAAGATGGAAGGAGAGAACTCTTTAGGAGAAAAAAATTCAAATTTTCAATCTGTTGGGAAGAATGTTATTTCTGAGTTGCAAGAAGGGAACTCTGAGACTAAGGCACATTCACCATCAGAAAAGATGGAAGGAGAGAACTCTTTAGGAGAAAAAAATTCAAATTTTCAATCTGTTGGGAAGAATGTTATTTCTGAGTTGCAAGAAGGGAACTCTGAGACTAAGGCACATTCACCATCAGAAAAGATGGAAGGAGAGAACTCTTTAGGAGAAAAAAATTCAAATTTTCAATCTGTTGGGAAGAATGTTATTTCTGAGTTGCAAGAAGGAAACTCTGAGAATAAGGCACATTCACCATCAGAAAAGATGGAAGGAGAGAACTCTTTAGGAGAAAAAAATTCAAATTTTCAATCTGTTGGGAAGAATGTTATTTCTGAGTTGCAAGAAGGGAACTCTGAGACTAAGGCACATTCACCATCAGAAAAGATGGAAGGAGAGGTCAGTGTTCATAGAGAAGAAGAAGTTCAATTGCCAAAAGAGAATAAACCATTGAACACGAGTGAAAAGATTTCTGGGCAGGCACTCGGTACAGATGAGTTAAATGGAAGAAGGGTTGTTGGAGAGGATGAGGATTCTGGAAATCCCAGGGAAACAAACAAGAGCCTCGAAGGCAATCTTTATGAGAAGGATAAGATAGTAGAGCCTGTCCCTAATGGAGCAGAGGCTCCCAAACCAGAAGTCAATAGGAGTTCATCAATTCATTCCCCTGGTCAAGACTTGGGGCAACAGGGATCTTTGCCTGAAAAGGCAGGATCTGTAAAGCATTTTTTAAAGCTGAAGAGTGCAATTGCAGTTGCTAGTGTTTTTCGTCGCCTTTCTGGGAAAAGCAATGATGGACAAGATGCTCTGGGTGCAGATGAGAATAGTAGGAATTGCAGCAGTTCTAAGGAGGTTAGACCTACTTCCATTGAAACTGAGCATCAAGATGTCTCTCAGAAAAATAGAGATCAATCTGGATGGAGTGCCCTTAGATTAATTGAGATATTTAATGATGATGACAATGCTGATGACAAAGTTGGAGAGAAAGAAAAGGCCATAGAAGAAGCACTCCAACCAGTAGCGATGAAAGGACAGATTTTGTTGTACACAAGGTTTGATTGCAACGACTGTAAGCAGTTAAGAAAGTTTCTATACAATAAAAGACTTCGATATATTGAAATCAATATTGATGTGTACCCAAGTAGAAAGCTGGAACTGGAGAAGATTGCTGGCTCCTCTGATGTTCCTAGAGTGTTCTTTAATGAAGTGCTTATAGGTGGATTGAGTGAAATAAGAAGCTTAGATGTGTCTGGGAATCTTGCTGAGAAGATTGAATATGTTGTTAGTGAGACACCATCCTCTAAAGCACCTTTACCCCCTCTTTCAGGTGAAGATGACTTGTCCAGTAGTGGTTCTATTGATGAGCTAGCACTTATTGTTAGAAAAATGAAAGACTCTATTCCTGTAAGTGACCGCTTTTACAAAATGCGGAGATTCACCAAGTGTTTTCTGGGATCAGAAGCAGTAGATTTCCTGTCAGAAGATCAATACTTGGAAAGGGAAGAGGTTAGTCCTACTTCATACCATATAATGGTAAACGTATGTAGTTATTTCTGAAGTAAAATCCATGTTTCTTAATTACTTTACATCCCTTTCTCTGGTGCCTTGGTTACATAATTAGAAGGAGCTATTGCCAGTTAGCTTGAGAATTACAGACTGGGTAGTCTATATTATAAAGCTTAGTTTGGAAACAAAAGCTTGTGGTGTCTGCTACATGATTTACTGATCTAATAATGTATTGAATTTTTCCTCATTTGTGTTTTTCGGGCAATTCACCAATAAAAGAATAGAGTGCTGTACAACTGTATAGTGGTGTTTACAATTGAATTGATATCTTTCTAGTTTGTCAGTAAGATGTAAGTTTTACTCAATGAGCATTGCTGATGCTATCTGGTTGGCTTTAATAAAATTCCTATAACAGTTACCCTTGTGCAATTTGCTTGTCCTCTTCTATTCAGACTATTTTTGTGGACACTCTGCAATAGAGCCACCTCATGACACCGAGCAACTGCGTCATAAAGGGTTTGGGAAAATAAGATATATGTAACTTTAACTTTATTCTCAGTGTGCTGCTTTCCACGGTCTGAATCTATGACCTATTGGTCAATGAGTGAGCACATGGCTGTTAGACTTGCATAATCTATTAAAATTTAATCCCATCTCCGATTTTCTTCTTTTGGAATAATTATCTCCAACTTGTTTGAGGTATTTAAAATATATCCGTTTTAATGTTTTTGTCTGCTAATGCTACATTTTACCTTGTTGTGATCATGGACATAATTTCTATGCTTGAATATGGTTGTCACTTTTGTCCCTACATCATACTTAAAAAATGATATTTTCTCAGAAACACTATTTTCTATTCTAATATCCTCTGCTGCATAGGTGCATTTGGTAATTCCGTTTTCAAGCTAACAAGTTATACTCTTTGAGGAAGTAAAGTTATTATTATCTTGGTAAAAAAAATAAATACCTGTGTTTGAAGAGGAGGGAGTGTACTGTGTAAAATATACTCTGTGAAACTTTATGCCTCTTGTTGTGGTAGGTGATTAAATCTCAATAACAATGACTAGTATGAATGGTTCAGCTTCACAAAGAAAAGCTATAGTATGGAGGAAATGGAAGAATGAATATTAGTTTAGTTTTCTTCTCATTCCAGTATGATTTGATAACCTTTCCTCTATTGTTATTGTGATCGGAGTAGGCTATTGAATTTGGTCGGAAACTGGCAAGCAACCTTTTCTTCCACCATGTACTTGAGTAAGTTTCTGAAAATTGTGTTTTCTCTTTAGACTTGTGCTTACACTTTCCACCTTCTGCCTAATTGTATGCTATGCTTTGTTTTTGGTGTTTGTTTATGCTACAGTGAGAATTTATTTGAAGATGGCAACCACCTGTACTGTTTCCTTGATGATGATCCTTTGGTATCTCAATGCCAGAACATTCCTAGGGGCATAATTGAAGTGAAGCCAAAACCCATAGTAGAAATTTCATCCAGACTTAGATTCTTATCTTATGCAATTTTTGAAGCTTACACGTCAGAAGATAGGAGGCATGTTGACTATAGAACCATCCATGGGAGTGAGGAATTTGCAAGGTCTGTTTATTGTTCTAAGTGTGTAATTGTTTTATGGTGTATGGGTAGATTCTTTCATTGCCTTTGAGACATTATTGAAGTAAGTCAAGGGCACCCCACTCAATCCCTGGGCAAAGAAATAAATTCGTGCACATATTTGTAGCCTGTATATGTATTCTTGGTACAAATGCTTCTTTATTTACTGAAAGAAACTTTTCCAGGTACTTGAGGATCGTAGAGGAGCTTCAGAGAGTAGATTTGTCTAATATGTCAAGAGAGGAAAAGCTTGCATTCTTTATTAATCTCTACAATATGATGACCATTCATGCAATACTAGTAATGGGGCATCCCTCTGGAGCACTGCAGAGAAGGAGATTGAGTGTGGATTTCAAATATGTAATTGGTGGGTGTACATATTCACTTTCAGAAATTCACAATGGTGTCTTGAGGGGCAACCAGAGGCCGCCTTACAATCTAGATATATATATATATATATATATATATATATATATATATATATATATATATATATATAAAAGTTGGATCGCATGAGGAGGGAATAAAAACAAATTTAGTGATATATACAGTGTTTGTTACATGTTTAGGTCTGAGGCCTACGCATTCATTACCAAACAAACATGTATAACACATGCAATGGATGAAAACAATATTTTACATTCCAAAATCATTAAGCATACCATATATATACAGTGTTTGTTACGTTTAGGTCTGAGGCCTACGCATTCATTACCAAACAAACATGTATAACACATGCAATGGATGAAAACAATATTTTACATTCCAAAATCATTAAGCATACCATATATATACAGTGTTTGTTACATGTTTACGTCTGAGGCCTACGCATTCATTACCAAACAAACTTGTATAACACATGCAATGGATGAAAACAATATTTTACATTCCAAAATCATTAAGCATACCATATATATACAGTGTTTGTTACATGTTTACGTCTGAGGCCTACGCATTCATTACCAAACAAACATGTATAACACATGCAATGGATGAAAACAATATTTTACATTCCAAAATCATTAAGCATACCATATATATACAGTGTTTGTTACGTTTAGGTCTGAGGCCTACGCATTCATTACCAAACAAACATGTATAACACATGCAATGGATGAAAACAATATTTTACATTCCAAAATCATTAAGCATACCATATATATAGACGCCCCATGTTTGAACTCCTTCATTCTTATTTTCATATTTGTGTTTGAAGAGATATTAAAAAATTAATTAAAAAAATCATCAAGACTAATGGCCCACTTCATTGAGTTGTTTGTCATAATTTTCCTCTTACATCCGCTCCTTTATAATGCAGTAGGTATGTTCTTTTCAAAAATTCTTGATTAATAAATTTAATTTGCATATGCGGTCTATATATATTCCATTATGTTATATGTATTAGAAAGAATTGGGATCATCATTTACATACAAAGTTTAATTTGATTGTAAGGTATATTAACTCATGTAGTAATTAAGACTTATATATATATATATATATATATATATATATATATATATATATATATATATATATATCAATTGAAAAATTATATTCTTCTGTTCATAGTAATTGTTCATAGATATATTTACTTAGGGTCGAGATGTCAATTAGTCCAACCATGTTAGTTTTGGGTCAACCTTGTTGGATTATCGCAATTATCTTGTTGATTTTATTTTTATTTTTTTGTTTGAAGAAACTCTCTTGTATATATTACTTGCGAAACAAATAATAACATTAAGTAACTTGAGCTATTGGGCTAGTCCAATAAATTTTTAGTTAGCTCATTCGGGTCTTCGAACTTATTGATTTCGGGCAAAAAAATGTTTACCATAATTCTCAATCTTTTTATATTATCAGAGTATCACGTCGATTTTAGGATAAAATTAATATCGTTATATATTTGCAGAATTTGAGCCCATGAAAAATGTAAAACTGGACATTAAATGCCCTAAGGCCATCCACACTTGTGGATATTGTGGGGAGAATTCAGAATTAAATCTTCCCTTCATGAGATAATAGCTAGTGTGGACATGAGATAATTGAAAAATAATCTCCCTGCAAATGTAGGGAGATTGTCAGAAAAAAAAAAAAAAAAAAAAAGAGAAAGAAGAAGAAGCAAGGCTGTGCGCGTTCGCGCACAGCCTTGGGCAAAAGCCGGGCGCGTGCACTGCACGCGCCCGGAGGCGCGTCAGGCGCGCCAGTCGGCGCGCCTGACGCGTCTGACTACTTTCTTTTTTTTTTTTTTTTTTTTTTTTTTTTTGTTTTGTTTTTTATTATTATTTTTTTCTCTCCTCTCCCACACTCTCTTTCCTAATCACTCTTACATTATCTCCCCATTCTTCCCAACCAATGTGGATGCTCTAAGAAGTTTCGGAGCAGGTCGTACAAGGGTCTATGCTATAGTGACGAGATATGCGAAAAAAGGTGCATCAAGGATCATCAAGGACGTCCAGGAAACTGTCTCGTTGGCATGTGCTGCTGCAACTGGCATTGAGGGTTGAAACCTACCAAAAAAATATTAGTTTTTGTTGGAATTGTGTCCAAACAAAATATTAAAAAATATTAGAATAAGAAACACAAGTAAATTTCAAAAAAATGAAGTTTATTATTATTATTTTAATTTGTATATAGTTTTGTTTGGATTATTATTATTATTATTATTATTATTATTATTATTATTATTATTATTATTATTATTATTATTATTATTATTATTATTATTATTATTATTATTATTATTATTTACGAATTAATAGATTTTATTTAATTTCTATTTGAGATTTACTTACCAAATAAGCTTTACTACAAAAGTTTGAGCGGGAAAATGAATTAGGATGTTTTTGTTTTTAATTATACTAGTAGTTGCACCCGTGCGATGCACGACCATGATATTATGGTGCAATATATAAAAGATTGTTATATCGAAGATATAAGACCAATAAAGTTTTAGATGTAATAAATAGACAAAATATGATTTATTAGTGTTCCATAAACAAAACAATTACACATTATTAAAGATTTCTTTGTAAACTACATTTTGAGTCTTGTTTAAAAGACGTCTAGATTCCCCACAAATTAAGACCTTAAGACCGTCAAGATTACTCACCTTAGAAACTGTTACATATAATTGGTCATGGTTAAAAACAATTTTTTTTTTCAGTAACAAACTAACTTGTGAAAGCGTTTGACCTTGACTTTTGTTGATTGTCATTGCATATGACAACATAAGTGAAAACTACTTTCTTTGAAATTTAAATGGAAATCTTGGGTCTGAAGGAGTAAAAGATAGCCTTGATATCAACACATTTGTACCTGCGTTGTTGCCACATCGAATTTGTGCCTCAATAACATGATTTCTCAACTGTGTTACTATCAACCTTGTACCATTGCACAGTCCCAAGGAGTGATCTATATTTCTCAGTAGCATAACTGGAGTTCCAACTTTCAAAGTTAAACAGTGGTTGGGGGCTCCTAAGCATCTCAAACTGTTTAACTTTTTTAAAAAAATCATAACAAACCAATATTTAAAATATTAAAATCATGTTATGTTATTAAAAATATTAATGTTATTAAATTTCATATATAAAAAACAAATATGAGATTTATTCTTTTATAAATTGTTGTTATTAAATTAAAAATTGATATTTAAGCTAGGTAATTACTAAAAAGTGTTAATATCATATTTGGCCATTCGATGTCATTTGTGATCATCTGAGTATAGTAATTTTGCCACGTTTAGTTCTAAACATTCAAATTGACGACCTATGATCTTTTGACTTTCAAATTGTATTGTTCTAAACTTTCAAATTGACGACACGTGTTCTTTCCCCTTTTCATGAGAACAAAAACTATTAACTCTTTTAATTTGAAAATATAATGATATAATTTGAAAAAATTGAACCTTTAATTTTTGAAAAGTTTCGTTTAATTTTCGTATTAAATCTGTTAAACATACAAAATTTTAACCTTTTATTTTTAAAAAATAGACCATTTAAAAAACGGTTATATATATATATATATTTTTGAATGTAAAAAACGGTTATATTTAAACAAAGATTTTTCATTCTTTTCATAAGAGAAAAAACTATTAACTCTTTTATAAACATTTTAGTTATGTTGTTGTAATATAAGTTTGAGATAATATTATTATTTATGTGCATTGTGTTATTATAATAATAAAATTAAGTTTACTATAAAGAGTAAAATTGTTAATATAAATTGAATAAGGCATACATAGAGAAATAACTGTTCGAAAAAAAAAAATCTCATGATATCCTTATATCCTTATATAAATTAATTAACCATACAACCCGTTTAAGGACAACATTTTGTTATTCTTTACCATTTCGCCTTTCAATTGCATCCTTTCAACTCTCATGTTGTCGAACACAACCTCACTTTACAAATTTAGAAATCAATTCATTCTCTACGTCCCACATACTTTTGAATTTATAAAAGCAGAGAATAGAGATATTAAATCAAACAACTAATTCAATCTGAATATTGCTTTTCAAAAAATGTTCCTTACCGTCTATCTTAAAAATAGGCTAACATGCTAAAAGTATTTTTAACTCTTTATTTTCAAATCATTTTATGATATACTCGGTCTCATCCTCATGTTGATGGTGGGTTGGTGGCAAATAACGGATCAACTGACAACCTTAATGAAAAAATAATCAATTACACTTTGTTCTCATCATCTGCACTATTTTTCCTGCACTTTTCATGTCTAGCTCCATTACTTGAAACCTTATGAAGAATTGGAAAGCTCAAAGGTTTATGTGGGCTAATAATATAATCATTCTATGAAAGTGTCTGAGAAGGACTTGCTAATATTGCTGGATGCAGTTGGACAAAGGTAATTTTAAATTATTGTTTTCAAAGTATTTTAATCACATCTGCATATCTGAAGCCATACGTATTTTGGTGTAAATAGGAGACAACAGCCACAAAAAAATTTGTTGGAAGCTTAAAGCTATACAGTTAGCATAATGAAGTGTTTAAATAGTAAAAAGAATCAATCCCTAAGCTAAATTACCATTCTAAAAAATAGGAAAAATATTCCTGAAAAATTATATTATATGTTTAGTATAATAACAACATAATAACGTTTAGCATAATAGGGAATTAAAAATTAAAAATTAAAAATTAATCTTTGGTAAGAAAATTAATTCCTTATAAATTAAGTTATTACTTACTCCGTATTAGGTTATTACCTTATAATAATAGTTCAGCATAATAACATTATATTATTCCTTAAATTCTTACCAAAGAATATTTCCTTATAAATTACATTATTTTCTTACCAATTATGCTTTATTAATTATTTTACCAATAAATTAATAGTATAGATTTGACCAATAAAATATTTACTTAATTGACTACAAAAATTTGAGCGGAAAAATGAAATAGGAGGATTTTACTCTTTATATATATATATATATATATATATATATATATATATATATATATGATAAATTATAGATTATTTTAATAAGCTTATTATTATTAAATTTGTGCGATTAAATAGTAATATTCAATTTGGTTCTATTATTTTTGCACAATCTTTCTTAAAAGTTCTTGATACTACCGATTGTTTTCCATTTTTCTTTTTTAAGGGAAATAACCATATTATTAACAGATGTTTGGGCTGGAAACTACACAGGATAATTTTATTTTTATTAACAGTATAGAAATTTTTAATTTCATTAGGCTTTAAATACATGTTACCATAATACAAATATATGATAATCTATTCTATTAATAAAAAATAAAATTCTCTCTTCATAACACAAAGAGAACAATAAAAAAACACCATCAGATACTCAAATCAGTACTTAAAACACAACAAACAATATTTTAAAAAAATATTGAATGGCACAAATAATCCATACTCTAAAAACAAAAAATATAAGAACATTGATTTTTATAAGAATTTAATTACAGGAAATCATCAAGTTTAGGCCAATAAAAGCAAAAAACACTAAATGGTGCTTTCAAGCATGCACATACAAAGATATTTTAATCTATTGGCCTTCAATTCTTTCTCAGAATCAGAAGAAATATCTTCATCAAGTAAAGATGAACCGCTTTCCACCACCTTCATCAGATGGCTTTGTTGACTGCAACTTTCGCTTCTCTCTTAACTACAAATAGACCAAAAAAACAGTGAACTCGGGTAGTATCCCCTAATGACTCCGTAACCATTGCATCGCACAAATAACAAAAACCATGCCTGGAACTAAAATATATAAACAATATTACAAAATTATTGTTTTAAACAAACCAATAATACGACAAAATACATATAATAAAAAATTTCAAAAACAAAACAATAATTAAAAACTATGGAAGATCAATTATAGACAAAAATAAGACGAAAAAAATATTTTTCTAAAAAAATTATACCTTTTTGCATTGGCTTAGTCAGAGCAACTACAACTGGTCTAGAGGGGCATCAACCCGGAGAAATCAAAGATAGAAATAGCTAGAAGAGAAATTGTACCTTTAATATTACATTGATAAATCGGTGATGAGAGAGTCACCTGCAAAGGAAAAGAGTGATGCAATGTAAAATGAATACTTATAATTTTTTTAGGTATAAACTCATTGTATTTATAGGTGAAAAATATAATAATTATAAAATTGTAAAATTTTTCAAAAGGAAAGTGTATTTATTTATTTAAGGTATTGCCATAATCAATTCATTATATTGATATTCATAATCAAGACATTATATTAATATTCCTAATTAATCTTATTCCTAATTAATTCATAATATTGATATTATTAAATTGCCTTTTAAGTATATATAATTAATTAAATTTGAATATTACACAAATGCCCTTAAGTTTTGGGGGGAAAATTTGAGAAGGAGGATTTTACTTTTATATATATATAGAATATAGATATAGATATAGATATGTTTTTGTTTTTAATTATATATAGATAGATTGATTCTGTTTTATTTTAAAGCAAAATCTTCCTTAAAGATTAATAGTAAAATAAAGCTAACTTACTAATAACCGATTCTATTACATTTTTTTAAGCAGAATTTTTCTTAAAGATTAATAGTAAAATAAGGCTAAATTATTAATAACCAATTCTATTCTATTTTTTATACAAAAGCTTTCCTAAAAGATTAATAGTAAATATCTTAATGATTCTTTTTCTTATACTGCTTATTGATTCTTTTCCATTTTTCAAAGTCTATAAAAAATTCACATGGCTAACATTTTCTTCCATTCATTTTCATTTTTCCATATTATTATTAATTTCCTTCCCAATATTATTCTATATTGTTTTGGCGTACGACTTTCTTACATTCATTTCCATTTTTCATATTATTATTAATTGTTTAGGCGGGAACTTGTAAAGGAGGATATTGTTTTTATTAATTAATATAGAATATAGATTACCAATTAAAATTAAAAATTTTATTATAATTGAACAGTAATATTACCAATTATTATTTGAAGATTTTGTAAAACAATAAGTAAAATTGTATTACCGATAGGAAAATATATGTACTTTAATTTTAATTTTAATTATTAATAATTAATTCTATTTTATTTTTTAACAAAATCTTCCTTAAAGATTAATAGTAAAATAAAGCTAAATTATTAATAACTGATTCTATTACATTTTTTAAAGCAAAATCTTCCTTAAAGATTAATAGTAAAATAAAGCTAACTTACTAATAACCGATTCTATTACATTTTTTTTTACGCAGAATTTTTCTTAAAGATTAATAATAAAATAAGGCTAAATTATTAATAACCAATTCTATTCTATTTTTTTTACGCAAAATCTTCCGTAAAAGATTAATAGTAAAATATCTTAATGATTATTTTCCTTATACTGCTTATTGATTCTTTTCCATTTTTCAGAGTGTAGAAAACATTCACATGACTAATATTTCCTTACATTATTTTCTATATTTCTATATTATTATTAATTTTTTTCCCAATATTATTACTAATTGTTTGGGCGTACGGCTTCCTTCCATTCTTTTTCATTTTTTCATATTATTATTAATTGTTTAGACGGGAACTTGTAAAGGAGGATTTGTTTTTATTAATTAATATAGAATATAAATATAGATTAATATAAAATATAGATTACCAATTAAAATTAGTTTTTTTTAAATATTATATTGAACAATAATATTACCAATTATTATTATTATTATTATTATTATTATTATTATTATTATTATTATTATTATTATTATTATTATCATTATATATTATTATTATTATTATTACGGAGTAATTATGGCGATTCCATAATTACGCCAAAAAATAAATATACTTTTGACCTATACAATGAGGAATTGAGCATGGACTTCATAATGGTCAAAATCGGTACCATGAGAATAAAACAACTTAACAAATCAGAACTTCAAAAGTCCGATTATTTCAATAATCAACGGAAAAAACTAAGAAGAATATAATAATAGTCAATTGGTGTATTAAAGGCGATTCTTGCTATATCTTGTCGTGTATATTACAACAGAAACACTTAACCACTCCCCATTCTCCAATCACCCGTGAATCACACATTTTATTGTGTGGCACTTTAAATTCTTCACCAATGACAGTATAGCAAAAAAAAAAAAAATGAAGAGAGAGATTAGAGGAGTCAGCACTCATCATCCCTTTAAACGGGCAGGAGTAGGCACCACTCAAAGCGAGATTCACATGAGGTTGCCTTTCATCAATGATAATGAAACTTCAATAGAAGCAAAAAATCAATATATAAAATGGACTTGGAGTAACCGTAGAAATGTTCAAAATAAATAATCATAATCTAGGCATATGATATGAATAACTTTTCGCTGAAAAAAGGTATTAAATTTGGACATTACAACTATGAAAAACGTATTGTATCTAATCCAATCAAACTACTTGGATGCTAAACCTACCGTTAATTTCGAAACGCGGCTAAACTGAATGATCAAGGCTGAAGACCTAGTGGAAAAAAAAAGGGATGCAATATAAAATGAAGACTTATAATTTTTGTAGTCATCAACTCATTGTATTTATAGGTGAAAAATATGATAATTAAAAATTTGTAAATTTTTTTTAAAAGAAAGTGTATTTATTTATTTAAGGTATTGCCCTAATCAATTCATTATATTGATATTCCTAATCAATTCATTATATTAATATTCCTAATTAATTCATAATATTGATATTACTAAATTTCTATTTTTCATTTGCTTACCAAATAAGCTTTATTAAGTATTTGACCAATAAAATATAAAATATTTAATTAATTTGACTACAATAGTTTGAGCGGGAAAATGAAATAGGAGGATTTTACTTTTATATATAATATATATATATATATATATATATATATATATATATATATATATATATATATATATATATATATATAGATAGATAGATAGATATATAGATATAGATTTAATTCCTCAATTTTTGGTGATATAGATTTTTTTTAAGTGACAAATTTAAGGTTTTTAACGAAGCCATAATGCCACAGATAAAAAATTATACCATGGACTAGGGTCTACCTCGCATTGTGGATTCTAGTCAAAAAATAACCATTAGATTCTGTACATGCAGTTGACACATTTTGTAGTTAATTGTTTTTGTACATATAAACAAATTGAAGGCACATCATATAGTTATTACATACACATAACATAATAACTAGAGACACATAAATTGTTAATTGCAGGTATAAAATATGTTAACTGCATACACATATATTAACAAACATTTTATGTGTTTGCAGTTAATAATTTATGTGTTTGTAGTTATCATGTTATGTACCTCCAATTTGTTTACAAGTACAAAAATTGTTAACTGCAGATGCATAATTTTTAAACTATGATTCACATTGCAATATGAACCATGATCCATGATATAAAAATTGATAATTGAGATAGTAAATTTATAGTGTGAGTAAAAATGTTATTTTTCATAAATTATAAGATAGTAATTGAGTAATAAAGAGTTCAATTGTTATACCATGGACGGGGGTTTATATTGCATTGTGAATCATGTCAAAAGATTATGTCTGTAGTTAACATATTTTGTACTAACAGTTAATAGTTTTTGTACCTATAAATAAATTGAAGGCACATAACATGATAATCACAAACACATAAATTGTTAATTGTAGGTACACAATATGTTAACTGCAATCACATAAGATGTTGGTTATGATGCTGTGTATGTAGTTAATATATTATATACCTGCAGTTAACAATTTATGTGTCTATAATTATCATATTATGTGTATATAATTATCGTGTGATGTGCCTTCAATTTGTTTGCAGGTACAGAAATGGTTAATAGACTTTGGTGGTATAATTTGCCTAAAGAGATGACAAATAAATTTATTCAATTTTAGCTGTTTCCTCTGGGCTAAATGGAATAGATTACTGCTGGGCCATTCAATAATAGAAGGCTCAGAAGAGGTCCAATAGCCCAAACTTCATAATAATGGCATTAAACCCTACCGTTTTTCTCTTCCTCACATTCCCAGCATCCATCGCAGCCGACTTCAATCACTTTGTTCAGGTTCTCTCTCCTCCTTCTCGTAATCTCTTTGTGTTGTTTGTGTGTGTTCATTATGATTTCTGCTTGCGTGTGTATATGAATATGTTGGCGGAAATGCTTGCAGGCAAAGAGTCAAGATGAGCAAAGGGAGCAGTGGGGTCGTGAAGGGAGGGAAGAAGAAGGGCGCAACGTTCGTCATCGACTGCTCGAAGCCAGTCGATGACAAGATCATGGACATTGCATCGCTGGAGAAGTTCCTGCAGGAGCGCATCAAGGTCGGCGGCAAGGCCGGAGCCCTCGGCGACTCTGTCACCGTCACCCGCGACAAGACAAAGATCACCGTCACCTCTGATTCCAACTTTTCCAAGAGGTACTTTCAATTTTCCATCTCTTTCTCTCTCACTCTCTATAGTCTTGATTATGAAATTGTTGTGCTTTTTATTATATTGAGCTCTAAGTTTGCTTCAAAATTAGATTTTGTTAGGTTTAAGCATTATTTGTATTAGTTAATGCTTAAAGTAAAATCCTGTATGGCTGTTTCCACTGATGTTTAGGGTTTTTTGTTTTTTGTTTTTTTGACATTGGTATACAATTATTATTTTTTCCTTTCTGTTGGATAAGTTACCTTCTGATGTTTAAGTGGTCGCATCCTTGTATGGTTAGTAAGTTGGTCATATTTGGTGCTGGAAGGTTTATTATGATTGCACTGTCACTTCCATCCATATGCATAATATGATTGCAGTAATGTATGAATAATTTGGTGGATCCATTCTTAACTACTGAATGATCCATTACAATAGCAATAGTGGTGTCTATACTTTGCGTCCTAAAGGGTATTTGTTGTGGTAATCTTCTACGTAGTCACATAAATGAAACCTATTAACTCTTTAACTCTTTGATTTGGAGTAGGCTTGAGACAGTAACTCTTGTCTGAAAGATATATAAGGGTGGTTTTAGTAACGGGAGAAATGAGTCATTTTTTCTAGAAAAAAATTGGAGAAATGACAAACTGAAGAAGGAAAACTTGTTCACTAAAACCATTTTTCCAAATTGAAAAATGGAGAATTGTTCTCTCCATTTTTCTAGAATTTAACTAATTTGGAGAATCCATTTAACTAATTCTCCAAATTTGGAGAAATGGTTCCACACATCATTCCCTTGCAACATCATTTCTAACCCTTATTTTTCCCGGAGAAATGGAGAAATGACTGAAAATGCAGCACAGAGATTATGAAGTAAACACTGCTTGTTGTGTGAAAGAATCCTCTAGCTTTTCATATTGTGCTTACTTATCACCTTTTTCTAATTGTCTCTTCATCATTGTTTTGATTGTTTGTGCAATTTGACAGGTATTTGAAATACTTGACGAAGAAATACCTAAAGAAGAACAATGTGCGTGACTGGCTCCGTGTTATTGCTTCAAACAAGGATAGAAGTGTGTATGAACTAAGGTACTTCAACATTGCTGAGAATGATGCAGAGGACGAAGATTAAGAGTAGTAATCACTCTTTTTTTCCAGATGGTATTGTATTTTTAGTTTTGAACTGTCATTATATTACCTGTGTTTGAACATGTATTCTCTGAATCAGATGTTGCACCTTTTTCCTTTCTCTACTTCTCATTAGATCATCAGATATTGCACCTCTTTTCTGTCTCTACTGGTAAAATTAGATTTTCATTGTGGATTTTTATTTTTCCTCATTTTTGTTATATTGTGATTTTAAAGTTTGGGTCTTATGTTCTGTTGGGTGAGAGACTAAGCCATTCTCTTAGGGTCCGTTTGGAAATCTAATAAATGATTTTCGGAAGTCAAAAGGAAAATATTTATTTTTGGTCGATGAAAAAGTCTTGTTTGGCGAAAAATGTTTTCGTATTTTTTAGTTGGAAGACATTTTTTGAATTTCTTATTTTCCGTCACTCTTTCTTCTTTCTCTTTCTATTTTTTTAAAGTTAATTTTTGAATTATTATTATTATTATTATTATTATTATTATTATTATTATTATTATTATTATTATTATTATTATTATTATTATTATTATTATTATTATTATTATTATTATCACCAACACCACTACTACCACCATAATTATCACACAATTGCCACCAACACTACAATTACTACCACTATTATTATTGCCACCCCACTACCACCAATACTTCCACCAATAATCATCATCATCACTGCTATTAACACCACCACTACCATCAACATTATCACAACCACTACCATCTCCACTATCAATTATTATAAAAAAATATCCAAACAGAAAAAATAAAATTTCTTAATTTTCAACCAAATAAAAAAATAATACTGCTATTAACACCACCACTACCATCAACATTATCACAACCACTACCATCTCCACTATCAATTATTATAAAAAAATATCCAAACAGAAAAAATAAAATTTCTTAATTTTCAACCAAATAAAAAAATAATAAATTTTTTAACATTCAATCGAAAATAAAAAAATTCAAAAAAAATAATTAATTAATGCTGGTATATATTCCGTTTTCAATTTGCCAAATTTTCTATTACCACTCCAGAGTAAATGGTTATTTTCTGCATTGTATATTTGCTTTTCAATTTTATCCCTCTTGTAAATATATATTATTGGTCAATATCCTATGTGTTAGTCATGTTATTAATGTTATTATTAATATTGTTATTCCTGTAACATTAGAATAAGTCAATAGGGTAGTATTGTGGCTAGCCTATTGTATAGGAGTAGTTTACGTAAACTCATCTGTTTTAGTATTACAATTGTAATCTTTTTCCAACTGAATGAATGATCACTATTCTCATCTGGACTACTTCGACACTTTTAGCCCAGTTGTCAAACCAACTACTGTGCGCCTGTTATTTTCTCTTGCTGTGTCTTATCAGTGGACATTGCGCCAGCTGGATGTACACAATGTCTTTCTCAATGGGCACTTAGCTGAGACTGTTTACATGAAACAACCCCCAGGTTATGAAGACCCGACACATCCGGATCATGTGTGTCATCTTCAACGCTCCTTATATGGCCTGAAACAGGCCCCTCGGGCGTGGTTCAAAAGGCTGCATGATTATTTACTCTCTGCAGGTTTTCTTCCATCTAAAACGGATGTCTCGCTTTTTCATTACTCAACGGGCACATCTCGGGTCTTCCTGCTGGTGTATGTAGATGATATTATCATGATGGGTAATGACGCACCGTTGATCGCTACCCTCCTTAGCCGCTTATCAGACACCTTCAAAATTCGGGATCTCGGTACTCCCGGGTTCTTTCTTGGCATTGAGACCGTCAAACTTGACACTGGGATGATGCTCTCGCAACCGCCGTTACATGAATGACATACTGATCCGTGCCGGTATGACCGAATGCAAGCCGCTTTCTATACCCGCTGCGGTCACTCAGGCTGTCTCACCCACTCAGAAGTCATTTGACAACCCAACTCAATACCGTCGTATAGTTGGGGCACTTCAGTACTTGACGATTACATGGCCAGACTTGTCTTACGTTGTCAACCAGCTGTGTCAATTCATGCACTCTCCGACTGTTGATCATTGGGGTCTATTAAAGCGAGTGTTGCGGTACATCAAGGGGACTCTGACCTACGGTCTCCGGCTGACAGTCTCTACCTCGTCTGCTATTCATGCTTTTTCGGATTCTGACTGGGCCGGTTGTCCGGTTGACAGGAAGAGTACTAGTGGATATGCTGTGTTTCTTGGGGCCAATCTCATTTCATGGCTATCCAGGAAACAACGCACTGTTGATCGCTCCTCCACTGAAGCTGAATACAAGGCTCTAGCGGATGTCTCGGCCGAGGTCACGTGGGTTGTATCGCTGCTGCGTGAGCTGGGACTTCATAATGGTGGGCCGTCTACTCTCTGGTGTGATAATCTCGGGACTACCTATCTTTGTGCCAACCCAGTTTTTCACGCCAGGACCAAACATGTGGAGATTGACTATCACTTTGTCCGAGACAAAGTTGCGTCGGGAGAAATGACAGTCAACTTTGTGTCAACTAAAGATCAACTAGCGGATATCTTCACCAAGCCGCTACCCGGCCCTCGGTTCACTACTCTACGGGACAAGCTCAATGTGGTTATGCACCCTCCTTGTGCTTGAGGGGGAGTGTTAGTCATGTTATTAATGTTATTATTAATATTGTTATTCCTGTAACATTAGAATAAGTCAATATGGTAGTATTGTGGCTAGCCTATTGTATAGGAGTAGTTTACGTAAACTTATCTGTTTTAGTATTACGATTGTAATCATTTTCCAACTGAATGAACGATCACTATTCTCATCCTATGTACAATAGTTATGAATGAAATATGGGATGAGCAGTTTTTGCATCTTCTGTGTTTTCTCTTCCCATTCCTTCTCTTTGTATGATTCTGTATGTAAGACTGATACAAGATACACTAAAATTACAACAGGTTAGCGGTACGAGTGTTCTGGATAAGAACGGGTAGAATTGTATTGAATGAACTTAATTACAAAGATACAGATTGAGGGAATATATACAAGAGAGAATTACTGGGAGACTATGATAGTGAGTTATAATCTAATTCAAATACATAGAGTCCTAATACTCCCTCTTAAGCACAGGGTAGGCTAGTAACCTGTAGCTTGTCTCTAAGAAAAGAAAATCTAAGACCAGGTAGAGCTTTGATGAAGATGTCTGCAAGTTGATCATTGGTTGAAATAAAGTTGACTTGAATTATCTCCGAAAGCAACTCTATCTCTAACAAAGTGATAATCAATCTCCACATGTTTGGTGTGGGCATGAAAGATGAGATTTGCACACATATATGTAGCACCTAGATTGTCACACCACAACTTAGGAATAGGAATAGCTTACACTTTGATCTCATGCAGTAGCGAAATAATCCATATCACTTCAACACACACATCTGCTGAAGATCTAGCAACAGTTCTTTGTTTCTTGCAAACCCAAGATACAAGATTTGACCCAAGAAAAACAATATAACTACTAGTAGACTTACAATCTTCAGGACAGCTAGCCCAATCAGAATCAGAAAAAGCATGTAGATCTTTTGACACTGATTTTCGTATACGTAAGCCAAACGAAAGAGTTCCTTTAACATACCTCAGAACCCGTTTAAGTTGTTCCCAATGTGAAACTGTAGGAGCATGCATATGTTAGCATAGTTGATTGACAACAAAGGAAAGATCAGGCCGTGTTATTCTTAGATACTGTAGTGCCCTAGCCAGACTCCTGTACTGCGTAGGATCATCATATAAATCTGCACAGAATGAACAGATTTCGAAACAGGAATAGGAGTAGATAGAGGCTTGCATTCTGTCATCCCAACACGTTTTAAAATGTCATTCATATATCTTTGTTGAGAGAGTAAAATGCCATCATCACATTTGACAGTTTCAATAGCAAGGAAAAAACCAGGTTCACCAAGATCTCTAATCTTGAAAGTACTAGATAGTTTAGATAGTAAATGATTCACAAGGTTCTGATCACTCCCCATCACAAGTATATCATCCGCATACAACAAAAGATACACATGAGCAGAATCATGTGAATAATAAAACAATGAAACGTCCGTTTTTTATGCTTGGAACCCAACAGATAGTAAAAACGTGTGTAGATGATTAAACCAAGCTCTGGGAGCCTGTTTTAATCCATACATAAAACGTTTTAACAAACAGACATGGTGAGGAAGTTGAACATCAATGTAACCCTGGGGCTGTTTCATGTATATAGTTTCAGACAGATTACCATTCAAAAAAGGCATTATGGACACCAAGCTGCCTAATAACCCAACCGGAGGATAAAGCCAAAGATAGTAAAAGCATGATAGTCGTGAGTTTTACCACTGGACTAAATATATCAAAGAAATCTTGCACTAGAACCTGATTAAACCCTTTTGCTACTAACATGGCCTTATATCTCTCAATGGTACCATCAACCTTTTGTTTTGTGCGAAAGACCCATTTACAACCAATAACATTCATATGATTCGTAGAGGGAACAGGACACCAAGTTTGATTTTGAAGAAGAGCACTAAATTCCTGATCCATTGCCTCACGTCACTCAGGATACTTAGCTGCCTGTGTGTAGCAAGTTGGCTCAGTAGGACAAACCTGGGCAGTTAGAACCGTAGGAGGAGCCTGAGACCGACTTCGGGTATCCATGGCATGCGTTTGGACGTTGGGCCGTGTTGACCCGCCACGTGGTCGGCCACGTGGACGGGCTGCAGTAGCTGCTGGTACGGACGGAGCAGTCTGTATTGTTTTTGCCGAAACAGTGGGAACGCCAGCGTGTAGTACGGACTCCGCCTATAGTTCACTTCTGGCGGTTGGAGCTGCCTGCAAAGAAGATTTAGTAACAAAAGGGAAAACTCCTTCATCAAATCTGACATGTCTACACACATAAATCTTGTTAGTCTGTAAGTCCATGCACCTATATCCCCTAAAAGAGTCCGGATAACCTAAGAAAACACAAGGAGAAGACCTGTCGGACATTTTATGACGATTGTATGGCTGTAAATGAGGGTAACACAGGCAACCAAAGGCACAAAGAAAAGAATAGAACGGAGGAGATTTATGTAACATAAGATGAAGACTGGATTTATTTAATGTAGAAGAGGGCATTCTATTGATTAAATACACAACAGTCTCAAAGGCAAAATCCCAGAATTTAGACCGAACAGACGCATGAGCCATGAGTGCTAGACTGGTTTCGACAATGTGCCTTTGTTTTCTTTCAACACGACTGTTCTATTCATGAGTATATGCACATGACTGTTTGTGAAGAATTCATAATTGAACAAACTGTGAGTGTAATTTTTTGTATTTCGCACCTAGATCATACTGAATGGATATAATTTTGCGATTAAAGGACCGCTTAACAAGAGTACGAAACTTATCAAAAATTGAATACAGGTTAGATTTTAATTTCATTGGGAAGTATCAAGTGTAACGAGAGTAATCTACCACAAAAATGACAAAGTAACGATAGCCATTTGTGGATAAAAGAGGAGTTGAACCCCAAATATCTATGTATATTAAATCAAGAATATTCAAACTAGACGACTCAACACGTGCCAAGGGGAAACGAGAAGATTTACCCAATTGACACGCATTACACAAACTAGAATGACAACGAATATTACTACTAGACCCACTAACCGAACAAGATTGAAGAATACGACTAAGAACACGATGATGAGGATGACCCAGACGATTGTGCCAAACTGATGCAGTGGCACGAGTTGAAAGGAAAGCGGAAGGTGGTGGATTAGAGACTGGTAGAGCGTAAAGCCCCGCAGAGCTATTGCCGCGTAGAAAAGTTTCCTTGGAGTTGTTGAGATGAAGTTGTTGGGGCAAAGACTTTTGGATGCAACATTGCTCAATAAGGGATATACTCTACAAAGGGTTTATCATTTCTATCCCTTATCTTTTTATATGCACCGGTTTTTATCCTAAAGTGTGGAAAAAGGGATTTGGACACATTCACTAGCGCACATATTTCATTCACAAAGGTCTTTTGTTGTCACACCCCAAGTCCTGGCAACACTTTTAAAGTGTGGAAAGGGACTTTCACTTTGTTTGACCCGCGCTCCTTTGTCCGCCTAGTCCTCAAAGTAACATCGAGGACGATGTTTGTTCTAAAATGTGGAAAGGACGCACCTTGTGCTTAATGTTTGAAATTTAAATTGGTTGAATGGTGCTTGATTGATGATTGTGTGTGATGATGGAGAGTGCGTCATTGTTCATGTTATCTTGGAAGTGTGTCAGTGATGTGCCAAAAATGTTTAATTTGGGGAATATCCTTTGGAAATTGCTTCTTTACACCAAGTGAGGAATTGCTTAGAAACCAATTAGGTTTATATCTTGGTATGCTTACATGTTATTCACCTCTTATTTTGCTTGGACCTTAGTCAAGGATCTCTCGAAGTGGGAGTGTGTACCCCTCAGCTTTAGAAAGATAATTGAAAGCGAAGCCCGGAATTGAACAAATCTTAGTAAGGCATGGGGCAAAAGGTGAACTTTTGGTGAGCTTGAGTGTGAACCCCGTTTTCTTAGTAAAAGGTATGATGGGTAGTTATGGAGAATGAAAATAAAAAGGCTAAGACAAAAGAATGGCCACCCTATGAGAGGTATGATCCGAGGAGAGTCGTCTCGTTAGGATTTGGGGCACCCATTACACCGACCTTCGAAAAATCATAGAGCTCTACATGAAGTCGGGTCGCTCCAACAACGTTATCCTAGGAGACGAGAAAACAAGAGAGGAGGTGTGCCATCCCGCTAGGATTCGGGCACCCATTGCACCGTCTTCGAAAAAGCGTGGAGCTCCACATGAAGTCGGGTCGCCCGATGATGTTATCCTAGGGGGTTGAGAAGAAAAGAGTGCCCGCATAAGCCATTGGCGGGGAGGGGCCCATGCCGTACCCTCACTTTAGTTTTATGCGTTGGGCTTTGGCGTATTTAGAGGATGCTTGGTTGTGGTGTGCCAATCGTTCCCACTAGTGGGCTTGGCTTGAAGACCCTTGGAAAATAGGAGGTGAATCCAAATTGTTTGCATGCTTGGCGAAATGGTGTGTTCCCTTGAGTCTTGGTATGAGGGATTTCACCCCCTCCGTTGTCTCACACATTCTTCTTGATTGACCATTTGATTGATTAAGGTTTCATGAAGTACCTTTGGCACTTATTGTCCTTGGATTGAATTGATAGCTTGCTTGAGGACAAACAATAATAAAGTGTGGAAACTTGTGATAAGTGCCAATGATACCATCTTTTATGGGTCATTAAGGGATTGTGTTGTGTTTACTTGGAGTCCTTTGTGGATTATTTATGATGTAAATGCTATGAAATGTGTTAATGTGTTTCAAATGCCCTATTAGTATGTACACTTTAGTATTGTGAAGGGTTTGAGCTTAAAGGAGGGCATTCCGGCGATAGTTCGGTAGTTGGAGCATATCTTGAGCTAGGAGTGTCCAAATGAGGTGATTCAAGTGACATTGGAACGACAACTTAAAGGGATACAACTTGGTCTATAGTAGGAGACTCTCTTATAAATTTCGCCAATGAGTTTTTTGATAGTGGTGATCTCCCGGAGGGGTGCAACGACACGATTATCACACTAATTCCTAAGGTGCCTTCCCTGGATGCCGTAAAGCAGCTTCGCCCCATAGGATTGTGTAACGTTGCTTATAAGATTCTAACGAAGACAATGGCAACTAGACTCAAGGAGGCTTCTAGGAGGTTGATCGACCCGCACCAAACTAGTTTTGTGCCAGGTCGTTAGATCACTGATAACATACTAGTCTTTTAAGAAGTTTTGAATTCCATGAGATGCAAAAAAAGTAGCTAAGGGATGGATGATCATGAAGATTGATCTTGAGAAAGCTTTTGATCGTCTATGCTTGAGTTTCATTGAAGATACTTTATGCGATATTGGCTTTAATAGTTCATGGAGACGGAATATTCTAGCTTGTGTGTCCACATCAAGATTGGCAACAACATGGAGTGGGCATCAGTCGAAGTGGTTTAAGCCGGAACGCGGGATTAGACAGGGAGACCCCTTATCCCCTCTCCTTTTTGTTTTATGTATAGAAATATTAAGTCATCTCATTGAGAAATTAGTTAATGAGGGTCAGTGGAAAGGTTTTAAGATAAATAGTCGAGGGCCTCATATCACCCATTTGTTTTTTATAGATCACATGGTCCTCTTTGGGGAATCATCAATACAACAAGCTAGGATCATGAAGACATGCATAAAGAGATTTTGCAGCAGCTCTAGACAAAGATTCAACCTTCAGAAATCCTTTATCTTTTTTTCCAAGAACATACCAACCGATTTGCAGCAGGAAATAGAGAGCTTGATTGGAATCACTAAAGTTTCAGACTTGGGAAGATATTTAGGAGTGCCTTCTATTCATGGGAGATTGAAGAACGATTGTTTTGCAGGTATCATGGAAAGAGTCCAAACCAAACTTGCTGGCTGGAGAACCCGAACTCTATCTCTTGCAGGCAGGCAGATTCTAGCCAAGTTGGTGTTGTTTTCTATTCCCTATTATACAATGCAGTCAACCCTATTACCTGTTTGAGTGACTTCTTCTATTGAAAGCTTGATCCGGAAATTTCTATGGGGCAGTACTAAGGACTCAAGAAACTGCCACCTTATTAATTGGAGCACCATGACAAAAGATAAAGCCAACGGGGAGCTTGGAATTCGAAGATTGGACCTAATGAATGAGGCGTTCATGGAAAAATTAGGCTGGAGACTAGCACACAATGAAGATGCACTCTGGATTCACCTCTTTAAAGCCAAGTATGTAGCTTCGCCTTTGAACTTTTCTTCATGGATTCCAAAAGCAAACATGTCCAATGCTTGGAAGGGCATTATTAAAGCTGTACCGGTTCTGCAGAAGGGTACTAAAAATTTGTTAGGAATGGTATTAATACATTCTTTTGGTTGGATATTTGGGTGGATGAGACTCCTTTGATAGAAATTGCTCTGGTGCCCATTTCCCCTGCTGATATGTATAACTTAGTTTCAAATTATTGGGACTCTAGCACAGGCTGGATCTGGAATAGAATAGAGGGGCTACTTCCGACTTATACTCTCAGTGAAATTGCAGCTATCTTCATCACCGAAACACTAGACTTGAGGGATTTTGTTGGTTGGGCTAGGGAGATGGTAGATTCTCAGTTTCGTCTATGTACGAGTTAGCTTCAGGTCATGTTAGCTCAATCGAGGCTGCCAAATGGAATAACCTCTGGAAGTTGAAGGTCCCTAATCAGGTCTACTCTTTATTGTGGTTAGCAAGGCACGGGAAGATAATGACGAATAGCAATAGAGTTTGGCGAGGACTTTCAGAATGTGATAAATGTTGGTTTTGTGATTCAGTTGAAGACACGGAACACGTCCTTCGTCGGTGCCCTATGGCGGACGAAATTTTGAGAACTACTGCTCCTGTCTCTCATGCAGATTCCGACCCACTCTTGTTTCTGCAATGGCTGGACAAAGGTATTACAGAAAAGGGTAACGGGAGATTGCCCCAGAGTAGTAGTACATTGTTTGCTCTTACATGTTGGTGGCTATGGAAGTGGCGCAACGAAGCCATTTTCAATAACATAGTGTTACCCTTGACTACCCGTGTAGCTTGGATCAAGTCCGAGTCTAAGGAAGTTAGTCACGCCTTTGCTAAAGCAAGAGGGCTACTGTCGCATGAGGATACACCACAGTGGAGGCTGCTTAGGTGGGCTAGACCCCCGGATGACTGTGTGAAAGTTAACGTTGATGGCTTAGTTGAATTAGCTTCAGGTAAGGCAGGTTGCAGAGGGGTATTGAGAGATAGCACAAGGTTGTGGAGAGGGGGTTTTGTATTCAATATTGGTACTTGCCCTCCTCTGGTTGCTGAGGCGTTAGCTGTTATCAAAGGGGTCAACTAGCTCTAGCAAAGGGTTTCACAAGAATAATAGTTGAGAGTGATTCCAGTGAAGTCGTGGATGGTTTTAATGGCAATACCCCGGCCAACATTTCAGTGTGGAATATCATCACAAGATGCAAGATTATCCTTCGAAGAGCTGATGAATGGGGTGTTTCGCTAGTAAATCGTGAGCAAAACCAGGCTGTCGATGCTCTAGCTACATCCTCGACAAATCTCCCAAGAGGATTGTACAATCTTAGTTCTCCACCGGATGAGATTAGAAGCCTGTTAGATGATGATTGTGATGGTTTTCCAGCCTGGAGATTTGCCTTGTTAAGGAACTGACTATACTGTGTAACTTGTTTTGGGTCTACCCCCTCCAGCAGAAATAAAAAAATAAGGGCTACAACTTTCATGAAGACCAAGAAATGCCTTGTTAAGGAACTAACTATACTGTGTAACTTGTTTTGGGTCTCCCCCCTCCAGCAGAAATAAAAAAACAAGGGCTACAACTTTCATGAAGACCAAGAAGGCTAATACGGACTGTGCCGCATCCACGAAGGCTCCACGATCGTGGAGGGTTCGTGGATTCGGAATAGAATGTTCCCTGATTGGATGCACGAAAATGGGAGCTCGTGGATTGAGATATGGGCGGAGAATAAGCATTTTAAGCAAATGCTTGTGGCGTGATTGACTATCTACTTTTCATTCCATCTTTCCAAGAGCTTTTTAGATTAGATATTCTCTCTCTAGGTTAGATCATCTTCTAGATCAAGCTATCTTCAAGGATTGTAGGAGGAATTGACACTTCTCTTGTAATCTTGGATTGTCTTTTTCAATTGATGATTGATTGCAATTGCTCTTGAGTAGGTAACTTCATTAAATCTAATTTCCTCCATTGATTTCTCAATTGCTTTTGTATTTCAATATAGATCAATGATGTTTGGCTAGATCTTCTATGAATTGGATTGGATTGCCTTGATTATACATTCTTGCTTTTTATTGATGAATTGATGAGATGTTGTGTAATGCTAGACCTAGAATGCTTTTGTTGTGAATGAGTTGTGTATAGATTCTCTCTTCATTGTAGGATCCCAATAGGAGAGGAGTATAGAGAGTGGAAGTAGCAAGAGATTGTGCTTTCATGTAATCTTACTCATTTGATTTCCCCGTCCTTCGATCCGAGAGGGCAAGACCCGGGAGGAGAGGGTAAACAACGTGTTTGACAAAATGCCTTAGCCGACTTAGGACCTAAGAGTCTAAGTCCTACGTGACTTAGTGATTGTGTCGTGATCTCCCTAGAGTTAGTCTTGCATTGCACTACCTCTTGTCTACCTTAGGCCATTGAATGCATAAGATCAAGTGCTTTCCATCCAATTTCCCGTTTTACATATTTGCTTACTATCTTTACATTATTGCTCTCTACCTTTGAATACATGCTTTCCTACACCTTGCTTCTACCTAGTTAACTCTTATGAATACATTGTCTAATGTCTATGATTGTCTTGCGCTCCACCTACTCCAATTTGTCATCCTTGTGAGATCCACACTCGAGGATTCCATCTCCGTTTACCCTTTCCATCCTACTAAATTACATCCATAAATTATTTAACAAGCATGGCATATCAAAAACCTCAGAGAAAAAGGTATTAGAAGTCACATATAGTGAACCAGATATCCTAATAGTTATTTCATAAAAAGATTTCAGAATTTTAACCAAAGAAGCAACAAAATCCCAACCCATGAAGTCAGGTACATTTTCACCCAAATCAGCTTTAAAAGAAATGTCATGATCTTCATACACTTCAAATACTTTCTGAAATAACAATTCAGTATGAAGCATCATATAAGTGGAGTTCCACCTTGTAGGAACATCAAGACACAAAGAATTTCTAGCCTCACCCTAATTAAATCAGCTAGGTCCCTAAACTTTTGTAGCATAGCAAGGGAGTTTTTCACAAACCTAACAGAATCCATCACTTTCTTGACAATTGCGTCACAATCTTTCAACCCATCTTGTACCACCAAGTTAATGATGTGAGCAATGCATCTCATGTTCAAATACTTAAACTTAATAGTAGTACAACCCCAAGACAACATTTTCTTCTTCAAAAATCCTAGGGCAGTATCATTGCTGGAAGCATTATCTAGTGTCACACTGAAAATAGATTTTAGACCCCAGTCCAATAGACAACTTTCTAAAGACTTTGCAATACTTTTCCCCTTATGTGAATAGATTGGAAAAAATGAAGTTATTTTCTTTTGGAGCTTCCACTCACTATCAATGAAATGTGCAGTTATGCACATTAATTTATTCTCTTCATCGAGGTCTAAGTATCAATGGTGATACTAACCCCTTGACTGCTATTCCTAAAAAACTTCTTCAAATTCACCCTCTCATCATAAAATATCTTGAAAATGTCCCTACTGGTAGTCCAACTTGAAGGGATTTTAAACCTAGGACAACAAACTAAAACATACTCCCTTAATCCCTGACCCTCAACAATCCTAAAAAGCAGTTCATCCACAATAATCATCTCAACTAAGGCTCGCCTTATCAAGTCTTGATCAAACACCCAGGTTCCCAACACCCCCTCAGTGTCTTCACTACTTTCAGTTCCAATAGAAGGAGTATGTTGGAATGTGAGCATGTAATGCCTTGTATACTTAGAGTGAGGATTTTTAAGGTAGTTAAAGATGTGATTTCTCAGAGAAGAAGTCTCATGTTTCTTGGACTCACATGAAAACAACTTTGCACAACATAAACATTTGACTTTGATAACAATGTCATCATTTTTATTTTTTTTTTTTGATTTTTTCAAAGTGATCCCATACAAGAGATCATGTCTCAACATCTTTCTTTTTCTTTGGAACAGGTGGAGGTAAAGGCTGCTGAGAAGTATTTGTCTCTATAGCTTGGACTTCCACCTCAGGTTGACTTCCAGACAGACGACTAATACTTTCCATTTAAAAAGGGGAAAGTACTAGCGAATGGAAAATTAGGAAATGTTGAAAATAGTTCTTAAACCAAACCGAATTATGAACCGAAATCAAACATTTTCAATCCGAATTGAACTATAATGTTAAAATGAATGATATTTTTTTTAATACTAAAACCGAAACCGAAAAAGCGAACCGAATCCCGAATCGTCCACCCCTAAGGAAAATACTTTATTTTCGTTGCTAACTAAGAATTGTACCACCTAATAAGAATGTATTAAAAGGAAAAATATATAAATTTGTATTCTAAAGTTGAAATCCTAATGCTGCAATAAAATATTTATATTTATTAGTTTTTTTTATGAGTAGATTTCCACATGTTATAAAAGGAATACATTTAATAACCAACTAAAAAAATTAAGTAATTACACGTCAAGATGATAATATTAAGAAGTAAATTTAAGAGGAGATCATTGCGTTACTCTTAATATAGAGTTCACTTAATAATTAAATCGAAAAAATCCAATAAAATCACAATAATAAGTCATATAATGACTATTAGGAAAAAAAATCTTTGGCAGGGTGTCATTACTTTAAAAGAAAATAATCAAAATCATCAGTCCAAAATTTATCCCATTTGCCTCACATACCCTATATAAATCATTTCATATTTGCATAATGTTCAACACAAGAAAAGTAGAAAAAAACACAAATATTGAGCGCTTCTACCTATTGTTTCATTTCCAACAATGGCTAGAAGATTAAGATTGGCATATATTGTCAATGGATTCAAAAGAAAAGCAACCTACAAAAAAAGAAAGAATGAAATGCTCAAGAAGCTTAATGAGCTCACTATCCTTTGTGGTGTAGATGCTGCAATAATAATGTACATCTCTTTCGAGTCAGGGCCAGTCATATGGCCGTCTGCTGGAGAGGTTCAGCAAAGAATTACTAGGTTCATGAACTTGCCACATGTGGAACAAACTCAAAGAATGATGAGTCCTGAAAGCTTTGTTGAAGAGAGGATTCAAAAGTTGAACACTCGACTTCTGAAGGTGAAGAAAGACAATAGGGAGAGGGAGATGGATGCATTGATGCATAAGATCATTACTGGAGAACGAACAATTAATTCTTTGCGTGTCATAGATCAAAACGACTTGGATTGGGTTTTAACAACCAACTTGGTTAAAATTGATAACATGGCTGAGGAAATTATGAGACATTCCTCAACCATAGCATCATCAGATTTCGCTCCAGCCCAACTCTGATTCCTTTTATCCCTGGTGCTCATTCTCTTACTACTGCTTCACCTTTTATTGTTGGGCCTGGCACAAGCATTGTGGTGGCTCCTGCGGATGTGTTTTCCAGTTATCAAGACACGGTGGGTATGCAAACTGGCCCAACTTATGGGGGACTGGGGCCTAGATACTACCAAAATCCTTGAAGTTTTGCATACATCTCTAATTCTATAGTCTAGTGCAGTGGTAATTTTCTAATGGCTATTTAAATTGATGCATTGGGAGTAACCTAATGCATTTTCATATGTTTTGTTTTGTATTGTTCTATTGATAATAAAATATCAATTTCTTAAAAGAAAAAAAGAAAAAGAACAGACTTGAGTATAAATATGAGTTGAGAAAAATCTTTCTCAATATACATTAGTATATAAAAATCAAAATTCATATCCTTACTCATGAACAAAAAAATATAATAGAATTGTAATAAATGACATTTATTGCTCAAGTATTAAATTAGACACAAATAGTAGTGATAACAATTATTTTTCCTATTCCCAATGGAGATTCCCATTTCCCGCTCCAACATCGATAGAGACATGAAAAAATTTCAAGAAATGGAGGGTGGAGACGAGAATACCCCGTCCCGCCCCGCCCCCAAATATTATAATAAGAACACCACCGCCAACAACAACAAAATTGTTGTTGTTGTTAGAGTTAATACAAAAATCTCAATTCACTATGTCATAATCCTCAATTTGGGCCTTGATTATTAATTTACACAAAAGGGTCCCTTAACTATGCAAAATTATGCTCATTTAAGTCCTCCGTTATTTATACTTAGGATTAAATTGAGTAAATTTTTGCTTGGTCGAGGAGCTATTTTTGATGAATTGACAGTTGATGATCAAATTGAGAATTACGAGATAATCAATGGAATATTTTAGCTATTATCTCTTATTATTACTCCGTATAATAATAATAATAATAATAATAATAATAATAATAATAATAATAATAATAATAATAAAATAATAATAATAATAAAAATAATAATAATAATAATAATAATAATAATAATAATTATTATTATTATTATTATTATTATTATTATTATTATTATTATTATTAACTCCAGCAAAGATCCCTTATCTTTGGTGGTAATTTTAAATTTAGTTTCAGACTATTATTTTTGTCATTTAACACTTCTGATTATCATATTTTAGACACTTTTGGTCATTTCGATGACTTTTTTAGTGAAATCCTATTTTAGGCAATTGTATTTTCGTCTCTTTAATTAACTAATTTTGTAATTATATTTTCAATGAGTTAATCCCAACGGAGGTCCCTTTTCATGGGTGACAATTCCAAATTTAATCATAGACAATCGATTTTGACATTTAACAATCCAATCTATCATATTTTGGACACTTTTGGTCATTTTGATAATTTTTTTTTTTTTTAATGTGAAACTCTATTTTAGGCAAGGGAAGTTTTTTTAGCTTTTCAATTTTTTTATTTTTGGTTTTCTGCGCTAATTTTTTTTCTTGATTTTCATCTCTTCAGTCGTGGATTGCACCATCTCCTTCACCCGACTCTTGTTTTCATATCCTTCAACCTTGCCCTAAATCATCATTCATCAATGGCGATACCGAATACGTGAGGACCTTCGAGTGCTGGGAAATCATTTTGCAACGCAGTTGGAAAGCTCAAGATGTCACTATTCGGTTGACTTCAATTTGACCGCTATTGTTTTAGTTTATGATTTTGTGAATCATCTAATATAGCTGTAGAGTAATAAAAAAAAAGGAAATAAACAAAGAAGCCACTTCTCTATTATCAAAAAATAACCTTTCCTAAAATAGAGTTTCATAAAAAAAGTCACCGCAAGGATTAAAAGTGTCCAACATATGATAATCTAGGTGTTAAATGGCAAAAACTATTGTCTAGGACTAAATTTGGAAATGCCACCAAAGATAAGTGACCTCCGTTGGAATTAACTCATTGGAAAAATAATAATAAATTGAAGAGACGAAAATACCTTTGCCTAAAATAGGCTTTCACCGGAAAAGTAATCAGAAGGACCAAAAGTGTCCAAAATATTGAAACCACTTTCGCAACATGTTTTTACAGTTCCCAACCTCATATTTCAAGGTTCTTCAACTCAAAAAGTATTTCAATAACAGTTGTTTGATTTGTTAGGAACATGGGTCTTATATAAGGATCTTGAGACGCAATATAAACAAAGGAACACTTGATCACCTCTCTGCCTTTGCAACCTTTCAATCTTGATGTCTTCTACTCTTTGAATCTTCAGTCTTCTCCTCTCCTCTTCATCTTGAACCATTCGAAAATTAACTACTCAGGTTACTCTTCAAATCGTTGGTTGAGACTAACCTCTCGAGTTAACATTCAGATAGCTTAATGAGCTTGAAATGTTACTCCTCGAGGTACCATTCAATTAGTGCAAAAGTTTGAGCATAAATAATCTATGTCTAGAAAATAAAACAATTAAGGACTAAAATTCCTAATCAGTTGGTATCATCAAAATCTAAAACAAGTACAATATGTTCATAACAGTATGCTACTTTGCTACCTTTAGATCAAATTCTCTTCCTCCTTAGCATCGAGCTATTTCATATGTTGATATGCCAGTTCCATCTTCCTAATTCATCTATTGATCTGCCGCTTCATTTTTCCTATTTCATCTGCTGATCTACCGCAGCCAGTTCTTGTTGTTGTTGGTCTGCTGTTTCAACTATTATAAGGAAATACAGGGGGATTCTATCATAGTCTTGATACAGTATTTCTATGTTTAGAAACATCATCATCAAAACCAAAATACATCTGATCTTAACATAAGCTACTACAGAGTTTACGAAAAAAATTTTACATACTAAAAATGTCAAATTACTCCCTTGGTGAATTTCTTACAAAAGCAACTTCAGAAATTTGACATCTTGTATCTCTAAAGTTATGGTTTGATTACCCTTATTGCATAATAAGGAATATAAAAAACTTTTAGGATAGTGTGATTCACATGCCTAAAGATGGTGATCAAGTGTTCGAACTAAGTCTCAGGTTCTTTATTCAAGACCCGGGTTCCTAACAAGTCATATGAGTGTTATTGTAATTCTTTTAAAGTTGAAGAACCTTGAAATAAGAGGCTAGGAAGTGAAAATTAATGTTGTGAAAATGGATTTAATAAAAGAAAGAGAATAAGATGTGAATTTCCTAGCTTATCTCTCCAAGTTTAATGGATTTTTGAGTTTTTTGTTAAGTTGAGATGGATCCCTAACGTCGGGGACAGAACACGCTACTTCACCCATAACTGAATAGTTGGTAGGAACATTTGTATTTAGAGAGTTGTCTTATTTGGAGAAAATTATTCAGGACAGAATGGAGTTCATTTTTGGACAGAGGGAATGGACTTGATGAGGATTCTTTCAAGATTTCAGTGGGTGGAGGTATAGACTTAACAAATTTCACAAAAGCAGAATTAGTAAAATGAACATAATCAGAATCAATGTTATCAGTGTCTAGCGGTTCTTGTTTTACAGATACAATGGAAGATTTCGTTTTCACATTATCTTTTTTCTGGTTTTTCTTCAGTATCAGAATCACAGAGATCTATAATATCCAGAAAGAATTTTTAACACGTAGATATAGACAATTTTAGCAAATGAACCCTAGAGTTTATAGAAATGAGTTAATACCCATTTTGGTCCCTAGACTATTAGGTAATGCTTAATTTAGTCCCAAACTATTAAAAGTATTCAATTTAGTCTTTTAAGTTGTAAAATCATATCCAATTTGGTCCTCCGTTACAATTGCCACCCACCCACCATTATAAAGAGGGGCAAAAACGTCATTTTATTTAAAGTCGAGGGACCAAAATATGTATTAACTATTATTATCTAATAGTTGAGTGACCGAAATGGGTATTAAATTATTATTATTATTATTATTATTATTATTATTATTATTATTATTATTATTATTAGATATTGTTACAATGTCTCCTGCCACTATATTACTTCTTATTATTTTAAAAATTAAAATGTACCACAAAAAAGCATGCGCGGTCTTTCTTTCATTTTTTTTTTCCTCTCCTGAGGCCCACAAAAAATCACTATCTAGTTCAAAATTCACTCTGATCTATCTCTCATTCTTCTCTATCCTCCAACTCATATTGGACCCCACAAAAAATCACCACTTTCTACAACTCTCGAATGAAACGATGTCAAATATCTTTATGTTTAGCCCGAGAGTCTTGAACTGGGTTTTTAGCTATGTTGATTGCACTAGTGTTATCACAATGTAAGTCCATAATGCTGCACTTGAATCCATAGTCGTTCAACATCTGTTTCATCTACCGTAACTGTGTGCAACAACTTCCAGTTGCAATATAATTAGCTTCAGCAGTGGATAATATATGGAATTTTGTTTCTTGTTGAACCATGAGACACCTTCCCTACGAAGAAGTATCCTCCAGAGGTGCTTTTCCGATTTTCCAGATTTCCAGCCCAATCTGCATCACTACTGTGAATGTGAGATAATGTTTACCTCCGGAGAGGAGTTATTGCCGTAGGCCGTAGCCTGTATGCTAGAGTGCCGAACGGAGACGGGAGGCCGTATGCCGGTGCCTGAGACACCGACCAGTGTCGTACTGCCGTATGTCGAACTGTCGCTCGAAACTGAGAAATCCAAGTATTGAGTGAGACTAGGAGAAGGCCGAACCGTAGCCCGTAGGTCGCCGTCGTTGGTGTAGCGTCGGTCGTTGGTTAGAGTTCACAGTTCCGCTTTGGCCTATGCAGTCTGCACTTCACAAATCGCAAAGAGCTAGAGATGTAGAGAGATTTGGGATTTTAATTTTAGGAGAAATGGAGAAATGGGAATACGTGGTCTCTGGCATTTTCGCTTTACGTTTTTTTTTTTTTTTTTTTTTTTTTTTTTTTTTTTAAATTTTATTTTAAAAAAAATGGGTCGGGTAACATCGGATTTGATCCGGGTTAAACATGTCAAATTGAATACAGGCCGGGTTAGGATTTCCCCCCACCCAACCTGGCTAAATCATGGGTTAAACGGGCCAAACCCGGCGGGTTGAGCCTGTTTTGACAGTTCTAATGGCTTGTTCTCTACTTTGCACTTTTGATGTTTACTGCAATTGTTCTTTGCTTCACAATTATTTCTAACTTTAGTTTCTTACAATATTCAGTATTTTCTTTAGTTTCATGCTTCTGTGAAATTAATGTGCTTCAACATCATTCTAATTTTGATTTCTAGTGCTTGGAAGCATTGAAAAATATTTTTCAGTGCATTGAAAATATTTTTTGCCAAGCAATTACGAATTGTACTGTGTTCAAAAATTAACTATACAATATTTGACACTTGTTCGCCAAATATTAACTATACAGATGGGTGATTCTTCATCTTGTCAATAAAACATTTCAAGTGAGCCACCTAAAGAGCCGGTTGGGTAAAAAAGCCAACTGGTGTTTGGTAATTAGTACTTAGTAGTGTGTTTGGTAGTGTGTTTGGAAAATTGAAAAATTGAAAAATTAGATAATGTTGAAAATTAGGGTTCTTAAACCGAGCTGAATTTCGAACCGAAATTGAACTTTTTCAAACCGAACTGAACTATAATGTCAAACTGAATGGTGACATTTTTTTAATACCGAAATAGAAACCGAATCCCGAATCTCCGCCCCTCCCCCCTCCCCCCCCCCCCCCGACCCCGAAACTACTTTATTTTCATTGCTGCCTAAGAATCACACCACCTAATAAGAATGTACTAAAAGGAAAAATATCTAAATTTGTATTCTAATGTTGAAATCATAATGCTGCAACAAAATCTTTATATTTATTAGTTTCTTTTATGAGTTGAATTACCACATGTTATAAAAGGAATACATTTAATAACCAACTAAAAAAAAATTAAGTAATTACACGTCAAGATGATAATATTAAGAAGTAAATTTAGGAGGATATCATTGCGTCACTCTTAATATAGAATTCACTTAATAATTAAATAGAAAAAAATTCAATAAAAGCACAATAATAAGTCATATAATGATTATTAGGGAAAAAATCTTTGACAGGGTGTCATTACTTTAAAAGAAAATAATCAAAATCATCAGTCCAAAATTTATCCCATTTGCCTCACATATGTTACCCTATATAAATCATTTCATATTTGCATAATGTTCAACACAAGAAAAGTACAAAAAAACACAAATCTTGAGCGCTTCAACCTATTGTCTCATTTCCAACAATGGTTAGAAGAAGATTAAGATTGGCATATATTGTCAATGGATTAAAAAGAAAAGCATCCTACAGAAAAAGAAAGAATGAAATGCTCAAGAACCTTAATGAGCTCACCATCCTTTGTGGTGTAGATGCTGCAATAATAATGTACAGCTCTTTCGAGTCAGGGCCAGTCATATGGCCGTCTGTTGGAGAGGTTCAGCAAAGAATTACTAGGTTCATGAACTTGCCACATGTGGAACAAACTCGAAGAATGATGAGTCCTGAAAGCTTTGTTGAAGAGATGATTCAAAAGTTGAGCACTCGACTTCTGAAGATGAAGAAAGACAATAGGGAGAGGGAGATGGATGCATTGATGCATAAGATCATTACTGGAGAACCAACAATTAATTCTTTGAGTTTCATAGATCAAAACGACTTGGATTGGGTTTTAACGACCGACTTGGCTAAAATTGATAACATGGCTGAGGAAATTATGAGACTTTCCTCAACCATAGCATCATCAAATTTCGCTCCAGCCCAACTCTGATTCCTTTTATCCCTGGTGCTCATTCTCTTACTATTGCTTCACCTTTTATTGTTGGGCCTGGCACAAGCAATGTGGTGGCTCCTGCGGATGTGTTTTCCAGTTATCAAGGCATTGTGGATATGCAAACTGGCCCATCTTATGGGGGACTAGGGCCTAGATACTACCAAAATCCTTGTAGTTTTGCATACATCTCTAATTTTGTAGTCTAGTGCAGTGGTAATATTTTAATGGTTGTTTAAATTGATGCATTGGGAGTAACCTAATGTATTTATAGATTTCATGCATTTTCATATGTTTTGTTTTGTCTTGTTCAATTTCTTAAAAAAAATGCAATTTCTTCTTCTTTCTTCTTCTTCTTCAAAAAACATGAGTATAAATATGAGTTGGGAATTTTTTTTTTTTCAAAATATGTTAGTTTATAAAAATCAAAATTCATATCTGGACAAAAAAAAAAAAGAATAGAAAGGTAATAAATGACATTTATCGTTCAAGTATGAAATTAGACACAAATAGTACTGACAACAATTTTTCTTGTTTCCAATGGAGATCCCCGTTCTCCGCTCCAACATGTAAAGAGAAATGAAAAAAAATTTCAAGAAATGGGGGGTGGGGATTGGAATACCCTGTCTTGTCTCGCCCCAAATTTTTATCATAATAAAAACATCACCACCACTAACAAAAATATTATTATTGTTATTGTTAATGCTATTGTTGTTGTTATTGTTATTGTTGTTGTTGTTGTTGTTGTTATTATTATTATTATTATTATTATTATTATTATTATTATAGTTAACTTTTGCGGAGGCCCCTTATCTTTGGTGGTAATTTCAAATTTAGTTTCAGACTATCATTTTTGTCATTTAACACCACAGATTATCATATTTTGGACACTCTCGTTTTTATATATAATAAAATTTTTATATGTTCTCACGGTATATATAATAGAATTTTCATATGTTATTAGGATATACGGTTCTTGACTAAGTTGTTGGTCCCGAAAATACTCAATATGGAAGAAGATCTAGAAGTAGAGGTGGTGGAATAGACTTTCTTGGTTTTCAAAATTTTCTTTTAAAAGAGTAATATCAGTTGGTTTAGCTGATAATTGCACTCAGGAAGTCTTAAAGCAAGTGATGTGATAGTTTTTGTATGGGTGAGTGTGTATTTTGTGAATGGAAACCTAAACGAGAATGAAATCCCCGAGTGTCATTCTCTAAGGTTGGTAAATTTGGAAGCAAAGAGATATGTTAGTGAGCAGATTCAAGCTTATTACTTACGGGATTCAAGAAGAGCTTTGTATCAAAAGCGAATTGAGAGCGAGAGCAAGAGAAACTAAACAAGTAGAAATCAATTAAAAGGAAACAGGTGTTGGATTGCCCCTTCCTTGCAATGTGCATTTCGTGTTTAGGGTAGGAGTGTGAGATTGTGAGTGTTGTGTTTTCAAGAGAAGTGTTTCGCAATGCCATAACCATTGCAGTCTCTATGGCGTATCATAGGTCAATGTGGCACCCAAGTGTCCACAAGCTCTATGAGACAATTCAACAAACACCTAGTCTACGCCTCTTCCCGGACTACGCCCTCTCGGATCTAAGACGGGGATTGTAAATGGAATTAAGGCTATCTCACCTTAGCTATCTCTTGCCTATGATTAGGAATCCTAAATTATTCAAGAAGTTCTGCCCCACTCCGAGAACACAATACAAATCATTCATTACAACATGAATTTGCACAATCTCAACAATCACACTTTAACATTGAATTCAAATCACACTTAATTAACAAAATTGCAATAAAGTAGCAATCCTAACCCTAGATACTTAGCCACTCATGTTCAAAGATTGCGAATACCTAAAATTGAAGATAAGCATTGAAAGAGAATGGAATTGAGGAATTGAAATGGAAATGTTTACCAGTCTTCAATCAAAAGTAGATTACAATCAACAATTGGAGATGAATTAGCTCTAGACCCAAGGTGTTGTCCATACCTCAAAGCTAGATCTTCCTTATTCTTCTTCTTGAATCGTGAGAGTATTTTGAGAGCTAAAATATCTAAAGAGAGAAACAAAATTTGGAAAATGATCTAAAAAACTACTAACTATAACTAAAATCTCTAGATTTAAAGGCATTTCTCGCACCCAAAACTTCGCGTCCCTGGCCATGCATCGCGCCACGATCGTGGCTAGCACCACTTACTCCTAAGAGCACTGGCCACGATCGTGGTGAGCTGCGTGGCACGCTATGGAGTTTGGCCATTGTGACACCCCAGAAAATTATACTTTAAACGGAATTAATTATCTAATTAATTCTAATCTTGCCTTACCAATTTTCTTCCTAATTTCTTCATTAAAATAGTTGAAGGACCTAAATTGACCAAGTTCCTTAGTCAATGGAAAGGACATTGTGATTTATGCTTTGTACTTAGCCTTTAAAATTCTTCCTAGCCTTTAAATTGATTAAAGGGGACCCACCTTTCAAACTTTTCAGATTTTACCTAGAAAATCCTACCCCAACCAAGAGAATCGCCAATCATTTCAACTTTTCCATCTCTCTCTACAATTCACTTTACCTTCTCTCTAAACTTTTGATTCTTCTCCAAGCTAGATTAAAAACCACCCCAATCTTGCAAGGAACCCACCAAGATTCAAACTTTCTTCCTCTACCACCTTAGGAAGGGTAAGTCCTTAGCTTTGCTAGTGTTATTACATAGTCTTTCTATAACACCCCCGTTTTCCATACCAAATTAAACCTTAAACATGCAGATAATTCTAACCATAAAAGCATACACAGTGGAAGACTTAAGCATGAAATATATGAAAAACATAGAGTGCTATGCCACGCTCACTCAACGGTGAACGCACAAGCGTAAACATCTGCAACATAATCCAGCTATCCCAAAACAAAGTCAACGACATAACGTCTAAAGTCTAATCAATGGCACGCAGGCCCAAATCATCATAAAGAAAAGGGGATTTATTCTAACAGCTTCTAGACCGCGCCCTCATCTAATCAGCACCTGGAAGAAACACAGATATATATATGGGACGACGCCCGGTCAGCGAGTGATGCTGGTAACCCACCAATACATGTGAAATATCATATGTAGATAGTTTATATATATATACAAAATCATTTGCGAAACGGGATATAGTATATATCAATTTCAAAAGCCAAGATAGAGATCAACACAAGACTCTATGCACTCTCAATAAAGATAAGGGAACACATCCCAATACAACAAGAAGCAATAACGACTCACAAGAATGGCTCAAGGCATAATCTACCATCACACAGTAGATTAACACTCGACATACATAACACAAGAGAATAAGGACACAACCATTGGCAACACATTGCCTTTGTGACAACACATGTCACAAGTAGAGGAATACGCACAACAACGGCTACACAAGCCTTCGTGACATCACCCATCACGAATTGAGATGCCTTCCTTATGCCCGGTTCCAACCTTATGGCTACCCCCAACCTTATAGCTAGTTCCAACCTGTACCTCCAGGACCCCTGTACACCAAGTCCAACCTTATTCCCCCGAGGACCGGCGTCCCCACTCCGACAATCTCCAACAATACCACCGATTTCATAGTACACGAGGTACCGATCACACATGGCAACACATGCCTTGGTAAGACATGTTACCCTTTAACAAATACGTGAACCTTACACAAAGGCCACAAACTCCATAATCGCATCATGACCACCACGAGGACCATTGCCGTACCTTGGTGACTAATGTCCCATACCATTAATCGTGCAATCTAGGTATAGCCACACACACCACACTACAATAGGAATCAATCAACGGATCACAACGAAGATATGAAACCATACTCAATCAAGGAATGGATCACAGTCCAACAACAACGATGATTAACACAAGTCATCATCAACAATAAGAAAGGACAAACAACACACACGCTAGCATTTAAACACTGAACTAGCATGCTTATCAAACGGGTAAACCGAACATAGTTCCGAAGAACACACAAGACTCATCACGGTTCAACGAATCACATTGTTGAACACTTAGCACGATTCAAGACACCAAAACCTACATGGATTCCTACCATATAGTTCTAGACATACGAAACATCAAGAAGACGCTCAAATAGTTCCACAAAAGAATATCGGGAAGTCAAAAGACCAAATACCGAGTCAAAAGAATCACGGGGAACAAATCCCCAACCGTCATCAAAATACGTACCCGCGGGTAGGGCCACGGGTGGACCCCCACCCGTGGTTCCGCCCGCGGGAACCTTCCCACCTCACACGCGTACCCCGCGGGTGGGTGGTGCACTACCCGTCGTTCCGCCCGCGGGTACCATGTCCTGTACAAAAATATCCCTTCGGGGATTTTCAACACCAAGCTCAAATTCAAGTCCAAAACATGCCAAATCTCACCAAATACAAAAAAATGACTTGAATCAAAGGAATAGCCAAGCAATGACATACATGAACCCTAATAACAAGCTCAAGATATGCATTTTCACAAGACAATGCATCAACACTCACATTTCATAGCAAAGTCACATGTAGAATCCAATAAATCATCATATAGGTAAGCAAAATAGATTTTGTAGAACATGGGTTACCTCTTGTAGACAAAAACCTTCACTTAACACTTCACCAAGCTCCTAATGGGGTTCACCTTCCACACCCACTTCAAGAACACACCAAAAGATCATAAAGATTCTATCTTTAAGGAAAGACACCTTAGAAAGCACTAAAAACACAAGATAAACATAGATCTTACCCTCCTAGATGCTCAAAGGTAGGAAAGGTGGAATCTTGAAGACAAACTTTGAAGATTTGGTAAAGCTCCAACTTGGCTTGGAAGAAAAGCTATCTAACTTTTAGAGAGAAGGAGGAGCTCAAGTTTAGGAAGTGTAAGGGGAAAGAATGAAGGGTGATCCTCTAGGTTAGCTTGCAATTCTAACATAGGGTGAAATGTCTTTATTACCCTTACCATGGTTGAAAAAATTGCTTGGCGCTCCTCGAGCGCTCGTGGGGCGCCTAGCGCCTAGGGTGCCTAGGCGGGGATTAATCGGCGCCTAGGCGCTCGTGTATTTTTTAATTTTATTTTTAATTTTTTAAAATATTGTTTAAATTTGTTAAGACTTGATAATTATAAACTACTTAATACTAAAATATTAAATTTTAACCAAAAAAACATAGAGTTTGAACAATTTATGGTTATTTCGCTCTAAATGACACATCGTTTTGAGTGAAATAATCCATTTAAAAAAGAATGAAACAATAGCTAATCAGCCGACTAGGTGACCTAGTCGGTGCCTAGGAGGCCTAGTCGGTGCATAGGAAGCCTAGGCGGTCAGTGCCTAGGCGACCTAGGCGGCGCTTAGGCGGCCTAGTCGGCCGCCTAGCCGGCTAACCGCCTAGATCACCGATTGTGGTGATACGCTAGGCGGCCAGCCAGCGCCTAGTGCCTAGGTGGGGATTAATTGGTGCCTAGGCGGGATTTTTGCAACACTGACCCTTACTAAAAGGAAGAGGTGTAAGGGAACAAGGGAACTACTCACAAAGCTTTAGGTACAACACTTGACTTTGGGGTTGACTAGTCAATTACTAGTCCCCGACTATTGAATTTTTAGGAATTTAAGGAATTAAATTATCAATTAGATTAGGATTAATTACTTAATTAATCTCTTAATTGAATTTGGATTACGGGGTGTCACACTTTCCTTATCTTTATCTAAGTTTTGTTGTCTTGTTTGGGTTTTTGGTTGTGTTTGGGAAGATCTTGAAGAAGAAGACCTCCAAGAGGAAGAATAGGAGTTGGAAAGAGTGTTCTTAGGCTTAAGAGGTAACCCATGTTCTACAAAACCTATTTATACTTGCTATTGATGATTTCTTGATGTTCTTGAGTAAATTTGTGCATAATCTTGTATTTATGCATGCTAGAGCTTGTGATTAGGGTTCATTAATGCTATTCTTTGAGTTATTCTTGTGTTCAAGTTATATTCTTGTTGTATGTGAGATTTTGGGTGTTTTGGACTTGAAATTGGACTCCATTTTAATTTTCCCCAAAGGGAAAAACTTTATTGTACAGGTGTACCAGCAGGTACACGGGCGGGTGTTGTGCCACCCGCTGGTCTACCCGCTGAGTATGTGGTAGTGTGGCAGCAGGGAGGGCCACGGGTGGTTGACCACCCGTGGTTCCACCCGTTGGTACTGGCGGAGGGCGTGGCGGGTGGTTGACCCCCCACCGTTCCGCCCACTGGTACGTGATGTTTTAGCCTCTGTTTTGTTGAACCGTGGTGCAATCGTGTGTCTCCTTTGATGTTTCGTACGTCTAGAATGATATCCTAAGTAACCATGATAGGATTTATGAGTCTTGAATCATGTTTAAGGTCAAACTTTGTGATTCGTTGGATTAATGTGAAGTCATTGATGTCCGGTTGCACCATTATGTTTATCCTATTGATTTGCATGCTAGTTACAATGTTGTTGGTACTTGTAACACCCCAAAATTTTGAAACTTTTAAAACTTATATAATAAAGGTAAAATTCTCATTAAATCCCAAAACGGAGTATTACTGAACATGAGAGTGCGGGGTGCTATGCCACATCTGAGCTGGAGAACTCAGATGCACAGGCTAAACTAACTAAATATCCTCAATACATCATCATGACATGCAGGCCGAAAGGAAAAACTATCTAACTAATCCAAGTTCTTCTAGCGCGCTCCGGAAGCTAATCATCTGTGCCTGAAAGCCAAATATATCTGTTCAGCGAATGATGCTGGTAACCCACTCCAACGCGTTGAAATACAATATAGGTAAATATATATATATATATATATATATATATATATATATATATATATATATATATATATATATAGATATATGAAAACCATTTTGAAGCAGGAAGATATATACTTAGGAGACTCTAGTTTTAAAACCAGGAATAGACTCGACAGGTAGGGATAAGCACATTAAACAATGATAATCAGTTATATAGAGACAATATCATAAAGAACACGTATCTAAGATCACAGTTCACTTTCAAATCATTCCCATCAATATTCAATCAACATTCATGTCACACAAGCACACTTTGATGGCGCCACGGGACCAATGTTCCCGGTGGTACTAGGCAATGTTCCCCAAGGTCTCTCGGACATCACTTTCACTAATTACGCCATTTGAGTTTCGAGGTTCTTCATTGAGGCTTATGTTTCTTACCTCATGGCAACCATTTCTTGCCTAAAGTCTTAAGTGATCTCTTGCTTTAGAAGAATTCGGTCATTTTTTTTAGCTCTTGGATGGCCTTAGTCAATCGCTCATCTACCTCTCAAATTTCATTCTTTTGGGGGTAAAGCTTGCCTTGGGAGACATGCAGTGGCCTATAAAGAACATAGTTTCCTCCTCCATGATGTGGGTCGTAGTTGATTTGACCCTTTTCTCTCATAGGACCATAGGTGGGTTTGCATCCAATACCTAACTTCCAACTATAGTTCCTGCTACCATTGTTATCATAAGCATTTCCTCTAGGTCCTTGCGAGAAACCAATGGCGTCCACTTGGTCAAAAGGTCGTAAGGTCCTCCACACATGTTGCAATAAAGTGCAATAGCCATACATGGTTGAGCCTTGGCTCCAAACTTCTCAATCAACCCTTGCAACCTTTTGATTTCGTGGCTCATTGCTTCAACTTTTGCATCATTGGAAATTTGACCCGATAATTCATACATACCGGCTCTTGAATCCCTCTTATTGTACCAAAAAGATGTATTTGAGGAGATTCTCTCGATCAAAGCTTCGGGCTCAACCGGTGATGAAGATACAAATGCCCCGTGGGAAGAAGAATCGAGCAACATTTTGCTTTTATCATTAACCCCCCCCCCCCCCCCCCAATAGAAAGAGGTAATGATTTCCCACGGGTGTAGAAGATCAGGCTGGCATTGCCTCTTGAGTATCTTAAAACGTCTCTGGTTGTTGTATATTTCTCAAACAAATAATACCTGGAGTACCAGGTTATCAGTCCACAGGGAAGTGGTTGTATCAAACACTAGTTACTAATTTATTCACGAGAAGCTAATTCTAACGAAAGACATGGATGGTTGATTAAAATAAAACTAATGTAAAAAGCAAGATTCAGGTTTTGAAATCAATAGAGAGAAGATGAGATTCCTGGGATTCAAGTATTTAATCACCTAGTGCCATATCTTAAGGACAATATTAAATCTAGGTATAACAGGTATGAGAATGCAAAGATGGTATAGAGCTACTCCCGTAGTCCCTAATACTAGTGAATATCCACTCCCGTGATATAAACACCCAATTAAACAAGAACAAGCATTCATAATTAATTCTCAACTAATACCATCTCCCGATGTGCAATAATCAAGAATTAATTCATTCCTTAACCAATTTTCCATTTCCCAAGGTGCAACAATTAAGTGCAATTGTGTGTGCCCTAAATTATGTCCAACTCCCGCTGTGACACAAAGAAAGCAAACGAAACAAGTAATTGCGGCCGTTTAACTACTAGCAACAACAATATAAAACACAATTGCAACAAAAGTTATAACCCAAATAATAATATATTAAAGAATCTGAGAGCTCAGGCACATAGGTTCATAAACACTTTTACCCAAGAATCTCTAATGGAATTTAGCCAAGCATGACTAAATTATACATAGCAAGTATATAAAAGAAGTTACAAATCATCAAAGAGAGTTACAAGAATGAACCCGGTGATTTTCCCAAATCTCCCTAATCTTCTTCTTGATTCCCAAGGCAACTTGTGGCTCTTGATTTCTCTCATTCTTGTCTCCAGAGATCTCTGAATGAATTTTATGGTTGAGGAAGGGGGGATTATATAGTATGTACAAAGCTAGAACCAATCTTGGTCTGAATAGGGAAATTTCGCGCGAAAACGGGCTTAATCGCATTTGGGACGGGTCTCCCGCTCGACGCGTCGAGCCATGTCTTCGCAAACTCTCGGCAGGATTCTGCCCGACCTCGACGCGTCGATACCTGTTGATCTCGGCTGATTTGCTCACTGGAAAAAATGGACACGTCGAGCCTTCGCCATTCGGTCCACTTTGACTCCAAATTTTTCCCCGAGCTCACATTGTTTTTAACCTTGACTTACAATGGTTCAAAAACACTACCAAACACCGTAAAACATTCAAAGCAAGTGTGAACCATAACTAAATGATAAAGCAAGAGATTATGCAATTAAAATACCAAAATCATGAACCTAAACCTAATAAATATAATTAAATCAATACTAAGAATGTGCACAATTGGACTCACATCAGTCTCCACGTCACGCCCAATGATAAATGCCAAAGATGCTACCTTTTGTAGGGTATTTGGGAGATATATTGTGCTATAATTGAAGTTATTTGAGCCTATTACATACTTAGAATTGCTTATTTTGATAAAAGATATGAGCAAGGACTAATTGTGGTATCAGAAAGTGTCACGAAAATGTCCACTAACGTGGATCATTTCGTGACTAGGGCACTGAAACCATTTTTCCGGATTTAAATGAGACTTGTTAGCAAGATTGACTATCACTTTTTCATTCTATCTTTTCACTTTGTAATTTTCTTAGATATTTTTCTCTCTTGGTTAGCTACACTTCTAGATCAAGCTCTCTCTAATCTCTCTATCCAAGCAAATGATGATTGATTGCATTTGCTCTTGAGTAGGTAACTTCATTGCATCTAACTCTTTTACTTTACTCCATTGATTGCTCAATTGCTTTTGTATTTCAATCTAGATCAATAATGCTTGGCTAGAATCTCTATGTGAATTGGATATTTATTGTGATTGTTGATGTATTGATTGAGGTGATTTGGTTATGTGTTGTATCTTTGTTGGGAGTGGAATTTGTCTTGACTCATGTATGTGAAGTGTACACCTCATGCATGAGGTTTAGGGTGAGTGTACTTGCAAGAGATTGAGGTACACTCAAGCCTTTCCACTTGCAATTTCCTCCTAGGACCAAAAATGGTCATGCCACAATAACCATCCAGCGCGCGCCACATGTCTAGATCTAGGTGCACCTATAGTTATAAGTAGGCGCACCTAGGTGTATGAATGTTTGCGGGTGGTTTTCATGGGCACTAACTACCCTCTGAACTCATCTGCAAGAACAAAACCGATACCAAACATAACAAACTCAGATCAATGAATGTTAACAATGTAAAATTACATGCACTTGTAGGTGAAAGTAGGTGCACTTGTTACCTGCACTTTTTATTTCTAAAGGTGCACCAACTACTTGCACATATAACACATTTACTTGTACCAAATGGCACGTGGCACGCGCTGGATGGTTCTCAGTTCTCTCCTGGGTGGTCGTTCGCATGAGAGTGCGCTGCTATATATATATATATATATATATATATATATATATATATATATATATGACCTTAATAAATGTTTTTTTTAAATTAAAGTATTTATTAATATAATTTCGTTTCTACTCAAACTATTTTATCTAATTGATTATATTTTATATTTATGAATATAATTTCTTTTTTATTCTAAAGATTTTTTTTAATTGATTATGTTTTATATTTTGCTATAAATATTTTTATAACATTTCAAAGTGTTTTAAAATTTCACCATACCCAAGTATAGTTTTGACTTCGCCCCTAAGTAGTCTATCATTAACATTTTATTATAATTTATAATATATTTGGACCATATTATAGGTGTTTGATATTTTAGCATTAACAATTCTAAGGTCATTTTGTTAAGGATATGTGTGGCTGACATTTTATCTCTTTATATTTGTGGTAGTTATGTTCCTGTAGAATATGTGTGTTGAACAAGTTGTTACAACCCCCTACTATTCTCCCTCTCTTGTACACTATTTATAGCTCATTATTTTACATCAATAAAGCACAATTTATAATCTTTACACATTTTAAGTATGCCCCCACTGACATAATTTTCTGGATCCGTCACTGGTCCTATCTAAATTTTTTATGAATTTATATATTATTTTAATGGACATGGAGATAGTTTGAGGTAAGTGGTTTCCTGGTTCAGTAAAAATTTTGAATATCTATCAGTGTTGATTATATTATATATGTAAAAAACATTGGCATTGATGTAGAAGAGTGAAGGAAAAGGATGTGAAGCCTGGGGAAGCGTGCATTGCGTGTTCAATTATCATCTTACTTCAATTCGATCTCCCTCCCAGCAACCCAGACAGAGATGAGCATATATAACGCATATATGGCAATATTCCCATTATTTCTTGTTTTCTTGTTGTATTATATTGTGGTTTTGCTGTCTTCCACTGCATTGTCAGGTTGCTTGCTTGCTTGCTGTTTTTGCCATAAAGCCTCCTCTCATCTGCCTTCTTTTCATTTCAATTCCCAACAAGTAATCACCCTATAACAAAATCCCCACGCACTGCATGCATGCTTTAATTTCTTTTGACTACTGCCAAATCACACACACACACAGAGCCCATGTTGCCGCTGAAGCAAAACTTTAGAGTGATCGATCAATTAACTTGATAAAAGAAAACATGTAAAGACAAGAATATTGGTCGAGCGGACAAAATTTGTATTAAGACCTGAGTAATGTGATTACAAAGAAGATTTGAGATGTCTTAATAAAACAACAATGTTCGAATTTATACTAATCCACCCTCTAACTATCTCCACAATAATAGGGAAGATGGTAGGGACCACTTGACTGAGTAATGTAAAGACAAGAATATTGGACTGAGTAATGTAAAGACAAGAATATTGGTCGCGCGGACAAAATTTGTATTAAGACCTGAGTAATGTGATTACAAAGAAGATTTGAGATGTCTTAATAAAACAACAATGTCCGAATTTATACTAATCCACCCTCTAACTACCTCCACAATAATAGGGAAGATGGTAGGAACCACTTGACTGAGTCAATGCACCTCCCCAATACCTACTCACTAGCCACCCGTGGACCACGGAGGCCAACCCCAAAGGGGCCGAGACTTGGTCCTGAACCCCAAGGCGCCAGGCTCCAAGCATTGAGCTGGGCCCTTGAGACCACGAGGTCGGGTGAGGGGCCAGACTCATGGTCAGACCGAGTTGTCTATTACTCTAACCCTTCAAATTTTATTATTACTATTTTTTTTTTTTTTACAAAAAAGGGGGATACCCATACAAACTACGCCTACAATGAGGCTCGAAACCTAGACCTCCCACATAGGGGAGCAATCTGATACCAGTGGACCACAAGCCAATTGGTTTTATTATTACTATTTTAATCACTTCAATTTCTCTTGAGTAGATAAAACAAAATTTAAGTATGTATTTTACACACTTACGTGAGTTACGTCCAGGGGTAGTGTGCGTAGCACATGCCCTAGGTGCAAGACAAAACTGTAAAAGTGGTGAACAATTGTACTATATCTAAAACCCTTTCAAAAAAAAAAAAAAGTACTATATCTAAAACAAATAATATAAATTTTAAATAATCAAATTTTAAAACGCTTCACATTTAATTTGATATATTAATTAATTTAAAATATTATTTTAATTTAAGTAAAATTAATAGACAAAAATAAAATAAAAGATGATTGAAATGATAGTGGTACACAAATATTTGGTTGAAGGATATATAAAACCATTGGAAAGAAAAGATATTAAAGATGACTAGATATTTAATGTCGAATTGAAATCAAGCTACAAATATTTGTTACCAATCGAGATGTTCTAATGTCAATTTTTGTGTAGTTTTGATATTGATTCACTTCACCATCTTAATCCTAGGTAGACTTAGACTAGGTCACATTTTTCTTCTCTTTACCCTTCTTGTCGTTATTGGACATTAGACATGCCCTACTTGCCATTAATAGTAAGAGAACTTAGGCTATCTTTATTGTCAAATAAACATGAAGTTCAATTAAAATGATACTTTAACATAACTATAATGAAACTAATGTGTATAGAAAATGAAATTTAGAAAACAAAGATAATGAACTAAAAAAAGATAAAGATTTTTTTAAAAAAAATTAAATCAAACGACGTCGTTTTACTACATGGTTCATGTTGTTACATTAATCATGGTTTACAGTAAAATTTGCTAGGATGAAAATGGTCTTATAAGGGGGCATACTCTAGTGGTTTTTTTTTTTTTTTTTTTTTTTTTAGTTTTTAGTGGGGTCAAGGTTGAGGTGAAAGGGAGAGAAAGAGAAAATAAAAAGTTGCATTTGTGCGGAAAATGAGTTTTTTTTTTTTTTTTTTTTTTTTTTTTTTTAAGTGGGTCTAACCAAAAACATAAAAGAAAAATCATCAATAATGGTGCTTTAGCAATGCCTAGTGGGTGCGTTGAGGTTAGTCGCCAATTAAAGACAACACTCTTTTATTTATTTTATATTTAATTTTGGTATTTTTATCATCTGACAAAAAATTTCATCAATGATATACTGCTGAGGTTGGTCTAAATTATGGAGTCTAGCCTAGAACATCACATTTTCATCTTTATTTTCTTTATGCTTTTGCTTAAGAAAATGGTAAATGTGTTCCATGGAATATAACTACTACCACACCAAGTGTTCAAATTTTATTGAAAAAAAAAATAATGAATAAAAGTAATGACCCATCTGTTTTCTTTTACAATAAAAGCTTGAGACATTACAAGAAATAGAAAATGAAAGTAAAAAAATAGAATTACACTTTTGTTTTTCTTGTTATAGAATACAGGCCCTAGGCCCCTAGCTATTGGGCACAACTGGCAACGTCAGTGTATCTAGTTGAAATTGTGGTTTTTAGGCTTGTACGAGGCTGCTTTATGTCGTTGTACTCTCCAATATGGGGGTAGTGTGGTAGACAAGTCAGCAATTTGGTAGGTGACATTCGTACAACTTGTACCCAATCGAAATCAATACTGTCATAGTTAAACAAGTAAAGGAAGCATGGTAAAAAAAAAATCCAGCACAACCATACTTTTTAGCTCACCAGTCACCATGGACCACTGGCCTCTTTTTTTTTTTTTTTTTTTTTTTTTTTTTTAATATATAGTCTAAGTTTCACCGTTAAACACAATAACTAATTGTGTCGCTGAATCGTAAGTACCTCTAAGTGTGAAACTGTGAAACAACTAGCTTGGAGATTTAAAACTATTTCATATCCCAAGACCAATAATCGATCTCTTGACGTTTGGTTAAGGATGGATGAATTCCTCTTACTCAATCACATTATATTGCCTAGTAAGCATAACACATCAATCAGGTCAATCTACTTAATTTTTGGTCAATCAACTTGATTTCATGCAAATTTAATTGGATCATAGAGTACAGTTTATCGTTTCAGATTTGCCTAGCCATACAAGTTATCCTCTATTAGTTTGGACTTCTGAACTAACTTTCTTATCAAACTCAACAAATTTTTTTTTTAGCTCTAATTGATCAATTAATTTTTTCAATCTTTAATTTTTTTGATCCCTAAGGTCTAATTTAATAAAATTCACAATTCCAACAATTATTTTCAACCTCTTCAATTTATACTCGAATTTTGAATTAAGATAGTCTCTTCTCACTTAAACTTTTGTATAAATGAATTTACATGGGCAATATAATGGTTAAAACTGTTGTTAAACGAAAAATAACCATCCTTTAATTTCTTGAAGTGGATTTAGAGGAAGGATTAGGAGGTAATTTGTGCAGTTTGAACCAAACCAACCTTTATTATTATTATTATTATTAAAAGAATAACATTACAAATTATGAAATTAAAAAACAATGTATAAATACATGTATTTAAAAGGGAGAAAGAAGGGGGGGGGGGGGGGGGGGGGGGGGTTGTGTATTAACTGTTGAAGTACAAGAATTTGACATAAAATAATATAATAAGGTCCTACGGAAAAACCTTCCTGGCTTCTAGCACTGCCAAATTCCTTGCATGCAAAGCTGCTGCAAGATTTTAGATCATCACAGTAATTAATATATATATATATATATATATATATATATATATATATATATATATATGAGTTCTACTATGCATACTCCCAAATTCTACTCCCTGTATACCAAACAAGAATTGATTATTTTCATCATGTGTTCCACAGAAAAGTGTCTACATTAGATCAAGAACTTATGAGACTGAATAAAAGTTTGGGAGTATAAATTAAGAGTATATCAAGTATTTTTCGTCATGCATATAGTACTACACTACAATACATACATTCTCTTTTTAATTACTCTTACAAAATCAGTTTAGTTCCCCCTGACAGGCCAGGCTGAACTCTAAAGACTAATAAAATGGAGAAAATAAAGATAAAAAAAAAAGTTTTTGTACATACACTCTAAAATAACTTACCTACCTTTTGTAGCTTGTGTCTGCAAATATCGATCTTGGGGTGAGGAAACCCATGTTGGAGAAGGGGAGCACGTGCAGGATTGAAGCAATTCAAAAACTTGCACGTGCCCTGCTTCTCCAACGAGAGCTACCCACCCATATATGACCCATAATGTTGAGAATTGAAGTATGTTTTTCTTGGATTGAAGAAGAAGAAGAAGAGATGAATGTGCAGAAATGGTATGAAGTAGATTGTGAGTATTTATAGAAGAGAAATGAGGAGAGAGAGAAGGGGGACAAGAAGAGTTAAAGCTTGGAGTCTTGGAGTGGGCAATCTTTAATTATTGTAACAATGGAAGAAGCAATCAAGTAGCAGTATTGTGTGTATAGTATAGTATAGTAGTAAATTCTATACTCCGTATTACAGTAGTAGCTGCTAGTAATAATAATAATAATAATAATAGGGTTTCTTCAATTCAATTCATTGAATTGCCTTTTGGTTTGGGTTGTTGATTTTCAAGGCACAATTGATGCTGTGACGGAAAAAGTCTTGCCATCATTTTGCCTCTCAGCTCCTGCAAACCATCTTTATATTGGCAATGTAGTGTTGATTGAACCTTACTGTAGGATATTATGAATTTGACTTTTTATGGGCATTAATTTTTAAGTATTGTAGAAACTTATAAATTGTTGAGATATGTCATGTAATATGTTCATTCACTTAAACTCTAGAGTAATGGTAGTGAGCCTTAGGTTTGAGGTGAAAACCCTTCTTTTTTTTTTTTTTTGAGAAATAATTTGTTTTTTTAAAAAAATAAAATCGATCTTTTACATTAATAGCCACATATTTGACCAAACAGGGCACGGTAAGAGGAATGCATAATAAGTTCAATTCCTATAGACTATTTTTTTGAGTGTGGTGTATGTTATATTTTCATTCTAATATTTAATTTAGAAATATAAAAATAGATAAACAAAAAGTTAATGGTTATATATGATGGAATGTTTCATTTGGCTAGCCTGATTAAGCCTAACCCATTGACTAGCAATCGTTATATCATGGAACCAGGTCAAGAATGTACTGTGGATCCTGGTTGAATACACATAATTTGATTTTATAATGTATAGAATTTATGTTTACAATGTGCAGAATTTATGTTCATAATACACATACACATAAACATGATATAAGGAACATGAATTCTGTGCATTATGAACATGAATTCTTTACATTATGAATATGAATTACGTGTATTATGTTAAGTGTTTATTTATTTTCATTATCTCGTGTTTATGTGTATGTGTATTATGAACATAAATTCTATACATTATGAAGTCAAATTATGTGTATTGGACCAGAGTCCACAGTGCACTATGGACCCTGGTTCACGATATAAATTGCCATTGACTAGGAGGGAAGGAGGGAGAAAATTGTCCAAGTAACCACACACACACACACACACACACATAATGGATCAGGTGCGAAGGTTCTCCTAGGTGAAATATGCGAACTAATCACAATCTTTAATCTTGCCAAAATCAATAGCCCAGAATGAAGAAAAGTTTATATATATAAAAAAACAAAATTAAAAAAAAAACGTAGTGGCATTATGGTCATTTTGCGTAAGGTCACAGCTTAAGGTGCAAAAGTTTAAAGCTTAAGGTGCGTATGTTCAAAACTTAAAGTGCGTAAGTTTATAGCTTATAAGGTGCGTAAGTTTATAGTGTCAGGTGCGTAAGGTCATAACTTAAGATGCGTAATTTTATAGGTTAAGGTGCGTCACTTTCTGGTTTAAGGTGCATCAGTTTAACTCTTATGGTGCATATATTTAAAGCTTAAGGTGCGTAAGCTTATAACTTATGGTGTGTAAGTTTATAGCTTATGGTGCGTAAGTTTAAAGCTTAAGGTGCCGCTAGTTCGAGACACTTGATCATTTGCATCCATGTTGGCTGGGAGCTAATCTTTTTTTTTTTTTTTATATAAATTTTCCTTCAATATGAGCCGTTGATCTAAATTAGATCAACGGTTCAGATCTCATCCCATTTTCACCTGGGAGAAGCTTTGCACGTGAATCATCCCTATATGGAGTGAATCAGGGGCAAAGATAGCTTCTCGATCGTGCGGTTGTGCGATTAACACAAAAAGATGCACGTTAAGCATTAAAATGGCGCACCTTAAGTAAACAAACCACGCACCTTAAGCATACAAACAAAACACCTTAAGAACACAAATCACACATCTTAATTCTTAAGTAAACAAACCACGCACCTTAAACATACAAACAAAGCACCTTAAGAACACAAACAATGCACCTAAAGTTTTAAAATGGCGCACGTTAAGTTTCAACAACTGACGCACCTTAATCATACAAATCACGCACCTTAAGAAGGAAAACAACGCACCTTAAGAAGGAAAAACCACGCACCTAAAGTTTTAGGTTGGCGCACCTAAAGTTTTAGGTTGGCGCACCTTAAGTTTCAACAACTAACGCACCTAAAGCATACAAAACACGCACAAGAAGGAAAACCACACACCTATAGTTTTAGGCCGACGCACCTTAAGCACTACGCAAAACACGCTCCTTAAGAAGGAAACCACGCACCTAAAGCTTTAGATCGACGCACTTAAATTTTCAACACCTGATGCACCTTAAGCCACACAGTACAAAAACCACGCACCTTAAGAAGGAAAACCACGCACCATAAACTTGACCTAGATGCAAAAAGATCAAATTGTCACCGCGCGTTTTTTTTTTTAATTAGTGTTAATCGTGGACGTTCATTTTAGGCAATATCAATGGCTTAGATTTAACCGCACAACTGTACCTGGGAAGGCCTACCACACGCGAACACAATTCTATGGGGCTTAAAATCATTGGTGCCCATGACTTGGGTGCAGGGGCGGATCTAGAAAATTATTTGAGTGGGAGAGTAGCTCAAATGACTTTAGAAATGTCAATGACAAAATATCAAACACCCATAATATGGTTCAAATACAAAATACATTATAAATTACAACTTTCAAAAAAAAAAAACATTATAAATTACAATACAATGTTTATGATAGACTACAAGATAGTTAGGGGAGGAGCCAAAACTATACTTGGGTAGGATGAAATTTTAAACACTTTGTAAAAAATATTTATGGTAAAATATGAAGCAAAATAATTTGATAAAATAGTTTGAATAGAAAAGACATTATATTCATAAATACTTTGATTTTATTTGTATTTTAGTTAGATCAATTCTAAGTATGTTTTTCTAAATTAATTCGAATGCAATGAAGTATAATATAAACTTGTGGACTACATTAACTAAATGTTTCACAAAAAATAGACTTAAAAAACATTTAATTTATTGAAGAGTTGGAAAAGTTAAAATATAGAAAAGAAGCTAAAATATACAAAATTACTACTCAAGGGATTTGGTCCGATCCCATGATATTTCATATCATATTCAAGATTACAATAAACTAAGCTACTCAAGTCCTTAGTAATTAGTATATACTTGACTGCTATATGTGTATTTATATGCATATACATATACATATATAAGGGGTGGGGAAGGGAGCAGTTGTCCCCACTGTCCTTATTTTAGATCTGCTCATAGTTAGGTGATTCCATCATCAGTTAAAAAGAAAGTTAATTGTCCAATACAATTAAAAAATACTATCTAAGGAGGGGAAGATTAGAGTGCCGGGGTGAATAGCATTATATTACTCATATATATTACGTAGTATAAGATGAGAATTGAACCACTATCCTAACTAGTAACTAACATTATTATGAATTGATTGGGCTGCACAATGCTGGTGTTTTTCTGATATATATATGCAGTATTGCAGTGCAATTCTTGTATGCAGATCCAGGAGCTAACATACAGTACGTAGGTGATCGAGCAACGTAACAAATTAATTCTCCTCCTTTTGGCCTTTCCTTCAATCTCTATGACTATATGTACAGTACGTAGGTTGCATCCATTATTTTGATTTTTTAAAAAAATACACAATAATTTCAGGTGTTGAAAAACACAACTCCATGCAAAAAAGGAGACCATAAAAACACGCCACCTTTAAATGCACATGCTAAGGGTCCTCGTCCCATGTCCCAACTACACAATAATTATATTTTTCTCTACACTCGACCATCATCACATACAACTACTTATAGAGTTTTGACCAACGTGATGATCAATGATAGAAACTTTTTTTTTTTCTTAGAGCTACCAATTATTACCTAACTGGAAAAATCAAAGTGGCTTAGTTATACTGATTTATAAATCTAGTTTTATTCTTTTAGTTTTTACAAATTTAATCCTTTAATTGTTAAATGGATTGTAAATATAATTCAGACATCAATTAGACTTTGTTTGTATCTAGAATTTTATGAAGGCATACTCGTAACTTCTAATCCATAATATATATATATATATATATATATATATATATATATATATATATATATATATATATATATATATTATGTGTGTGTGCATGCGTGTGTGTGTATTGGATCATATGAAAACAAGTTCTTAGGAGAAAACTAAGAATCAATCTCAATATTACATTTAAAAAAATCAGACTGATCAGATCAAATTAAAAAAAAAATGTTGCATTTTCATAATTATCACCAACTTTACTATTCAAACTTGAACACTAAAATCTACATTTCTCATAATTTTTCAAGTTTGCACATCTAGTATTAACATATTGCACAATTAGTATTAAAAGATTGCATGCACTTGCAAAAATGCGAACGTGCATTACTCTTAGGGTTTGGATTTTAGAGTTTGTGACTGAGTTTTTAGTTTTATTTGGTTTAGGGGTTCACTCTTTGTTGCTTAGGGTATATCGTTTACGGTTTAGCTTTTTCATTGATTGTTTAAAATTTATCTAAGTTTACATATTTAGTTGTTAAAAAATGCATATTTAAGTGTTCAAATTTACAAAGTGAAATTGACAATAATTATAAAAATGTCATCGCTATTTTTAAATTTGATCTAATCCGTCTAATTTTTACCGATGTAAGACTGAAATTAGTTCTTAATTTTTTCATGTGGTGTGCTCTCATGGGATCATAAGCCTATATATGATGTGAGAGGTGGTTCGGAGGTTGAGAATGGGGTTGCGTGTTGTGCGGGAGTTGAGTAAGATGGTCGATGCATGCACCCCAAGAATAGTGCAGGGTAAGTCCCTAGGCAGATTTGATTCTCCATCTTTACCAAGGAAAAGGGAAAATGTTGACACTTGTGGCTTTGCTTCCCTCACGTTGCCTCCTCAACTTATTGTTTGGCATGTTTCCAATGGTACTAATTATAAAAATTTGTTCATATATGTATCAACTAATTAATTATCATTAAAGTATTTACAACATACTTGGTTCGCAAGATATAAATTCTACTAAGTTTTTATCCAATGTATGAATGGTCATCTTTATAATATATTATTATAAAAAAAAATGGATGACTTGACGATTCTGTTAAGAATAATATGCCAATCAAACAACATTAGTACGCGGTCTTGATGCTAGTACAAAAAAGAAAAAAAATCATATATACTAACTTTTTGCATTTGTTGTAACAAAAGTATATGCCTAAAGTTGTGTGGGTAATTATTTAGTTGACTTTAGGCATCTAATGTGAAGCAAAACAGATGTCTGAAGTTCTAACTTAAAAATTAAGGGCTTTAGACATCTGTTGTGACCTACAATAAATGTGGAAACATTTCTTTTTCTAAAAATGCATAATCATCTAGTGCATTCATTGGTATAATTGGTAGTTGGAAAAATATGAGAAAATAGAAAAAAAAAATATGGTGGCACTTTTGTAATTATTACAAATTTGAGAGTGTATTGGACATAGTTTTAGAACATGTATCTGTTGATAATTAACAGTCCACTCAAGATTTTTAAGAGTGCACTCAAGTTGGTTGTACTGATATGCAGTGGCTTTGTTACATCAACCAACTCAACAAGTAATTCATAATAATTAATTATCTAATGAAAGTTTTTGAGGTTTACTTCAATTTTAGTAGCTAGTACAATTTGGAAATGATAACATTTTAAACTTTTTTTAGAAAAAAACTCAACATGCTGATGATCTTTTTACATGTAATTTTAGCTCATATTCTATCATGGATCTAACTATTACAATTTGTTTTGAGGATTTTCATGAAATGACTTCACTAGATAACGTGAACACGTACACTCGCGGACTTAGAGACCTTAATATTAAATATCCAATTAGTTTCGTTATACCCTTCTAGTACAGTTGGATATATCTCATATAGTACAGTACTAGGTAATGAGTATACTTTAAGTATCTCATCACCCTTACAATTGTCTTACAATGGTCATTATCAAGGTTACTAGTATATCTACTAAGTTACAAACCGTAAAGGTAATATCCAACATTGTCCAACCCATTAGATACATTAAACTTCAAATAATTCTAGCGTATTCTGATCTATTTGAGAAATACATACACTCTCATCAATTTTTGGATAGTTGTACGTTAATATCTAACAACATCCTAGCTAATTGATTGGCATCCTTGTTAAATTTTTGAATGATTTTATCAATATAATGAGATTTGATAACCACAAGACCATCCAATCTTTTAATGATTTCAATCTCAAGGATTAGATCCACCAAACCCCTACACATGGGATGTTGTTGATAACTGCCGACTACTTCATCTACCCATGGTAGAGTACCTCTACATGTGGGAAAGGGGGAGTGGTACAGCTGGATGGATAGAGGAAAGGCTTGACATGGTTCTAGCTAGAGTAGACTATTGTGCCATTTATGGTAAGGTTATTGTCTATAACGTGGACACTTGTAGCTCAGATCACTCGACTTTGTTCCTAGATATTTATGAGAGGGTGTGCGGTGGTTGGAAATAGGTTAGGTTTGAGAATGGTTGGTTGTTGGGTGAGGGGTGCAAGAGGTTGGTGGGGAGACTGTAACACCCCCAATTTTCAGCATAATTTAAAATCATTAAAGCTTACGAAATAAGGATAAAGCTATCATTAATACCCAAAACAGAGCGGAAGCTAAACATAAGTGTCGGGGTGCTATGCCACATCTAAGTTTGAGAACCTAGATGCACATGCTAAAACTAACTAATCAAAGCATTAAACCGTAATCATTATCCACATACAAGCATGGTTCACAGGCCGTCTAACCAATGCTAGAACTAACTAAGCTAGGAACAGCAGCTCCTTCTAGCATGCTCTCGGCCAACTAATCAGTACCTGAAAAACATGCGGTATCACAACCGTTAGCGAATAATGCTAAGCAACCCACTCCCACGCGTTGAGTACAATACATATAGATATAGTAAAACCATTTTTAGACTTGGGAATACATAGATATAGCCCTAAACGACTCTAGCTTCAAAACCAGGAATAAGACTCAAAACATATCAATAGACTTGACACGGCACGGCACATAAAGACACAAGCATGCAAACTAAGACCACAAGACAAGACGATAATAAGACTCGACAATAACAAACAACAACGACAAACGTGTCCATGTTCCAACCTTTACGCCTCTCCAACCTTATAACAGTTCCAACCTGACCTCTAGGCCACCCTACACACCACATCCTTATCCCTCCAGGGCACCGCATGCCCCTCCCCCCCCCCCCCCCCCCCCCCCCCCCCCCCCCCCCCCCCCCCACCTACATGACCTCCCACATAACCACCGATCTCTTAGCATCCGCGATGCCATTAAATCATACACCGGTACCGCAGTACCATCACACACAAGCACGCGTAGTGCATCAAACCACAAATCATATCTTTTCCACTAATCTCATATATTTTCAAATCATGGACCGCAACACACAAGCAAGACTTGACAATGACTTCATAAGGGGATAACCGGGGAAGGGCACATCATGCATATTGACTCTCAACAACAAGACCACTAAACACATAAAGACCACTAAAGACCATACTCTGACTCCACACGGTACAAGTATGGGCCACATGTAAAGACATGACTCACAATTCACATTACGGTACTTAAGACGCGTACTAGACTCACAAACACCAAACGGGGTACAACGGGGCACGGGAAAACGACCAACGGAGACCCACGACACAACCCACCGCCCGTACCAGTAGGCGGTACGATGGGAAGACAACCTCCCGTCGGACTGCCAGTCGGCGGGCTGCCCTGTTCCGGCGGGCTGCCCTGTTCCAGCGGGCAGTCCGGCGGGTGGTCGTCCACCCGCTGGCCACCCGTTGGAACGGTGGCCGGTTCTCGACGGGTGGTCGGGTGGGGGTTCGTCTCCCCACCGACTATGTAACACCCCACTTTTCTTAAACTTAATTAAGGCACTAAAACCAAGTTAAGATAAACTAAGCAGCGGAATTAGAAACAACTAAATAAGATAAGAGGTGTCACTGCCACAGTCACCGACCATGGTGACTGCACAGGCTACAAAAAAAAAGATCTAAGAGTCAAGCTCAAAGTAACTACAACCGAGTATCTAGGGGATGAAACCCTAGTGTCTAGCACCAACAAAAGGATAGTCGACTACAACCCAAAATATAACAAGGAGTTTAGACTACAAAGTTATATAAACTAAACTAGTCTAACTCGTGCTCTCTCTTTCTTACGAACTGGGCCCACCTGAAAGGGTTAACAAACAACAAATAGCAAACAAAACCCGTTAGCACGAAGCTAAGTATAACGTCACTCAACCTTGTAAAGTAGTACAGTATATACTTTTGGAAAACAACAGTTTCACATTCTTAGATCAAACAAGTGTAAACACTTAAACATACTTTGGCGTTAACTTCTAGATGCTTGCAACCTAATAAACATATAGGCATGTTCTTACCATAAACAACTCATCACATTCTCAACTTATGAACAATCTAGGCTTTCTCAAGTACTCAACTATTTCATGTTTTCTCATAAAGTCAAATAGGCAATCTCATGCTATCAAAAACTCATCATGCAATCTCGTGCAAGACATATAACTCATAAGTAATCTCATGCTATCATATCTCATCATGCAATCTCGTGCAAGACATATAACTTATAAGCAAACTCATGTTATCATATACTACTCATGCAATCTCGTGCAAGACATATCTCATAAGAAAACTAGTGCTATCATATACTACTCATTCAATCTCGTGCAAAACATATCTCATAAGCTAACTCATGCCATCATATACTACTCATGCAATCTCGTGCAAGACATATCTCATAAGCAAACTAGTTCTATCATATACTACTCATGCAATCTCGTGCGAGACATATCTCATAAGCAAACTCATGTTATCATATACTACTCATGCAATCTCGTGCAAGACATATCTCATAAGCAAACTCATGATTTTATATAAGTATAGATAGATATACATTTACACTCTTTTTGTAAAAGAAGTACTTTTTCTGTGGAGGTTTCTTAGAGCCAAAAATGACTCGCTTTGATTTTCTTTTCTTAGAGTCTCAATGACTCGCTTTCTTTCTCTTGAGTCTCTTGACTCACTTTCTTAGAGTCTCAATGACTCGCTTTTTCTTTCTCTTGAGTCACTTGACTCGCTTTCTCTTTACTCGTGAGCGAGGTAGGACTTCACCATAATGTGAATGTACCTATTGGGCTCGGCGTCTAGCCGGCCAATCTCTCATCTCGCCCACAGAACCAATCTCGTGGTTCCAAACTCAAACTCTGTGAAATCAGGTATCGAACTATCAGTGTGCACACCCCCCTGACCAGGATTCCAAGTCTGACGGGCAATTTCCAACCTCGTAACGTTGGAATACGCCGTGTTACATGATATCGGATCGCAATGTCCGTTGCTTTCTCTTTTACTCCGAAAGGACATGCCCAACAATGCCATTTACTGTAAAACTATGCTTCCATTCCTATTTACTGTGAATTCTCAATAAATCAATAAATCATGCTTGTAAATCATATTTGACAACTCTTCTCAACAAACACTTAGCAAGTACTTAACATGCATTAGGAAGTTGAAATACTCAATTTAAGCTCTATCACTGTAGTATAACATTCAAAGAGTTCATATTCTGTAAACCTCATTATTCAAGAACTTGGCAATAATCTCATTGAATCATAAGCAACACTTTAAACATGCTTCTTTAACTAAACTTAACAAATAAGCTCATGTTTCTCTATTTAATAATCAAATAATAACATGTTCAACATATATATGATCAAAGTATGATACTTCTTATTCCTACTCACTGTAACAAACTTCAAACCACTTCTACAACAATTTCCTTTACAAAAACTAGCACAAGGAGCTCAAATCTTAACCAAAATCAACGAAATCAAAGCCAAAATGTGCGTCAAGACGGTCCCGATGTACCGAGCCACAAGGGCCCGCGACTCCTCATCCGAAAAGACACGTAGTTATGGCACAAGGGCCCGGCCACTGCACATAAAACTCTCAACGGGGCTTGGGGCGCGGCTTAGCTAAGCCCGCCCCTTGGACCGCCTAAGACGCGGCTCTGGGCAACGGCCCACCTCTATGGTCGTCCCTTAGAGCCGATCTTCCACGGTGCTAGCCAACGGTCTCCTCTGTGAGCCGTTAGCTAGGGCCGTGAGGCTTACTGGTGCACACTGTTTGTGTACCAGTGAGCTTCTTCTTTTCTATAAATAAATCTCAGGCATTTCCAACACATCCAAATCATCAACAACACATCATAAATCAACAATGGATCAATTAATAATTCAAACACTTCAATAAACTAGCATTTATACTCAACATTAGACTTCACAGAGTCTAGAAAATATCTTGGGAGTCCATGGGTTATACCTTTGAAGCTTTCTTCTTCTTGCTTTGATTCCACCCTCTTCCTTAGCTAGCTACAACCTCCTTCACCTCCTAAACATCTCAAACAAACCATACAACTACTTACTACCAAGATCTCAGAGACTAAGCTAGGAGGAAAAGATTAGAAGGAAGCAAGATGAGTGGATGAAAATGAAAGCTGAAATCTTACTGTGTTTTTCCCTCTTGTGTTTGCAGAGCTCCAAAATGTGGGAAGCAAGGAATGGAATCAGGAGAAAATGAAAGGTTACTATTCTTTTTATATGGGTTCAAAACCCTAGGAGGATTCCTTATGATTGGTGGAGGGTAGAAGAGTAAAATAGCATGGCTAAAAGATGAATTAGGAAAAAGTTGGTTGCTTGTGGTCCACCATGCTCCATGAACCAATGCTAGAATTGCTATTTTAAAATAGTTTGGGGTTGAAAAAAGAATTTTCCCGAAATGGTTTCTAGTTAAACACTTAATTTAGGCTTCTCATATTTCTCCTGGTTTCACTCAGATAGGTTTCTCAGTTCAAAACTTGGCACGCAATGTACCCGAAAATTTAGGATGTTGGTTTTAAATCAAGTCTTGGTGTTGAATTTAATTTAAAGTGGCTCAAAATAATTTATTCAATACCAATTTCATTGCAAAATTTTTTATGGAGTGAAAATTGACTATTTTGGATTTTCTTAAAACCGAATTTATTAAATAAATTTTGGGTTGTCACATCATATCCGCTGGAACAAATGTTTCTTGGCATTTTTCCCATCCCAAGAATTCCCTAATTTTACCCAAAATCAAGTCCAAACACGCCCAACCACATATCAACAACAATAGGGACTTGAACACATAGAATAAGCCAAGAAACAACACAATTGGACCCTAAACACCAACTCTAATCATGACAAGACTCAGGAACAAACACATAACGGTTCAAGAGCATCAAGAACCTCAAGAACATCAAGAATTCATCGCATAAAACCCTAAGGACAAGCTCTAAACATAATTGAAATACAAGAACATGCAAATCACCACACAAGATCATCAAGATCATCAAGAATAACAAGAATCCACATCATAAATCCTAAAGACAAGCTCTAACAAGGCATAAATACAAAATCACACACACAGTCATTTAAAGGAGCCAATAAATAAACGATAGCAAGGAAAATAAGTTTTGTAAGACATGTGTTGCCTCATAACTTTTAATTAAACTTCTTACGACTTCTAGGGTATTTCCTCAAGGTGCTCTTCTTATCAATCTTTCCTAAGCTTGGTGAAGGGGAGAATTCTTTGTCTGAACTCTGGGAGGGGATTTTCGAGTGGTCGAGGAGAAGGTGGGAGTGAAAGGTTATAAAGGCTTCCTAATCCCTTTTATATAGGTATAGGAATCCTAATCAGGGTCTAATTAATAATGGGCCCACTTTCTTTATTGTAACAGGTTTGGGGCCTCAATATGGGTAAGGGTCTACGATCCCGCAAATTATGCTGTGCAACCGAATGCACCATGCGCATGGTGCATACGATGCAAAATGACGTCGTTTTGGTTAAAAAACGTGCGTCCCACTTAAAAAAGAAATCAGGTTCGATTCCCGGCAATAGCATTTTTATATATCCATAAATTCATAACTATATATCCATAAATTCATAACTATATATCCACAAATTCATAACTATATATCCACAGTGAATGAATGAAGTAAAAATCCACAATGAATGAACTAAATATCCACAATGATTGAATTAAATATCGACAATGAATGAACTAAATATCCATAAATTCATAACTATATATCCAGAAATTCATAATTATATATCCACAAATTCATAACTATATATCCACAGTGAATGAATGAAGTAAATATCTACAATGAATGAACTAAATATCCACAATGAATGAACTAAATATCCATAAATTCATAACTATATATCCATAAATTCATAACTATATATCCACAATAATGCAATTGCCGAGAATCGAACCTGAAATTTTTATTTTTTTTAGTCAAAACGACGTCGTTTTGCGTCGTATGCACCATGCGCATGGCGCATTCGGTTGCACAGCATAACTATTGCCACGATCCTCCGTGGACCATATTAATTAATTAAGGGATCGTTACTGAATTAAATTCTTTTAACTATTCATTAACGGAATTAATTAAATAATTAATCCAGATTTAAAGGGACGGGGTCTTACAGAGACCTGAGAGAATTTGGTACGACTGGGGTTGCAGCACAAATTGAGCCACTTTGAAACAAGACTTGTTCGGTGGGGCGATGATAGGGTTCAAAAGTTTGGTTGACTGAAAGAGAGTTTAAATAAGGAGTTAAGGCTAACATTATCCCAACAAATCTCTCCAACTCTCAAAAATGGATCCCACTTCCACATCATCTTATTTGCAAATCATTTACTATTCACATTACATCCCTACAAATCTAATCAACTTTCAAAAGTGGGCCCAACATATTAAAATAACATGGAATAAGGTTCAAATTGGCCACTGAACGTAACCTGAAAATGCAATTAGGCCACTGAACGAAAAAAAAAAGTGCAATTAGGTCACTGAACACTCCAAAAATGTGCAATTTCGCCTGATAGCAGGTTACCCTCAATTTTAGCAGGTTATCTGCTTACATGGCAGCTGAGTTGGCATTTTTAATAAATTTTAAATCATTTTTAATAAATTTTAATAATAAATTTTTATTTAAAAAAATTTTTAAAAAATAAAAACGACTTTATTTTATTTTTTATTTAATTTTTTTTTTCAATTTTTTATAAAATTTATTATTAAAATTAATTATTAAAAATTATTAAAAATGCCAACTCAGCTGCTACGTAAGCAGGTAACTTGCTAAAATTGATGATAACCTGCTATCCGGTGAAATTGTATACGTTTGGAGAGTTCAGTGACCTAATTGCCCTTTTTGGAGTGTTCAGTGGCCTAATTGCACTTTTTGTTCGTTCAGTGGCCTAATTGCATTTTTAGGTTACGTTTAGTGGCTAATTTGAACCTTATTCCAAATAACATTATTAATAATATTAAAATATTAAAAAGAAAAAGAAAAACAATAAAAAAAATTAAATAATTTAGCGGTTTGCAAATTTGCTGCAGTAGCAAATTATAAAAAAAAAAATGAAAAATGCTGATGTGGCTTAGCCACATCAGCTTGCAAAGCTAATATTGGCTGGGATAATCCCAGCCTAAGAGGACTTGGGGAACGAACCAATGTGGCCTTCCTCACTAGATTTAACTTTTTGGATAAGTAATTACATGTTCTGATGGACTAGGTGGATGCTTATTGGAAACAAAGGCGCAAAGGGGATGTTAACTCCAAATTTTTCCACCAGACGGCTTTAAACAGGAGAAAGAAAAACCGTGTTGAAGCTTAAAGATGGGACGGTAGGTGGGTGGAAGGGTAGGGTTGAAATCAGTAGTTGTTGGGTATTTTAAGGAGATTTTTATGTCTGCAAGTTGTCAAGACAATGGCTTTTTTGGTTTATTAAGACCGCAGGTTTTGGGAGGAAGGAATGAGGAACTGGTTCGTCCCTTCACAATGGATGAGGTTAGGAAGGCTTTATTTTATTTTCATGGGACCAGATAAATCCCCTAGCCCAAATGGTATGAATCCTGCCTTTTGCCAAAACTTTTGGGAGGAAGTTGGGGAAGATGTTTCGTGTTTTGTCCTGCAATGCTTAAATGATGGTTAATTCCCCTAGAACTGAATGATGCTAATATTGTTCTAATACCCAAGAAACATATCCTGGAAATATTGTTCAAACACTATTAATCCTTTATCATCTTCCAAGCTAGCTTGTTACTACAAAGACTTGTATAATGAAAGGGATGTGGAGGTGATTTTGAGAACCCCCGTTTCCCTAGACTACAAACACTATTGGTACACCGTTTGCAGTGGCTACATGTGGCTTGTTACTTAGAAAAGCAAATTGGGTTCATAGGCTTTATACATTAGCTAGGTTCACCATTAATGGGAATGTGAAGATCAGAATAGGTTGATGCATAAGAATATTTATTGTTTAGCTTTCTGAAGTAGAGGTTTATGAGATTTGATGAATGTTTATTCTGTTTGTTGATACCCATAGCTCAGTTTATATGCCAAACACTACATTTCTTGTATGACATATGTCTTGCATCAAATTATTCTGTACACTATGGTTCACACAGTGCTATGTGAACCATAACAAAAAACACATTTTTAATATACTAAATGTATATTATCCGTGTATTGAATGTACATTATACAAAATAATGTACTTTTCCTGAATACAATGTATATTTTTAATATACTAAAAATACATTATTTGTGTGTTAAATGTACATTATTCGATAATATAATCCACACAGCCATATGGACCATAATGATTGATGTCTTGCATTTGTCACAAATTTTGTCCAAGCATCTCCTCGTTGTTAAATCATCATGGTGGAGATGTCAAAGACCTGTGGACTGGTATAAACTAGTGAGTCTTGATTTAATAATGTCTCAAGTTGAACTTCTATTTGCCTCAGTTGTACCAATCAACTCGCAAACGAAAATGGAGGGGGGAAATTGGTAGTTGTTAATTTCTTTTGTTTGCCTTTTTTATTTTTTAAAAATATGAATTATAACTAATTTATTTATATTTATGATTTTTTGGGTATGACATATAATGTAATAATAAAAATATTCAACATTTAGGAAATTTTAATGCTTAGCGTTCGTTTAGTGTTCACCAAATGATTTGGTTTTATGATACCTGGCAATTGGCAAACATTAAGGGGTGGTGGCGCAGTTGGCTAGCGCGTAGGTCTCATAGCTTCTGAGTTATCCTGAGGTCGAGAGTTCGAGCCTCTCTCACCCCATTATTTTTATCTCTTCCCACACAGAGGACCAAAACTTCAACAAATTAAACGAAACTACTAATAAAAATACAGCCTTTCTGATGTTGGGTTGTTGTGGTGTAGTGGTTATCACGTCAGTCTTACACACTGAAGGTCCCCAGTTCAATTTTGGGGAGTAACATTTTGTGATTCTAACTTACCGACTAACTCTAATCTAAAAGAAATGTGTACTAATAATATTTAAATAATATTTTAATTCTGATGTTGGGTTGCTGTGGTGTAGTGGTTATCATGTCAGTCTTACACACTGAAGGTCCCCAGTTTGATCCTGGGCAGTAACATTTACATTTTGTAATTCTAACTTACCGACTAAGAAATGTGTACTAATAATATTTAAATAAGGATAGCATACTATTACATCTTAATACGGGGTATATACAATTTACCGCTCCCTTCAAACACAGGCTTCTATTAACCTTTACAAAAGCAAGGTTATATTCTCAGTTAATATATCTACGTTTTAATGTGGTTCTTTTTTATTCTTGAACGTTTCGGTTTTATATACTTATTATGTATGATCAATGATAAAAGATGATATGTTAGGAATAGAAAAGACTTTCTTAGCTTCAGATAATATTGACATCAATTTTAGGATGCTGAAATGTTATGTACTATAAAACCTAAAATCCTAAGTCAATGGTTATAGACTTGTAGTAGGAATCATGAATTCCTTCTGTCGGATGATACTTGGGAGGGACCTAAAATGAACTTAAGATATGTGATTAATATCTTTTGCTAGTTTACAGTTGAATATGTAATATAATGGAGAATTCTACTAATATGAATCAACTGGTTATATTCAGTCTTGTATATTCCAGATATTAGTAAATTAGTGTTTAGGGACTGGCTTATAAAGCATTAGCCATTGCATATTCATTTATGCATACAAATTTAAAGTTTAATGCTTAGATACATCGTAATATGTGCAGTACCATCTTTAATCCATAGAATCATTTTGCGTTGTTCTGTCAAATACTCAAATTTGTTCCTGTTCCTTCTGATTCTGATGTTGCATACCATTTTATGCATCAGAATTGGATGTTATTTTTTTTAAAAAAAATTGCGTTAGATGTATGAAATTCACACAACAAATTAGTAGCTCTGTAACACACAACACATTGTATTTTATGTTATGAATTTATATTGCGTTGTGAAATTCTGTGTCTATAAAACATCAATTTTATACCTAAATCAAATTTGAAAATAAGTAAATATATAACATGTGTATGCGTCTTGTGTTGTAAGTTTTTGTGTCTTGTGTTATGAATTTCTGTACCTTAAGAGTATGAATTATGTACTTAGAATAGATTAGTAGTTGTGTAACACAATATATTGTGTCTTATGTTATGGATTTATATTTTGTGTTGTGAAATTCGTGCATATTGAAAAGAAATTCTCTACCTAAATCAGATTTAAAAATAAGTAAATATATAACACGTGTATATGTCATATGTTGTGAGTTTTTATGTCTTGTGTAATAAAATTCTATACCTGAACTATGTTATTAGCTGTGTAGAAACATGAGAAATGAACAAATTGAAAATTTGTTAAAATTTAAAGATCAAAATAATATCGTTTTGATTTAAAGTTCACAATACTATATGGACCTTGTTCTACGATATAAATTGCCCTCAAATTCCAAACTATATACAAAGAACAACGTTTGTCCAAGCTAAAGCCCAATGAAAGACCAAACACAAAAGCCCTAATGTTGCTGACAATCATTATCAATAACACCACAGGTAATCATACCGACAAATTCTATTATGGATTATGTTACATTTTGCATCGTGGACTCTAGTACAAAATAACATTTAGATATATATATATTTTTTAATTAACATATTATGTTATTGTAAATAAATTGAATATAGTCTCTCGGGACTAACTCAAGTGGTAGATCACATGATCTTAAGTCACCACACCGGCAGAAGGAAGGTGAGGGTTTGACTTTACTAACAACATCTTGGAGCTAGGGCTCCTCAAGTTAGAGTTTGGCCTCTTAGACTTCTAAAATTGGGGCAAATTATGTTGTGGAAACGTGCCCACTTTGCAAGGTGTGCACGGTTCCATATTCATAATTTTTATATTGTAGATTCATAATTATAGAGCTATATGTTCATAATTTTCGATGTATATATTTCTAATTGTTGAACTCTGTTTTCACAAATCACAGAACTATATGTTCATAATTTGATAACTATACAGTTTAGAAATTACGGATCTACAGTACAGAAATTATGAATCTACAGTACAGATATTATGAATCTGCAGTATAGAAATTATGAATCTACTGTATAGAAATTATGAATCTACTGTATTTAAATTATGAATCTACGGTTTAGAAATTATGAATCTAAAGTATAGAAATTATGAATATGGAACCGTGCTCACCTTGTAAGAGCATCATTATCATTTATCAGTTGGGAAGAATGTGGGGAGAATGTAAGAGTGATTAGGAAAGAGAATGTGGGAGGGGAAAGAAAAAAAAAAAAGAAAAAAAAAAGAGAACATTAATTTAAAAAAAAATAAATTAATTAAATACTGCGTTAGGCGCGCTATCAATGCGCCTGACGCGCCAAACGGGCTCGTGCATTGTGGCACTTGGCTGTGAGCAAACGTGCACAGCTTTTGTTGTTGCCTTTTTTTTTTTTTTTCTTTTTTCTGTCATTATTTCAATAACTTGCAGGCCAATTATTTTTGTAATAATTCTTCTCCACATCAAGTATTAATTTTGCTTGAGAGAATTCATCTGACAATAACTCTAAAATAACCACTATAGTGGATACTCTAAGGTCAATCGTTATGCTATGGACTCGTGTCCAGCATGCATGCTGGACACGGTAACGGTGCCGTTAGTGGCACCGTTCTCTTCCACTTTTGTTTTTTTTTTGTTTTTTTTTTTTTAAAAAAAAAAATTCAGACCACTTTGTTATAAGAGTATATGTTCATAATTTTATCATTATATGTTCATAACTGTAAGTTCATAATGTCAGAGCTCTGTGTTCATAATTGCATAACTGTACATTCATAATTTCATAACTGTAAATTCATAATTTTCGAAACTCTATGTTCACAATTTTAGAGCTCTATGGTCATAATTTTATCACTATAGTTCATAATTGTAAGTTCATAATGTCAGAGCTCTGTGTTCATAATTCCATAACTTACATTCATAATTCCATAACTGTACATTCATAATTGCATAACTGTACATTCATAATTGCATAACTGTACATTCATAATGCCACAAACGAATAACGGCGTTAACGCCGAGACAAAATCAAAATTTTTTTTTAACTGAAGGCCGCGTTTTCCATTAAAACAACGTCGTTTTAGACTTGTGTGCACAATGCATTGTGGACATGAATCCACAACATAATTTGTCCTCTAAGGAGAGCACGATTCCACAGCATAACCTTCCTAAAATTAGAGATTGAGCTTCCTAAGTTGACAGAAATATACAAAATACAGATAGATTCATTCTGCAAAGAGTTGTGTACCCCTTCCGGCAACTCTTGAGCAACTCTTGAGCAGGAGTAGGTCCACTATAAGAGTATATACAAAATTTTTATGTACTAGACTTCATCGGTATAATTTGCACTTCGGCTAACTTTAGATTTGCCAAAAAATCCACGAACACTGCACGTTTTCCAAGACCCTCTCCTTTAATTTTTTAAATTTTTACATAGTGTTGTAATTAATATATTTGTTTTCCATTTCAACTTAAAATTAAAATCCTATTATGTGTCATCATTTTTTACCATTTAGTTGTATCCATACGTTTCAAAGAATCACAACTTCACTCATAATAATACTTTTTTTTTGAAAAATAATATTTTATTGATCCTTTACTTCTTCCTATTTATTTTCTAGACAAATAATATCTATCTTTTAGTTCTCTTTTTATGTCTCTCATGTCAATAATTTTTCTTAATTGAAATAATTATTGATGAATGGTGGGCTACAAGGATTTGAGATAATGTGAATAAGAGCACACATGTCTGGTTATTGATAAATGAAAAGCACCTTTCACTGTCAAAATCATAAAACACCGTCACAATTCGGTTAAATTTGTAAAATTACTTTGTAAGATGTATTCATAATTGATTAATTGTAATTATGAAGTGTAAATCACTTTGCGAGGTTTATTCATAATTGATTGATAGTCGAATTGCGAATTATGAATTGTGCATTTACAAAAATTATACTCCGTAATATGTATTAGTTAGTTTGTGATTGATATAAAATTTTGAGATTTATAATGAATGTTAATTTATAATTGATATCAAAATTTCATATTTCTACTTAATGGAGAACATAAAAAAAGACTTAACTTGTCGTAGACATTGTATTTTGATATTTTATATTAAAATTATTTTATTTAATTAATAATATTTTATATTTTATCATAATATTTTTATCGTATTTTAAATTATTTTAATTTCGCTCCCATTCAAAAAAAAAAAAAAAAAATTGTAGATCTGCATCTATTTTAACCGACCATCTTTAATTTTCAGTTTCCATCCACCTAAAACTCAAGAGTCCAAAACCATACACCTCCAAAGTTATAAGACCATTCCAACTTCCAAGTTACAAAAGTCTAGAAAGGGCAATGCCTCTTCTCTCTAACGAAAGGACATAGGGGAAGGTAAAGCCTTCCCCAAAACCTCTTAGGCGACTAAAGATAGCCACAAAAAAGATGGTTTCTAAAAATTTATAGTAGAAGAAAGTGAAAGTTAAGAGAGATTATCTCTAATTAGAGAATTATATTATTATAAAGTGATTGTTGTGTTGTTGTCAACATATATATTTTTTTTAAAGATATTTTATTCTCACTCCCTAATTTGGCAAGAGTTAAAGCAACAACTTGTTAAAAATTATGCTTAAAAATCATTTTAATTTGAGAAAATTGCATTTTTTGTCCCTAAGTTATAGAGTAATTGTAGAATTTATCCCTAAGTGTTGGTCATATTCACTTTTTGTCCCTAAGTTATCATTGACATTGCACTTTTCGTCCCTTTACTAATAAAATATTAGGGACGAAATTTACAATTTTAGTATAACTCAAAGACGAAAAGTGAGCACGGAAGGACGAAAAGTGCAACGCCAATGATAACTTAGAGACGAAAAGTGAGCATGACCAACACTCAGAGACGAATTCTACAATTACTTTATAACTTAGGGACGAAAAGTGTCATTTTCCTTTTTAATTTTAAAAATAATAACATTTCGTAAATTTATTTATATCACGTTTTTTCGTGGAACTAAAATGAAGTGAGTGAATTTTGTACCAATTGTTATGCATATGTCCATATGAATTGATATGTTAGTTTTAGAGTATATTATATGTACTTTTTTTTCTTCTTCTTCTTTTTTTTTTTTTTTTTTTTGCCAATGACATTGTGGTTGGTTTAGTGGCATGGAGTGACTCTTCCATATTAGAGGTCATGAATTTGAGCCTCAGTAATTATGAATAGATACTGTATTGGAACAGACTTACTAGTACTCAAAACAAATATGTACTTTAAAAAAAAAATCCCATTGCACCCAATTAATACAACCCATCATGAAAACAAAGTTATCATTATTATTATTATTATTATTATTATTATTATTATTATTATTATTATTATTATTATTATCTATTTTTATAAATTTGTTAACAGCAGAATAATGGCATGCACTTATAATTGTAGTTTGACTTATAAGGCAATTCAAACCCCACAAAGCCAAGTGGAGTAAAGCTTAGTTAGTTGGGTAATTGTGTGGCATGTGGGAGAAGTTGTGCTATTCCAAATCTGTTTTTTGGAATGCAACTGACGAAATAAACATTGTGGTGCCGCTCATTATCTGTCCCCCTACCTAATCAAAAAGAAAACATCGGAAATAAATACAGAAAATGACACTTTTTAATCAACAAAATTTTAATATGTGATTAAATTTATCACTTTATTAAAAATTAAATTTACACCACAAATAGATATATGGTCCAGGCTAAAAGTTATGGTTATTATGCAGTATGCTAGCATTTTAGGAGCGCCCACCAATGGATACAGAATTGTAAGGCTGGAGTTTGGATCTTTGAGGTTGGGGATTCAATCTTTTGGGAGAAGAATTATAGGGACAGGGAAGATGATGTTTAGTTGATTAAACATTTGATGAGCATGATATCCCTTATGATGTTTTGTGGTTTCATATATAGTTCATTTCACTTTTGGTTCCACGACTTTTGATATTCAATCACTTTTTATGCACAACTTTAAAAATTTTAAATTTGGATGCCTAACTTTGTTATTTTTATTAGTTTTGGTCTTTTCGGTCAAATTGGCAACGAAATGTTGCAGTATTTTATATTTTTAGGGACAAAATCGAGATCTAATCATCGTTCACACTGGACTGGTCCAATTAAGAAGCAAGGTGCTAGCCAGATTGGTTTTTTCATACGAGAGGAGGTTCGAACTCTTGACATCTCTTAAGGAACAAGAGTGCACGGCCATTCACGCCAACCAAGCTGGTTAAATAGGTCATAAAAGTAAAGTGTGTATTTGATGCATATTTCTACGCACCTTAAGCACACAAACAAAGCACTTTAAGAACACAACCCACGCGCCTAAGGTTTTAAAATGGCTCACCTTAAGTATACAAATCACGCACCTTAAGAAGGAAAACAACGTAACGCACCTCAGCAACCGCACAACCGCACCGGAGAAGGTGACACACACACACACACACACACACACACACACACACACACACACACACACACACACACACACACACACACACACACATATATATATATATATATATATATATATATATATATATATATATATATATATATATGAATGTTTAGTCTATTCAACATTTGATGAGCATGATATCCCCTATGATGTTTTGTGGCTTCATATTTTGCATCAATAAAAATTGAACTTAAAATGAGATTATAATTTAATTAGAGAGAAACACTTAAGTTCCGTTTAGACATTTAAAAAATGTTTTTCAAGAAAATAATTTATTTTTAAAATTTTAATTTATTTTTTTTTAATGTTTCGTTGAAGGTCAGAAAATTATTTTTGTCTGTTTGACATAAAGTTAAGAAATTACATTTTTCTGTTTAGTTCATTCTTCTGAAAATGAACATATTATTTGTTATATTATAATAATTGATGGGGTGTGGACCCCGGCCCAAGAAGAATTGGGAAGCCCAAAGAGAATAAGGAGCAGCCCAAAGGAAAGAGCAGAGGCCCAAAAAGTAGTAAAGCCCAAGAAACCTGGACCGAGTCAAGGAGTCGGGCCGACCCCATGGTCGGAACAGGGACTCGGTCGGCAGGAGGGACGAAGAGCCGTTGGAAGGCATTGAAGGAGGTATTAAAGAGCCCAATCAAAAGAGCCGTTGGGAGGCCCAGTAACGGCAGCCCTACGGCCCTCAAGTATAATTGAGTAGTCAAAGCCCTTTAGTATGTATTTTAAGTCCGAATTAAAGGAGAGTCTGCTATATAAAGGCCCCTCCGAGATTGTAAAAAAGGCGAGTCCATGCCCCAAGAATAGAGACACACGTTCACCAAAATTGTTTGCTCCTTTCTATTTTTAGTAGTTTTATTGAAAGGTGCATCCACCAACTAAGGTTGTGTTGGACCTCCCTGAGCCCAAAAACCCTAAAACCAACAACAACAACAACAACAACAACAATAATAAATAATAATAATAATAATAATAATAATAATAATAATAATAATAATAAGTGGTGGTGGTGGTGGTGATGAGGTAGTGGTGTTGTTGATGTTGTGGTGGTGGTGGTGGTAGTGATGATGGTCTGCTGGTGGTAATAATAGTAAGGGAAAAGTGTCAAATAGGCCATCGAACTTTAATTGAAAAGTCAATTAGACCCTAAACTTTTTAAATGTGCAATTACACCTATCAACAATTTATTTGGATACAACGGAGTCCAAAAACCTGTTAATGACCTGCATCACATCTCATTAGGGTTCCGACAACCCGTCAACGAGCAGGGCCGTTCCTAAGAAGATTGGGGTCCTGTGCGAAAATTTAACATGAGCCTCTTTTTGTATAAGAGTTAATACCATATGAAGTCCTCCGAGTATAGTGGTTTTGCCACGTTTAGTCCTAAACTTTCAAATTGACCACTTGTGGTCCTTCGACTTTCAAATTTAACCATTTGTGGTCCATGTTAACCACCCATGGTCCTTCAAGTTTCGAAATTTAACCAGTAGTGGTCCTCATGAAAGGACTATGGTTGGTTAAAATTTAATAGTTGATGGACCATGTATGGTTAGCTTGGACCACAAATGGTTAAGTTTGAAAGTCGAAGGACCACATATGGTCAATTTGAAAGTCTAGGACTAAAGATGGCAAAATCACTATACTCGGAGGACCTCAGGTGGTATTAACTCTTTTGTATAATTATAAACTAGTAAATTACCCGTGCGATACATGGATAATTTTTTTTATTATATATTTAAATAATAAAATTAATGATGAAATTATAAAAATTCTAATATTTGAAAGTGTACATTTATTTGAAATTATAAGATTTGTATATTAGTATTGATATTGATTACTTAAAAATTATATTAGGAACTTTCAAAAAAAAATTATATTTGAAAAAGTCTAAACAAAAAATAGAAGGAAGGGAATGACTAACTGATATTATTTTAAGTAACAAAAATATACTATAAATGTCTATAATCAAATGAAGATATATTATATTGTACTAAAATATATAATAATCTATAAAAAATAAATTGAGGATGTCAAATGCACAAACAACACACTTCAAATTAATGATTACTGAGACGAAATTCCTCCGTTGTGAATACAAATCTTGCGTGTATGCATTATAATAGGAATATGAGTAATTTTACTTTTTATATATAATAATTTTTACAATATTCAAATAGGCACACCTCAATTCCTTAAGTTATAGGAGTATAACTCTATACATAAATCAAGTCTTTAGGAATTACGAATGTAAGCTTTGTAGAATTTTAAACCGTCTTAATTTCTTTATACATAAGTTATACCAACACTAATAATTTAATATAATAAAACATAAATATATACTATTTTTTTTTTTATAAAAGTGTCCTCAAAATTTGAGGCACAGCAACCAAACTATGAAATGTGTGTACATAACTCCGTAATATATACATATTCTTTTAGATGATTTGGGGCCCCCAAAATTTGGGGGCCCTGTGCGTATGCCCTGGCCAAACATGGCCAGGGACGACACTGTCAACGAAATTCCGGCAAAATTTAGACAACAAAATAATCGGACTATAGGATATTACTTTACCGTAGGTATTGGCATTGAGGCCTCAGAGATGTCTATACCCTATAGTGTCAACGTAACTATCACATGCACCCAAAGACACTTGTGTATCACTCTACTCTCACTTAAAGTAGATATAACACTGACTGGTTATACCACTCCTGAAATAACAATTTTGGGAAAGAAATAAGAATCTAGGGTGCAGACTACCTGAAACAAGAAAGCAATAAATGATTAAAAAAATAAAAGGGAAGCGAACAAGAAAATACACGAATAACAAAAAGACAAGTTATATAAGTAATAAACAGAATATTACTTCGTATATCATTGGTAAGATTTGAGATAATAAGCTCAATATAAAAGAGGAGATACTAATATGCCTAAGCTTTTAGAGATAACTCATTGTAAACAAATATTTATTGCCTACCAACCTTATTCTTATTTTTTCTCCCGTATTTTCCTCTTATTTTTTTCTTTTCTTTTGTTTACTGATTTGTTTTTTCATGTTAGCTTTTACTGTTTTTAATGCTATTTTTTGTTTGTGTTGTTTTGTTTTTCTTTTTCTTTTTATTTTTCTTTTTTGTTTTTGTTGTTTTATAAACCTCTAAAATCAAGAAACCAACGAATTAGTTAAAGAACAACACAATGGTATAAACAAAAAAACAAAAAAACAAAAAAAAAAAAAACAAAACAAAAAAACAAAACAAAACAAAAAAGTGATCTCAAGATTCAAGATTCTGCTTGACGGTCCCGTCTAATTAAATTGGAAAAATTCTAGGACAGGGAGAGAAGAGGGATGAATAGACTTTTTTTCCCCTTTCTTTTTAAGATAAAAAATTTGTTTAAGAAAATTTTAAAAATTTAACTAAAAACAGTCAACGTCAAACTTTTAGTGAAAATAAAATTTGCACAATGAAAAGTTGATTTTTAGAAATTAGTTGAGTAATTAATGAAGAGATTAGCAAGAATAAAGTAAACATCACAAAGTGAATGCCACATAAATTCATAGTGGTTCACTAGTAATCTTGTTCCACTCAATAAATTACAAGTGAAGCGTGAAGCCGCAAGTGTTTTGATCATTATGCTTACTGAGACACAAAGGTTGAAATTAATCTCCCCAACTACTGAGACATGAAAGATTTTGATTTTTAAGAAGCTCGAATGAAGTTTCTTGAATTGCTAGATGATGGCGTAAAAAACATTTTACAAAATGTTTGAATACATCTTTTATGTATCTCGTTGCTTTTTATTGAGTTCTTCATGTATTTATAGTTGGATTTCAAATTCGTCCGTTGGAGGGAAACCAATTTAAAATATCAATTTGTCATTAATCATTAAAATAATTTCCATGATTTGACAAGTCTAGACTTTGTCCACTAACAGCTTGCAACCTGTCTTGATAATTCGGCTTTTGCAACTTCCAAGGTTTCTTTTTAGAAAGGCAAGTATCCATCTTGTAGTGTGCCAATGTCTCCAAAAGCATTAAGATTCATTAGATATAGTCGAGACTGTTCATAAAAATGTCATGTTGTATATTGTTTTCCTTGTTTATAAGCTTTGCTACTTATCAAACATCTATTGCTTAAATCTTCTACTAGTCCAAAAGTCTTGCTACTTGAAAAACCAAGTTGTTATAAAGTTATGTTGTTTCAAACTCCTACTATCTCAATACGCTTGCTATATTAAAAGTCTTGATGTGCTGACGTAATATACTACGTCACTTTTGAAACCTATGTTGCTCACTTGATTTCTGGTGCATGTAAACTTCTACTGCTTCGAAGTTGTGCTACTAGCTAAACTTATGTTGTTGTTAACGTCAAATACTTACGTTGTCATTAAACTTCTACTGCTAGGAAAGTCTTGCTATTAGAAGAGTCTTTTGTTATTGCTTAACCTTTTTTGTTGCATATTATGTCAGCAATGTGTCATCACCAAACTTGTATTGTGTTGAAGTATTCTTGTAAGTTGTAACTTACACTTAGGTGAATTTTGTAGTGATTATATGAATTTAACGCTGCATTATGCTTACTTCTGGGTAGGTCACCCATTTAGTAAGTCAAGCATGCTTAACCAAGGAGTTATTTGGTTATCTAGTTGTCATATCTTTCTTAAAACCAATTCGTGATAAGTAGGTGGACATTAACTATTTAATCACATCCCTCTATGGTAAGCAACAATGTCACATTTCGAATCGAGTAGGGACTGAATTCGACCGATCTGGTCTATGCCCAACAAGCCCCTTCTAACACCTATCGCAACCTTTGATCACAATGTCCAGTTACACAGCATGCCTGACTCGGTCCTTAATTAGCCCCCGCGCCCATTAATCCCTTTCCTGATACTGGACTTGGCCTGACTTATGCACATCCCATATGGGACTAGACTCGGCTACTGCATTGCCATCGATTTGAACCTGTGACCTCCACTCTAATACCAATTGTTGGATCTTAGTTCTGCACTATGCTTACATCCTAGTAGGTCACCCATCTTGTAAGTCAAACACACTTAACCACAGAGTTATTTGGTTATCTAGTTGTCATATACTTCTTAAAACCAATTGTTGATAAGTAAGTGGGCATTAACCATTTAACCACATCCCTCTATGGTAAACACAGCGCCACGTCTAGAATCGACCAGGGGCTGAACTTGGCCGACGCCCAACATAATTTAACATTTACTCATAACAGTGTTTAAATCGAGATCCAAGATTTGATCTAGGGTGAATCAAATAAAAAATGATCAAGAATGTTATATTCTAAGATTGAGCCAAGATGATATGTAACACCCCCAATTTTCAGTATAATTTAAACTCATTAAAGCTTACGGAATAAGAACAAGTCTATCATTTACCCAAATAAGCGGAAGCCAAACATAATAGTGTAGAGGTGCTATGCCACATCTAAGCTTGAGAACCTAGATGCACAGGCTACTAACTAACTAAACATAATCCATAAACATTATCCGAATACAAAAGCGGCTCACATGCCATCAACTAAAGCTACTACTATCTAAACTAGGAACCGCAGCTCCGACTAACGCGCTCACGAGCCAACTAATATGTACTTGAACAATATGCGGTGTAGCAACCGTTAGCGAATTATGCTAAGTAACCCACTCCCACCTGTTGAGTACAATAAGTATAAATATAGGAAAACCATTTTTAGACTTGGGAATACATAAATATAGTCCTAACAACTCTAGCTTTAAAATCAAGATCATGACTCAACAAGGGCACATGCATAACGACATAATCAGACTCAATGCATAACAGTACTAATGACACTATAAGACCACAATAAGACACGAGCATGCAAATCATGACCACAAGACTCAATAACGACAACAGACCAAGACCACATAACACGTCAACAACAACAAACGACAACAACACAATACGTCCATGTTCCAACCTTATACCAAGCTCCAACCTTTACTCCTTCTCATCCTTATATCAGTTCCAACCTGTACCTCCAGGCCACCCTGTACACCACCAACCTTATCCCCCCGGAGCAATGCTCCCCGCCTATCCAACCGCCAATCTGTTCCGCCGATCAAAGCACACTCAGTGCATCAAAAGGTACCCCAGCACCATATCAAAATACAAATTGCATTGCAGCGCAATATCAAAAGCACACTCAGTGCATCAAACCACCAATCGATTTTCTACCGCCAATCTCATATCTTTTCATCACATGGACAACAACAACAACAATCAATACTCAACAATAACTTCAACAAAGGGCATTCAAGGGAGGGCACAACATACGCACCGACTCTTATCAACAAGTGACACCAACACAACCACATGACTGATGGGGGACAACCTAAACATTACTTACAATGACAACAAGACAATCGCAAGCCTCATAGGGGACATTACAACTCATACTTTGAACCTACGGGATACCAACTTAGACCACATGCATTAACAAGACTCACAAATCTTATTACGGTACTCAAGATATCAAACTAGACTTACCAACATCAAATGAGACACAACGCGGTACGGGAAAACGACCAACGGGGATCAACAGCACACCACACCTCCCGTACCAGCGGGCGGTACGGCGGGTGGACAACCACCCGCCGGCGGGCTGCCCTGTTCCAACGAGCAGACCAGTGGGTGGTCGGGTGGGATTCGTCCCCCCACCAACTACCCGCTAGAACATTAATCCTTGGGATAATTCTTCCCTTCGAGAATTCATTAATTTGTCCCAAAATCAAGTCCAACACACACATCAACAATAATAGGGACTTGAACATCAAGAATACACCACGGAATAACACAATTGAACTCCAAACACAAGCTCTAAACATACCAAGATGCAAGAATAATCATATAAACATTCAAGAACCTTAAGATTATCAAGAAACCATCACATAAACCTTAAAGACGATCTCTATCAAGGCATAAACACAAGATCACACATACAATCACTCAAGAGGCCAATAAATCAAAAGATAACAAGAAAAATAGGTTTTGTAGGACATGGGTTATCTTTTTGCCTAAACAGAATTCTTCTCCAAGATTTTCTTCCAATTGATCTTCATTATATCATTGAAACCCACCACACACAAAAATGGGAGAACTTAGATGGATATATAACCCAAAACATAAAACCATAACCTTTCATTACGTACCTCTTCTAAGCCTGGTGGTGGGGAAGAACTTAACTTGTTAGCTTTCACTAGCGGAAGCGATGGGGATTCCTTTGGCTAGGTCTGGGGGAATTTCGAGTGAAAGAGGGAGGAAAAGGTTTTGCATGCTTTCTTATTCCCTTTAAATAGGTTTATGATTCCCAATCAGAATCTGATTAATAATGGTCTTCCTTCTTTATCCTAACAGGCTTAAGGCTTTAATATAGACAAGGGTCCACGGTCCATCATGGACCACATGAATTAATTAAGGGATCCTGGGCTAGATTAATTTCTTTTACTCATTCTTAAAGGAAATCTATTAAGGTATCGATAGAGGACCTACGAATTAATTTAAATAATTAATTCGGGTTTAGAGGGCAAAAGTACGGGGTGTTACCGCTATAATGTACATAGGCCAAGCCACATTAAAAAATTGAATCCAATCAAGTAGTTAGTCTACCCATAACCTTATAAACTCATATGTTTTCTCTTATATTTTTAATGTGGGACTCTTAACACTCTTCCTCAAGTGGACAACCGGGTCATTTTGAATCTAACCGGTTGACCACTTGAAATTGGATTGGACCTTCCCCTAAAACGAAAGCTTTGGATGCCACCAAAGTGGACCAAACAAGCGGGTGCTTGGACGCCACCAATACCATGGGTAGACAACGGGGTGAACACAAAGTGTTCCGAACAAGCTTTGATACCATGTTATATTCTAAGATTGGGTCAAGAAGCTATAATGCACATGGGTCAAACCACCCTAAAATATTGAATCCAATCAATTAGCGCTAGATAATTTGACTTATGACCTTATAAATCTATATATATGTTCTTTCTTATATTTTTAATGTAGGACTCTTAACAAAGAATCAAGAAAACAAATAAGATTTTCAACCAAGAATACTTGACTTACTCAAGAAAATGATAAAGATTGAATCTTGATGCAGGCAAGATGCAAAAAACACAAAGATTTTTTAAACACAAGCAACACATATGATAACTTATTTAAATCTATGTCATCGTAATATGTGCTTAATTGTACTACTTATCTAGTGTATTACTTTGTCATTTTTGGCTTAGTATTGCTTTAATTGTGTTTAAAATGACCAATTATTGAATAAAGTATGTGGGAGGAGCTAATTGAGAGCAATATTGTATTTTCAAGGTTAAAAGGACAATTTCAAATGCAATTTGGAGAAAAAAAAAAAAGAGCAAAATAGGATGGAAGCCAAAACAACGTCGTCACATTGGAGTGCCACATGCATAATGTAGTTCATGAGGAACAACTTTAGAAATTCATTCTCTGCTATCACGAGTAGGTATTACGGCATGGCAAGGTCTTGTGAGGGAATCATATGCGAGGCATTGTATGCTATCACGAAGCTTCATCACGGTGTGATAAAGAGGCGTGATGCAATATTCTGAAAGGAGTGTTCTACTATCACAATTGTCCATCACGACGTGAGAGGGCCCGTGACATGAAGTTCCCGCGAGATGATCAAGGCTATCACAAGACGTCATCACAACGCGAGAGGGCCCTGTGACATAACATATTTTTGAAAATATAAATAGGAAAAATTGGATTCTATTAGGGGGACTTTTGGATTCTTGACTTTGAAACTTTTTCCTTTAGACTTAGTTACTTTCTCTTGTGAAATACAACTGCCAATTTCCTAGAACCTTAGAATTTACTTTCCAATTTCAATTACAATTGCAATTTCAATTCAAATTCTAGTTAAGCTCACATTCCTTTACATTGTTGGAGCAAGGATTGAAGACTTGGATTTTCATCATGAAATATATAAGTCAATTCTACTTTTATTTCATTAAAATTTTCTTATTTTCTTTTAGTGCTTTGATCTTATATTTTGTATTTGTTATGGAATTCCTTTTTAATCTTGAATCCTATGCTGTTTTTATTATGATCATATGAGTGAGTAGTTCTCTTTGGAGGGAGATAGGGATGTAGGTTAGGTTCATGGAGATGTGACATTGAATTGGTTGAGTAGGGGAAATGAGACTTTGTTTTGAATCAGGACTCAATCGCGTTAATCAACATTGTAAAAGTCAAGTCTCATTTCCTCTACTGAGCCAATTCAAGGTCACATCTCCATGAACCTAATCTACAACATATCTCCCTCCAAAGAAGATTACTCACTCATGATCACATGGAAACTAATAAGGAATTCAAGATCAAAATATTAATCCATAACAAACACAAAATAGTAAATCAAAGTATAGAAGAAAAAAAAATAAGGAACTTGGAATGAATTGAAATATAATTAACTTATCTAATTGATGAATGTAAACCCAATCTTCCATCCTTGCTCCACAATGAAAAGGAAATTGAATTTAATTAGGACTTCGAATTGAAATCGCAATGTAATTGAAATTTAGATTGAAAAGTAAATTCTAGGGTTCTAAGGAAATTGGATGTTGACTTCTACTAGAGAGTAACTAACTAATGTCTAAGAATCAAATTAAATGAACTCCAAATAAAATATAACTTCTCGTATTTATATTCTCCGAAAACCGCTATGTCATGAGGCCCTGCCACGCGTGATGGCTGCTATTGACAGCCTTAACCACTTTGCAGAAGTTTGTTTCACGCCACCATTTTAGGCGTGATAATAACTCATGGTAGCATAAACTAACTCTTTGAAGTTTCCATCACTAACCCAAGCTACGCGTAACGAGATCGCGAGATAGTAGAGACTGCTTCTCAAATTTTTCTTCACGAACAACAGTTATGCATGATAACCACTCGTGATAGCAGAGATTGAGATTCTAAAGTTGTTCGTCACGAGCTGCTGTTACATGTAATACCCTTGCGTGATGGTATCGTTTTTGGCTTTCATACTATTTTACTTTTTTTTTCTCCAAAACCCTTAGAAATGCATTTTTACCTACAAAACACAATATTGCTTCCATAAGTCTCTTCCTAAATTCTTTATCACATAATTGGCCATTTTGATCACATTTAAAGCAATATTAACCCAAAATTGACCAATAAATACATATGGAAAGTAAAACAATTAAACTGTCATCAACTATTTCCACACTTTAGAACTTGTTTCTCCTCAAGCAGAACTAAGGTATAATCAAGAAAAGCACAAGTATGCAAGCCAAAACAATTGAGTTCACAATTAACCAATCATATGAACAAGTTATGCATAAAGGTTGAAAACAGTGTTGTCTTTGTCCTTACCTTGGCTATGAATTGGAGCATATGTTGACAAGGTTTTTAACCCAAAATTTCAAAGGAAAGAAGTAAGAACATCAGGATACATTCTTTCGTTCACAATTAACAACACCAAAGGTTCACCTCCCAAAACACATCAATCAAACACCCAAGCTAATCAAGTAATCAATCAAAAGATCTTCCTAAAGCTAGGACAAAAAATGAGCAAATTAGGCACAAGTCATTCCAAACTTTCACAATTGAGTGATCGACCCTAAATACCCTATTAAGAAATATGATGGTATGATACAAGCCTCTCTTCGCATTTTAGCTTAGCAAGTTTCCTTTCTTTTATTCTCACATCTATAACTTCCCCAAGTCAAACAATACTACCAAAAAAAAAAAAAAAAAAGTTTGTATCCTTATGCACTTTGGTGCATTTATTTGTTTAGGATACGATAGCATGTTCGGTTCCTACGAGGTGGTCATACCCTATTCTTTTTCGATTTAGAATAGCATAACTTAGACTCTTTTAACTTTTTAAAATTGTCATCTTTACAATTCTCTTACCTTTTTATTAGGAGAAGGGATTCACACAAGCTCACATATAAAAGAAAACTCTCCTTTTGCCTTGTATCATAGCTAATAACTATTTTCCCGAGTCATACCACCTTACAAAATCACAAACCATTATTGTACTTTTTAAACGTTTATGGGTCTAATTGTACTTTTATGTACACTTGAAAGACTTATTTAGCCCTTTTCCCAAAAAAGGTATTATTATAAAAAATTTTAAAATAAATTGTCTAATTTCATGAACCCATACATACTTAGTACTTTGGTAGTTGGGTGAAGGACCTAACATAACAATGTGTACTGTTTTAAGCATCATTTTCAACTTATAACTTCCTAGACATTAAAAAATAAAAATGATTTTGTAGCGGGTGAATACATTAAATACTAATGATGTTAATTGTAGCCCGAAATTGACATATACTGACTAGCTAAAATTTAGAAAAAATATATATATGATTAGAGCTCCAAAAATCAATCACATAAGGAAATAGGACTATACTTTATTCTCTTGTTTTATTTTTAATATTTTCAGTATAAAAGAAATGTTACACATGTTTACATTATATTTTAAATTAAATATTTTTTGAGTTAAGAGTTTTAAAATGGAAAAAGAAATGTTCAAGTTTATAATTATTACAATGTAAAATGTGCTTGTTTATTACAATTAAAAGTGAATAATAATTTTAAAATATAATAATTTTTAATTGAGGCCATCAAATATGTTCTAAATTTTAGCGTCAAAAAATTCTTCTTTCAAATACTTTTAAATACTTTCTACTGAATTAGTGTCAAAAATTTAAACTCAACAAAAAGAAAGATCAAAGAGATGATTAGGCTGAAGCCGCAGCGACCTCATTAACATTCCAATCAAATACATGTGAACTTTTAATGATATTTATTACGGGAGATAATCTGAAATGAATTGCTCTACATGGGAGTTACGAATTTCCATTCCGTTCCCATACTCTATAACCGCCAAATAATTGTGTGAACCAAAAAAAAAAAAAAAAAAAAATATATATATATATATATATATATATATATATATATATATATATATATTGTTAATATATTAAAGTATATTATTTATTTACTAAATGCAAATTATACAAAATAATATATTTTCAATACTCAAATAATATATTTTTTCACGCTACTATGTGAAAACTGCCAAGAGCATAGGGCCTTAATTTGTAAAGAGTCTAATAGTTTTTTTGACCTCGCTATTTAAGAAAAAAAAAATCTACAATTAATTTTGAAACTCATTAGTTTTTAGTTTTTCTGAATTCACTTCTCCCTCCTATTAATTAGGATCTAATTAAGTATGTAGCCTGAAAAAATCATTTCATTATACCAGTTCACCACCAATACCACCTGACCACTTTGAGAAATTAATTCTTTCCCGTAATAGATCGTTCTACTTGCATTCTAAACGATCTAGCCAAATAATTTCAAAAAAAAAATTATTCTTTTTTTTTATATTTACTTTTAGTAGGTCTCATTTATTTACAAGAATCAAACCACAAAAATAAGTTAAAAAAAAAAAAAAAAAAAAAAAAAAAAAAAAAAAAAAAAAAAACCTGGTTGAACATATATAATATATAGTCCACTATCTCATTAAGATGAAACTCATGAAACACTCTTTAGATGAAACTCATGAAACACTCTGTAAAATTTAGTCCATTATATTTTTATATTAAGATGAAACTCATGAAACACTCTTTAAAATTTAGTTCATTCTATTTTTATATATAGGTCCTGCTGGTATGGACTGATAGCTGTTAGTTGATTGAGTTAATTAGATGGTATAATTAGTTTTGAGTTAATTAGAGGGTATAATTAGTTAGAAGGTATAACTAGTTGATAACATTAGCTGATTGTAAAAAGATATTAATAAATTAGTTGTTTGATATAATTTCTTTTATCAAAAAGTTAATTGAAAAAAAAAATAATTTGAATAAATGTCTGAATTTTAACATTTTAAAGTACAAAAAACTAATTAACTAAACACTTATATTAATTTTTTAAACTAAATCAAACAACTAATAGTGATCAAATAAGTTAAAATTGACCTAAATTAATTATTTTACCAAACAGGGTTATAATACAAGTAAATATATATAACTAGGCGGAACAATTGAGGAGATGAGAAGGAAGAAATTTCAATTTTGGAAGTGTAAATTTGATACCTTAACTATGCAATTTTTGTCAATTTTGTTCATTCGAATTAAATTGTCGGCCAAATTAAACTAAGATGATGGGATACCTATGCAATTTACTAAAATGATGGAAAAAGGATGCGGGATAATATTAAAGATGGAGAAAGAACATCGGAAACGGAAGAGAAAGGAATAGACTCACTAGAGAAAAAGAAAATGGGCGTAAAATGACCAAAATAAATTGATAACACACGTAGATAATTTGGCCGGAGTGACCAAAATTGACAAAAATTTAAAGTAGTAAAATTGACACTTTTGAAAATCAAGGACTAAAATTAGCAAGAACAAAACCCCTATAGCCACCAAAATTGAAATTTCGGATGAGAAAGAAGCAACAACTAATTAACACAGTTCTTATTCTTCACTATATGTCAAGCAGTAAACGCAAGGCTACATTGAAACATATAACGTTTTAATACAGAGTAAGGATACATAACAGACTCCATTTTTGTTTTTACAACTTGTACCCACACCTCCGCAGACACACAAACAACACAAGTAAAACGCAAATTACATAACCTATTTAGTATTTACAGACCTAAAAAACAACAGCCACTTAGCAACACACATTATTCTTAATTAACCACCCAAAAAACATGAACTCTCCACTACATTCAACAAGGTACAGTAAACCTCAGAGAACAAAAAGAGGCCGGCTGCCGGCTGGCCTCATAGCTCACACGTCGTAAGGAGGAGGAGCGTTTCTGGGTCCAATCCCTCTAGCATTCTCGTAGGCGAACGATGCAGACCTCCTCCTGAACCGATACGCCTCCCTTCCTCCTGCACCTGCACATCATATCATAACAACAACATTCAATTGGTTTCTTGATTGTCACCACACTCACACCAATTGCTCAAACTCCACTCATCCATGCAAGTTCAATTGTATTTTATCTGTTCCTAGCTTGCATTTATAGCCAAAACACAACCTATGATATTCTACCCTAGACCCATAAGTAGTATCCAATACTACTTGATAATAAAGTCTTGGCTCAAATAACCCATGGAAGAAGGGATGTTCGAGATCAAACCTATGATATTGTTATTGTAACCTAGAGCCATAAATCGGTCCGATACCACTTAGACCATAAAGTCAAGACTCGAGTTAGATTAGATGCTACTCTTATAAAAGCACATTCCTAACATTAACACATTAACAAAGGTTGATCTCCCATACAGGAGATTCAACAGATACTGCATTGTAACAGAGTCAATAGTAATCATAGTATTTCAAAATAAGTTACATCTATGTATTTAAGCAAAAGAGAACTTATAACTTATTTGTAGCTTAAAATAGTCTAAAATAAACCCTAAAAAACAGAATTTATGTAGTCAATTCATAATTTGATCATAAGAAAATGAAGTATGCAATGACAGGACACAAACTCGGACCTATCCAGACAATCTAGTGCTATATAAACAAGATTAGCATAAAAATATGGAGTTGATTAAGCAAGTGTTAATTAAAAATTTTAAGTAACGGAAGAGCCAATATAATTATGTGATTTAGTGGAGTCCTTTGTTGATATCACTTTGTGAGAGTGATAGCAAAAGAAATAATTGCATCCAACCAAACACATCCCTATCATTGACTTGTTGCCTTGCATTTTCCGCCAAAGAACTTGCATTATACGTGAAACTACCAAACTACCCTCGGCAACTTTTGGTAATTACAGATTGGCGTCCACTCAAAATAATAAAATGACAAAACTATCCCCCACTACCCTTCCCTAGATTCTTCAAGATTTCCTGTTTTCTCGTATTTTCCAGGAGGAGCTAAGGGTAAATCTCACGAAAACGGAAGATTCAAAAGCTTACCGGAGAAAGGAGATACCGGAGGAGTCGACCCCGCCGGCGACGGGGATGGCGATGCCGGAGGCGAGTCTTTGTTCTGATTACGAGGAGACTTTAGTATCATGATACTTCTCGTCACTTTAATTGCATCGTCACTTGTGTCTACGGTGAGTGATCTCGTATTCGGATTTGGATTCTGACCCTCTGATTCTGCAGTCCAAAAACTAATCAGATCAGAAGATCAAAGATCCGAATATATATGATCACATCCAAAACAACTCAGATAATCAGATCATCTGAATATCGGCAACAATCATCACTGTTAACACATAATTCAGATAAATCTACATGATTCTCTTACTTATCTCACATTAAGTTGATCCTTAAACAAATAATTAAAGCCTAATATATAGATTAGAATTAGAATAGCTGGTATATTAGGTTCAAGTTCATAGCAGAACCACCGGCAACACGAGAAAGCAACAAAGGGGGCGTACGCGTACCCTTGCCGGAATTAGGACGGAAATTAAAGGTAGAAAACTTCCTTAGCTTCCCGAGACCGTTTTCCGGCGGGGGACCGGCAACGGTGTCGTCCCAGAGCTGATTAAGCAAGCTCATGGCGCAATTTAGGGAGACGGCGCAGGTTAATCAGTGCGTATAACACACAGTACTGAGTTTCCCGGGCGCTCTCTATAGAGGAGTAGCTCTTCACTCCGGAGGAGGTATTTATCGAGAACAAAGAGTGGTAAAGGTCGAACGGTGACCGTCGATCTGGATCTGAGACCAATCAACGGTGGATCGTGGAGCACGTTTGAGGGGATAAGATCGAAGTCACATGCTGAAGTGTAACGTATCCTAATCCGTCGACGCGTGTAATAATCGAAGGGTGCAAAGGAAGTGGTCACGTGACGGGTCGTTATCTAGCTAAAGGACGAATGTGCCCCTTACTTTATCCAGTCATCCAGATTAGCTGAACCCGGGGAGATTTTCGGAATGTGACGAAATTAAGGAACAAGCCACTTCAGATAAGTCGATTGTCTTATACTCATTTTCTCGCGACTTCTTTTCACTAAATTACTCTAACGACGTGTTTGTTTGGATGAAATATTTTGGAGAATGTAAATTATACTGATTTAATGATTATCCGTGTTTATAAAGATTTTTTTTTTAGGGAAAATGGCACTTTTTTCTCCTGAGTTATATACCTATAGTATTTTTTCCCCCTAAATTATTGAAGTGGCTGTTTTTTCCCCTGAAATGTTAAATGGACATATTTACCCCTTAAACTAAATATTTAATTTATTTTTTTCTCCAACAAATTATGACCATAATTTGGTTCAAACTAAACAAACACTATAGCAACCAAACCGAAATATTCCAATTACAATTTAGAATCGAAATTCGATATTTAGAGTTTATTAAAATCGTGAACCAAAACGGACGGTTCATGTTCCGAACTGAAAAAATAAAATACATTTATTGTTGAATTTAGACTATTTTAAAATAAAAAATAAAATTTTAAAATAAAGACGGTTCAAAACCGCGAATCAGATCTGGAACCGCCGGTTCACGGTTCAAGATTCAATTTTTTTGATACATAATTTTAATAAATTGACATTTAAATATTGGGTTCTAGATCTGAATTATAACCGTAAACTATTAATTCGATTGCTTTAGTATCCGTTCAATTCAAATCGAACCGTGGTCATCCCTACGTATACGCAATAATTTGTTGTAGTAAAATAAATAAAATGTTTACTTTAAGGGTATAAATGTCAATTTAATATATCAAAGGGGAAAAAGCATCACTTTTAGAATAATTGAGGGGGCTAATGTGCTTACCTAAATAATTGAGGGGGAAAAAGTGCTATAAATATATAACTCAGGAGTAAAAAGTGTCATTTTCCCATTTTTTTTATTTTGAACATAATTCTCACAATATCGTTATCTAAGTTCAAACTTGTGATAATAGATCATTAACTAGTTTTATCAAAATCAATTATTTGTAAAGTGTTTTTTTTTTTAATCAAACCTAATAGAACTCAAAGAAAAAAGTAAATTGGTAAATTTTTGTACAAGATCAGTGCCTAAAAAGTAAATCAAACTTGAAAAGTGAGGCAGAAGCAGACTTATATTCTTAAGGCGGAACCCGAACCGATAAGATATTTTAAAGAACTTTTGTTTTGTCCTAACTCCTAAACTAAGACAAATAAACTTTTTATCTATTTGATTAATTATTGTCATTAATCATGCCATTTTGTGGACAGTGGACCCATTTGGCTCCACCTTCCAACACTATGATCGGGTCAAAATGATCCACCTCATATAAGAATATAATATTATTATTGTGCTTAGACATTCTTAATCATTTTCTTAATAACAAAAATTAGTTAAAATTAATATTAATGACTAGGTAATAGCATGTCCAAGTTGTCAATAATAGTTTTCGATTAAGATGTTATTGTCTTTTTTTTTAAAAAAAATAATAATACGATGGTACGTGAATAGAAAAATGAGGGTCAAAAAATTTATCATTAAATATCTTTAGATATACACTAAAGATTTTACAATAAGTCTTGACTCAATAAATATCTTTAAACATGCACGAAATATTTTCATACAAGTGTAATGGACTATACCTACTTGACCAATCTAAGTAATTCAACATGTACCTCTAGGTATAGGGACGGAGTAAGAAATTCGGTTGAGGGGAGGCGAAGAAGTAGGACGGATTCAGAAATTTTTTTCAGGAAAGGCGAAACATTAAAACAAAAGAGATAATTTAAAAAAAAAATAAACATCTCATTATTAATATAAAAGAATGTTATATATGTGCGTGTGTGTGTATTAAATATTAAAAAACTATTAAAAACGTGACTGTGTTGAAACCATAGGGAAGGAGTAAAAAAAAACGGTTGAAGCCAACAATAAAACTATGTTAATGCCAAGATTCAAACCCTTATCTTTTATCACAACTCAACATGTGCTCTACCAACTCATGTAAATCAACTCTTGTTGACATTTAATAGTTTTATTTTACCAATACTAACACATATACTATATATACATATATACATATAAAAATTATATATAGGGTGGGGGTTGAGTGAGGGGGGCAGCTGCCCCCCTTTGGCTCCGTCCCTGTCTAGGTATAAATAGTTGAATCAAGGAGGTTGCGTGTAGTAGAGGAAAAAGAGTGTGGCTCGAGGTTAGGCACAGTTAGACCGGCCAACTGACCTAACGAGCCATTCAAGAGAAGACACGTGGAGGCATGGTAGTAGATAGCAGGGGTATCAAAGTGAACTGAAACCCATGAGTCAGTCCTAAACTGCCTGGCGGTGGGACGGGTTAAAGCTTAAAACTTTTAGCTCGCGAAAATATAGGACTTGTGGGTTTGGCCCACACAGGGATGGTGGACTACATGGGTTGGCCTGTGCGGGCCAACCCCCATCAACTTGTCAAGCTCATCACCGAAGCCCATGCTCGGTGCTAGAGGTATCAAAGCGGACTGCCCCGCCCCGCAACGGGCCTAAATTCTCGTGGACTTTTGCGGGCCAGCTCACCAAGCCACAAGCTATGATTCATGTAACCCTTACGCGTCCAGCAAGGGTTGGCAGGCTCCGCAGATTATTTTTTTTAATTTATCATTAAATTAATAACAAACCTACTTTAATCGTTTACTATTTTGTTTTTAAAACAATATGAAGTAATATGGTAACGAGGGACATTGACTCAATATCAAAATGTTATAATAATAATAATAATAATAATAATAATAATAATAATAATAATCTTATCTTACATATAATAAAGCTATATGGTTGGGAAATAATTAATGTTATAATTAATTACCAACATTATTATTATTACTAGCTATAAATATAAAATAGCCACAACATCTTTTACTATTAAAAAAAAAAAAAAGCACAACATTTAAAAAATAAATTACTTATTTTTTTTTCTCGCCCATAACAAAGGATTACATTTATTGAATTAATGGAGTTATTAAATGTTATGATATTAGGATTAAGGATTCCGATTCCCGATTAATAGAAAATGTGAAACGATGCAATATTAGTTAAATCTCTGGCTTTACAATGAAAGTCTATTTGATATGCTTTTGTTATTTATGGTGGTTCTTGTGATTACAATATTAATTAAATTTTCGATGAAAGCCTGTTCAATATCTGAAACAGTGCAATTAATGCAAGCCTCTACATATAATTTTTCTCCATCTCAAATGCTTCAAAGAAATGGCAGAAGCGAGAAGGGATGAAGAAAGCAAATATTGCGGGTTGTGGGTCAATTATTGGACTTCATAATTAAAAAAAAAAATCATTTAAGCCATAAATAAAAATTTAAATATATATAAATGTATATATCGTATGGGTCTTTAATGTTTTTCTGGATGTCTAAACTTAGAATTTTTAAAAGAAAAAAAATACATTTGAATTATCTCCACCAAAAGTGGTCTTGGACTTATAAAATGACATTTGAGTTTATGGAATGTCATGTGCATAAAGAATATATTATATAATCATATAAAAAAATGTGTTCAATTAGAGTTTAAATTTACTCATACAAAATTTGAAATTTGCTTTCTAAATGTAATTGTCTTAGTTATTATTCGTATTGTGAAAATTATAATATAGATGAAATACAATTAAGAATAAATCAATGTAATTATGTAAATTTTCTCTAAGTTTATTTGAATATGTACATAATTCGAGATTATATTAACCATACAAAATTTTAATTATAATTTTGTATTCTATAAAAATAATAAATACTTGACCAATGGAAGCTCAAAAATATTATTATATTAAACAATTTAAAATATTTTTATTTTTTCTATTTTTATTTATATTTATAATAACATAAATTTTTTTCCGTACATCGCGCGGGTGAATTACTAATAATAATAATAATAATAATAATAATAATAATAATAATAATAATAATAATAATAATAATAATAGTTTTTAATGATGCAAGACAGAATTTCTCTCTCTTTTTTTATTTTATTTTATTATCCCATTCCTCTTTTTTTAATTCTTGTTTATTTCTATCATTCTTGTCCTCAGTTTTGTTTTTGTTTTTGTTTTCTTTTTTTTTTTTTTAAAAAAAAACTTCATTTCGGTTGTGTGTTGCTACTTGCTAGTCATGGCCCATGGGAGCCCATCAACCCACTGTCCAATCGTTATACCCGGTACCACGATGCATATAGCACTGTGCACCACACGGTTCTCAAAACAATGTCGTTTTGTTAAGTTATGTGGGGAGTCAACGTGACAGAGTGTATGTGTATTATGTTATATAATTATGTACATTATGTTATATAATTATGTACATTCTGGTATACAATTATGTATATTTTTTTATACAATTATGTACATTCGAACACGCGATTTTTTTTAACAGTGAAAAGTTTATGTGTATTCTGTTATACAATTATGTACATTCTCATATATAATTATGTACATTTTAGTATACAATTATGTACACTTTCAAAACATGAATTTTTTTTAACAAGTTAACAGCAATCACGGAAAAGCGAGATTTTCAAAAAAAAAAAAAGTGCAAAACGATGCGCCAGGGCACATTTGCAATGTGCGCCCCGGTGCACGATATAAATTGCCCTCACTGTCGAATTAGCCTTTAGGCCCTTTAAATTTTTTTAAATATAAAAACTGCCTGACCTGCAGCCCGCGAGGATTGTGGGTCATGGCGGGCCAAATTTCATGTGGCCCTAACACGTTCCACTGCGGGGTGGGTGCCAGCCGGTTTGCGGGCTTCGACCCACTTTGACACTCCTACTCGGTGCACATGTGGACAAAAATGGAGAGTGTGAATGAGTAAAAGTGGACAAATTTTACAAGTGTTGGAAGTTGATAATTGACCTCTAGGACCAGATTTCTCGACTTATTCATAGGCTAGAGGAGGTTGTTTCACCACGTCCAAGGCCTTAGGAGAATGGGTGGATTCTTCAATTGTAGGTCTCCAAGGTAATCCACATTAATGCAACCAATAACCCAAGTGTTTCATTCAGTTGGACTTGTTTCCACATCTAGGATGGCCACATTCTCTCATTTGGGAAACCTTTCCACTTGTTATTATCAGAGAGCCCGACAATTTTCCTGGCTAACTGGTGACACTATGCCACCACAAAGTTACCTCATAAATTTTTCCCTAGTGGCTTGATTGTATAGAGAAAGTTGAAGAGCTCGATTGTGCAAGGAATATGATGGTGCAGGTAGATTTATGAGAAACATGCCAATAATCGGTGTGTGTTTAAAGCTAATTGATCAAGAATGACACCAAAGAAGTTGAAGAAGGTAACCATGAATTCTATGAGGGGGATTCATAGGCTAGCTTTCAGTGAATTGAGACGCATAATTATCTAGTTATTTTGGTGGCACTTAGTAATGCTTGATAGGGTGTGGTCCACTCATTATCATAGCCCTGGGCCTTGATACTATTGGATGGATCTCTCTTCCTTTATCAACATGGCAACAATAGTGTTCTACACTATGTTCATATCCAAGTACTAAAATTTCTTGCTCGATAGAGACAACCGACCGATCGACCCCAATGGTAGACATGTTAGTGTTAGAAATACACAAAACAATACATGTAATCTAACCTTATAGCGAAAGCATATGATCAAGCGTCTCCAGCCATAGTTGGAATCTTCGTTGCATTGTTTGAAGAACAGTAAAGAATTTTAGGATTTTGTCTACCACTTGGTCTCCTGTATAACTAGATGGTGTAGTGTCAAGTCACAGGAGCAGTGGGAGGACCATACACATATATATAACCTACGTGCCATCATTATAGGTTAAGTAACAGAAACTGTTACTTCCGTTTCAAACCACAACATTATGGCCATAAATGGCCTATTAACTTGCACCACTTAATGGTGACATAATGGAAATGTTACATTTTCCCACTTGGTGCAAATATTAACTCAAAGAAGCAAAAACCATGAACCATAGAGATAGTTTCTCTTAATCAGAGTAGTATCTACTTATGATTACAATGTAACTTCTTCTCTAAGTACCTTATGTGGTATAAAACTTAATGAATAAACCTTATGTTCATTCTTAATTATAATTAGTTATCAAAAACTAATTATTGTCGCAATGGCTAAATTTGGCCTAATTTACTTGCACAACCTCATTTGTACAATATTAATTGAAAATGTTACAATTTTCCATTTGGTGCAAGTATTGGCACAACCTTCGTTGAAGATCAAAAACATGAATCATAGTGGTATGTCCTCTAAATTAAAATGTGAGTAATACCATCTATGCATCACATGCATTTTGATTCCCAACTTAGGTCCTTTATGAATAAACCCAACGTTTATTCTTGGTCCAACCTTATGGATGTTTCTCAAATAAATATGCGCATAACCCTAGGAGAAACCATCCAAATTACATAGAAGTGACAACATAAATGTACGTAAAATATAGTCACATAATAAGTTCCATGTACCCCGTATGATCCCAAAACTTTTATAAGCATGCCTTAAGTAGGGATCCACAACTATTAGCATAATGCTAATATGTTGCATGACTAACTCATTATTATCTTTAATACTATCGCTGAGAGCTAAGTTTTCAGAGTCGACACGTCTATCACTCCTACTCTTATTAATCTTAGCAAACGACAGTAATTGAGTAGTCTATATTCCAAAGACTTAGATAACAAATTCTTGAGTCTAAGCCCACAAACGGAACTTTAAACATACACCTTATAAATAATCTCCAAAATAAAAAGAAGTCCAACTTTTATGCCCGAGAGAAACAACGAGGATTTATTAATTTAACTTTATGAAACAATAAAAATATTGTATCAACATAACAAAAATCCACAAGATTCATCTATATGAACCAACATCATGAGTCTTTGCTTGCTTTATGTCTCTCAACATTGATTTTTTTAAGCCTTTTTAAATCTTAATGCCCATGATCAATTTGATGAGACGAAAGACTCCAATAAATGCTAAAGAATCCAACTCGTGATAGTTCACCATAAACTTCATGCCAATGTTATAATAAAAAACTATTAATGTTGTTACAACATTTTCATAAATATGTTGCACAACTTGTAGTTCAACAATTTGAACTATTGATAATAACAAGGCAATGTGTCTTATCCTTTAAGTGGAGCAATATTGAAGTGAGACATCTTTAATGATCTTTCCAAATGATCACTCCCACTGATCAAACGGGTATCTTTATTGGATCTTTTTCAAATGATCACTCCCACTGATCAAACCATTACTCCCACTAATAAAGTTATTCTTGAGCATAAATGATATACACACTAATGATCCTCAAGTCCAACTAATTTAACAAGGATTATAATTCCCCACCATAGTTGGACATGTTAAATATGTACATGTAACAGACACAATTTCCAACTACTTAAACAAAATAAATTGCTTTAGTTGAAATTTGGCTAGATATGTACAATTCCAATATAAGGATCCAAAAGTATATCATGTCTAAATTCAAAATCTCTACTGTGGTTGGGCTGAAAAAACCAAGTAAGCCACATACAGTAACAATTTCAAGTTAATAAAGTTTTGGAGGTTAACAAAATACATGTGTTGCCAATGCAACCCATGTGACATAATATAGAATTATAACTGTCCTTAAAGTTATAAATTCTAAAATTGGTATGATAAAATTTTATCTTGATCATCAATTTAAACAGGAGAATCCAGTGACATAAAATTTGCCTGTAGGCTAAAGATTTATTCAATTAGACTCGACTGAGGCTTTATGATAATCAAATAGAAGAATCTATTGACACAAAACTTGCATGTGGGCTAAAGTTTCATTCAATTAGATCCATCTACAACTTTATGATAAAACTATCAAACCATGTTCCTTTTCTCAATCCTTGTGGGTAAATTAAGAAATATGATTTGACTATTTACATTAATATAATAAAATTCCTGTGGATAGATTTTATTATATTTTATGTAATTAGTCACAAAGTGATCAAAAACTTAATAATTTCAATTATGAAATTGTATTGATCACTTGATATTTGTACACAAAAGAATATTAATGTACTAAGCTATTAATCTAATTTTAATTTTCATGCATAATAAATACACATAAAAGAAATTAGACTAATACCTCAAAATGTACACATAAAAATACTTTTGAATATGTACATATAACATAACTTTATGATAGAAGACGCCAATTTATTTATTTATATTATAACCATATGTTAAATAAATTGACTTCCTATCTGTAATGATAAAACTCACCAAAACTATATTCCGATACATAATTGCCTGTGGGCTAAATTACGATCATAGTTTGGTGTTTTTACCCTAATTAATAATATAAACATAACAAAATTGCCTGTGGACTAAATTTTATTATATCATATAATTAATCACAATCAATACGTCTACGACGGTATGTGATCTCACAAAATCTCAATTAAAGATACCGTGGCTACTTCTTAATTAATCAAAATTATAAGATCACTAGACGATTGTCTTAATATCTTAGGCATCAACTTTAAAGCCTAAAAACAATTATGCTGCAATATGATAAACAATTCCAAGTATACTCCCAGGAAAGTTGGTTGGGACAAAGCCTCATTAAAAATAACCAACTCCTTAGACAGAGTAATGTTTCAAGGGAACTTGTAGCACATTGGCCCCTTCCCGAGAAACTTTTCACCGGTTCATGTTTTCTCACACCAAAGGCATAATTGACGATCAATCTTTCCAAATCTTTAATAGTTCGCCTATGGAAAGACTTTTTATCTCAAGTGAACATTCTAAACGGTCTAAATGTGCTTAAACATAATGCACTACCGTTTATTATTCCACACACAAGGTTCACCTTAACAAGGAATTATTATAATTCCTAACTTATGCAATTCCAAAGGCATAATCAAATTCACATAACTAGAAAATATAATGTTATGCTAGTGAACAATTATATGTGAAATTCAATATGCTCATATCCAAATAAATTGTACATCATAATAACAATTTAAAATGAGCTATAAAATTGAATAACAACATAAATCCAAAACTTGAAGGATTATAAAATTTGAATAAGAATTTATAATAACCATATACTTTTTTTTTTGAAGGTCAATCTTGCGATTGTATTAATGAATCAAAGCCGAAATAGCGTCAGGTGGGATAGCATCCCAGTACATAGCTTGATCCTGTGTAAAAGTTAACGAAGCTAAAGTATGCGCATGTAAATTAACCTGTCTAGAGATGTAATCAAAAGTAATACGATTAAATAAAGACATAAGTGTTCTGCATTGGTCAATTGTGACCCCAACGTACGAATGGATCGGCGTGTGTTGGTGCCGGATAATCGTAGTCAATTCCATGCAATCCGTGAGTAAACTTACTGATGTGTTGTTCCGTTCAAGTAACCAGGACAGTGCTTCCTTGTATGCCTGGGCCTCCGCCATAAGTGGTGAAAAACAAATCGTTAATTTGCCATTCCTTGCTGCCACAAAAGAGCCATCTGGCGCTATAATCAACATGCCGTACGTAGTCTCGCCTGTGTCGTGTCGGTAACCCGCGTCCACATAACACCGTAGACCGCCCTCCCTTGGTTCGGTTAAATGCTCCGAAGCCGCTGCCGGCTCGGTACGGCTGGCCTGGGCAGCGCCGTATGCCTGTAGCGCTACGGTTGCTGCTCTGGCTAACTGGACAGGCTGCGTCATTGATCCCTTCCAGACAGCTGAATTCCGGGCTCTCCAGATATAATATAATATTGCTACCATCAACCGGGTCTGCTCCTCCGTCAAGACCGCCATAGCCCCTTTTAACCATGTTGTAAAAGCGTATGCCTGTAATAACCATATACTTTTCAATTATTGAAAACTTTTAACTTGTAGGCCCAAAACGAAAGTGATTCAATGCATATAGTAAACTTTATGAGAACTTAAAATTGTAAATTCTAACCATATCAAAACCATATGATATGTTGACATTTACAAAATAAATTCTCACAAACTAAATTGCATAATTTAAACCATAATATTATGCACTTAATTTAATTATATGCGTAAAACAAATTCAAAAATATGAATATAAAATCAAATATTCATACTCAAACAAAGTGAGCATCACAATCCAAAAAGAATAATGATAACAATGTTACGACATATTGATTCCTCAGTTCAAAACTGATAATCGTTATTACTGTAATTATTACATAACTGTAATAATCAATTTTCTTAATCGTAACCGAACAACATTTAATATTAATAATAATAATTATTAAATGTCACATTATATCATCATTATTACCATAAATATTTTGGATAAGCAAATTCAAATGAATTTCAAAATGTGATTCTTAACATCATAATCCAAATCATCATGGCAAAACTGGAAAGGAAAACAATATCCAATTGCCATAAACATATGCATTTTCCAAAATTGTGATTCAAAATCACACTCCATAATTAAAAAAATTACTATTGAATTATGGCAAAGTTGCAAAATTCTGAAATTGCAATGAATAACCATAATAATCACATAATATTATAACAATTAGGAGATTTAACATGGAAGAAAAAAATAATTGCTAACACCGCAAGCCTTTAAAACATTTTCGGAAAATTTAAAAACATAATAAAAATCCGGAAATAACAATGTTGAATAAAATATAATAACCAACATTTTCAACTTTAATGAACTCATATAAAGGCATAATTAAAAGCGGTTATTGTCTAAAACTTTATGACCTTACTAATTACCCTAAAAATGACTGTAAATGTAAACGATTGCAACAATCGCCAAACATCTCAATATATCATCCAATCATGACAATTAGTCACAAAGTATAGCAATTTATCTTTATCACAAATAATATACCAATACATGATAACAATAGGCATTTAACCATCTACATTAAGTTAATTATCATTAATATTATCATTAAAATATCACTCAATAATGATGAGATCCATACTTTAATGACCCAAGATAGGTCCCAAATAGCTTGTTCAAAATAGGTTAACAAGTCCTAAGTGAAAATAGGACTAAAAATGCTCAAAAATAAATGAGAAACCAAACAAGCTAAGCTTTCTAAATAGGCTATAATGTCCAAAATTAGCCTAAGGATCCAAAATTGAATAATATTTACTATAAGACTATGAGTTAATAATATGCTATATCCAATCTCAATATATGCTTTTCTAAATGTACAATTATAATAATAATAAAATAATTTATGCATATACAAAGCATGGTTGGATTTTGCATATTAATAATATTAACTCATAAATCCTAAATAAATTGCAAACACTTCAGGCAATTTACTATAACTCTCAATATTAAATTAAAATTCAAATAGCAAATTTAAATCTTAATATTTGCCCATGATTGAATAATAATTTAATTATGAATTTTAATGCCAAAATTAGGAAGAAATTAAAAGGCATCATCCATAACAAGCAATTATCATACATTTACCATAAACTTAATGCCATTGTTATAGGTTAAGTAACGGAAACCGTTACTTCCGTTTCAAACCACAACATTATGACCATAAATAGCCTATTAACTTGCACCACTTAATGGTGACATAATGAAAATGTTACAGTTAATTGTTCCCGAATTGGGTTGAAGGCTAAAAGACATAGTCGCTTTTTCACTCTTCCTCGCTTTCATCTTTGGCGGGTCTACGTGGCCAAAGGTGGAGGCAATAGGGGCGCACAAGTTAAACTTATATGCATAAGGATTGGTGGGGGTAGAATAACTCGATTCACCCTTTGGATCTTTCACCCGATCATCATAATCTTGGGTGTAAACGTCCTGACTATCACCACCTAACATATCTCTCGAATGACTATTTGTGGGTAGAGAATGAAGGAGAAACTTACCCAAAAAATTAAGGATTAATAGGTAGTCAAATAGTAGTAGATGTTCCTGGTTAAGAATTTGCAAGCAAAGGTGAAAAATGAAAGTTCACAGGCCGTAATTATTTATAGAGTAAGTTAGTGTAGAATTTGAAGCATCTTACTGCCAAAATCACTCTTAAGGATGGCAACGGGGCGGGGCGAGAGCGGGGAGTATACTCCCCATCCCCGTCCCCGCTACCCCGTCCTCATCCCCGTCCCCGTCCCCGTCCCCGTTCCCGGCGGGGAATTGAAAATATTCCTCATCCCCATCCCCGTGAGAAATTAGGCGGGGACGGGGATTCCCTATTTCCCGTTAACTTTGAGTCAAAATGTTAAATAATTTTAAATTTTAATAATAAAAATTTTAAAATATAAATCCTAATTTCAAAAATTAACTATGTGTGTGTGTAGCATATATTATTTGTATATACAGTACATTGCAATAATACTGCCACTTATATATATAGTTGATTACATATATAAATATAGTATAATGTTAGTGTACTGTTAGTATAAGTGCAATACTGCCACTTATATAGTATACTGTTTTATATATATTGCTACTATTATATTTATTTATTTATTTATTAATTTATTAATTAATTTATTCGGGGACGGGGCGGGGCGGGGAAAGGTGTCCCCGTCCCCGTCCCCGTCCCCGACGGGGAATCACAAATGGTCCCCGTCCCCGTCTCCGTTCCCCGAAAATCTTCCCCATCCCCGTCTTTTTCGGGGCGGGGATCGGGGATCCCCGTCGGGGACGGGGCACATTGCCATCCCTAATCACTTCGCTATATAACTGACTTGTGTCTCGCCAGGATGCATGGTGCTAACACAAAAGTTTGGGCTACATCAACACTTTGCTAGAAATTACCATCTAGCTCATAAGGAGAGATTGAGGTAACCGATCAGTTGGAGATCATACACTTCCCAATCACAACGATCCTCACATCCTTGGAAGTGGAACACTTGTGATGGGATATACCTACTTGGCCAATCTTGTAGCTCGACCTATGCCTCTAAGTATAGGGGCTGGAATCTAAGAGGTCTCATGCTGTATAGGAGAAAAAGCGTTACTCGAGGTTAGGCGCAGTTGGACCGGGCAATGAACTTGATAAGCTAGTCAGGAGAAGGTATATAGAGGCATGATAGTGGATCTACTTAGAGAAATACGACTCTGTGTTTAGTATAAGTAGCTTACTTGACCCCGGTTCATGGATCATCTTGTACTCACTTCACTTGATAGCAATATCCAATCGTCTATAGTCCATCGATCAACCAATCACTATATACCACTTCTATACATTATGTTTCATTTATTACACTATAGCAAACCCCTAGACCCTAGTCTAATATATGCAATATAATCAAAGTCTTTAATTACTTTTACTTACATATCAAAGAAGATTTAGATTAAAATTTAATTATTTTTAAAAATTAAGATATCTAATTACACTTCTCAGAGATGTTTGAAGATGAACTTAATCCTTTTTCCACCACAAAAAGCAAAGGCTTGGGGTATTGATTGAGATTTGAGCTTTAGGATGAGGAATCAAAGCCTGAGATGGGCCTGCCTATGTTCCCATGACACGCTAGTGCCGAGTGCCGAGTGCCAAAAATGACTAATTGTCCTTTTCTTTCTTTTGTACGATTTTAGTAACCTTAATTAGAAAGCAACAAAATAAAATATCTATATTGTCTCAAAAATTATTGTTGCTGTTGTAGCAATGCCTTTATAAGTATTTTTACACCTCAATAGTTAATATGCAGTAATAAACAACTAATTTTACCAAATATTTCTTTTCAAACAGCTAATAAAATCCGTCGATCAAGCCCGTTGACAGAATCTGCTATCTACTATCCGTTGATCCAATCCTTAACTGCTAATCACTATCCGCTAATTGTCAAACAACTTAAACAAGACCTTTATATTATTAACTATTATTTATATATGTTATTTTTCCCTCCTGAATTCTATCACCTTCTAGTGTTCACCTTCTGAGTGGTAATAAAATTCTTTATATACATTAGTTTTCCATTAATTCGTCGATCATACCACAAGTTAAAAATGGAATCTACTCAATAATAAAATACAAATAATGTCCAATCAAATATTACCACATAAGGAGATGAATATTATAAGGTAAATTTGCCAAAGATCTTGTGATCAAGCGGCATGAAGTGACTATCTCAAATGAGAGGTTATGGGTTCAAGTCTTAGTGGGGGTGGTGTTACTCGTTGTGCTTCAATAGATTGCTTGTGTATTAAATAAACTTCATTTGTCAACAATAATTTCTATTTTTAGATTTTCAAAATAAGTATTTATTTATTGTAATTTATCAACATCTACAAACCTAATATATGGTCTAATAAAGTTAGACTCCGTAACGAGAACTACAAAATGTTGGTGTAATTGTTGGATGAAATGAATGATTTATATTCTTTTAATTTTAGTATTTTTTATTTTTATATTTCATACTTTACCATTTCATGAAATTGTAAATTTCCTCCCCTAAATTTTCACTTTATTCCTACACCATTCATCTCTTATGAAATTACAAATTTCCTCCCTCTAATTTCTCCGTACAACCAAATGCCCTGTTAAAGTTAATTTACCAGAATTGATAAATCAAATTAGTGCCCACTTTTTACTCAACTCTTAACTATTTTTCCTATAATTGCAAGATGAATGATTGTAACAGAAAGGAGTTCCATTACAATTTTGTTTAATTTATTCTTTGTTTATTTTATGTAGTTAATTCCATTTTGCTCCTAGATTTATAGGTTTTATTCCACTTTTAATCTTTTTTTTTTTTTTCAAAACATCCCCAGGTGTGATTGCTCACTCTCTGGCCAAGGCTTCTTGCTCGTATACTGGTTGGAAGATGTGGGATGCAGATATTTCTCATTGTATTCGTGATTTGATTTCAATAATAATTTCCTTTGATGATTGTTTTCAAAAAAAAAAAAAAAAAAAAAAAAAACAATATAAAATTTAACGTGGACTATGGTCAATTAATTATAATCACGCATTGAGCATTGATGAAACGGTACGCCTAATTTATAATGTATATTCAACACATATGAGAAACTATATATGGCTATTATCATTGTCTTTTTTAGGAAAGAGGATTTAGTTCTATTTTTGAAGATATACTGCGTCAATGCACTAAAATTGCAGTGAGGCACACCAAGAGACTAGATCAAATCAAGAAATTATTTCTGATGGAAGTGGCAACAAGAGGAAGCATGGAGCCATGGATCACGCCAATTAATAGGATTTTGTGTTACAAAAACTATGCTTAGGGTAAGGTGCGTCCCTCTAAAACTATTATTGCACCAGTTAATCCAACATTTTTGCTACAGGTCATATGTATGCATTCTTGAAATATTTACTTCTATGAAAAATTTGATAATCTTGCATTGATATACTCCAAGATACATAATGATACTTTGATAAATTTTGAAACACTAATTCAAAAATACACATTGAGCATTAGACCATTCTCGCAATGCGCATGTTGTAACTAGTATACTATAAAATTGTATCATCTATGAATTCGTTTGATACTATAACTATTAGATAATTGTACTTTTGAAATAATGATAAATTATTACAGTATCTTTTAGACATTTTAGTCTAAGAAGAATAATATTTTAACTTAACAATAAGAGAATAATTTATATATTTATAATAATTTTACTTTACATTTTACAATATGATTTTTATATTTATTAACTTAATTTTTATTAATATTTGAAATTAATTATGTTGCCATATGATTTTCCAAAAAAGGTAATCATAATCACAATCATATTAAATTAACACACATAATTCTCTAAAAGATGTAATCATAATCATATTAATTAATTTGACGAGAATATCTCTAGATATAACACCCATTTAACATAATTTTTAACGGAGGATCATTTATGGTAAGAAAAATAAAAGTCAAGGTACGTTGTTTGATCGAATTAAAAGTCGAAGACTAAAATAAGTACTAACTCAATAGTTAGAGGACTATTTGTAGCATTAACTCTAATAATAATAATAATAATAATAATAATAATAATAATAATAATAATAATAATAATGGCAAAATTGTCATTTGCTGTGGAATTCAAATTCCATGGGCTGTAAAATTCTAACTCTAAGGGGGACTTGGGGGCCTTATGAATTGCAATTCCATTGAATTGTAATTTTCTCCAATCAAATAATGAAATTGTAAATTTTATGAAATTTGGTTGTAATGGAATACAGTTTCATTCTATCAAAGGGCTCATAAAAAATTTGCAGGGATGAGCAGGGGAGTAGGGGTAGCCGCCCCCACCGTCCTATAGTGGATCCGCCACTGCTTGATGAGAACTGAATATGTATAGTGGATCCGCCACTGCTTGATGAGAACTGAATATGTTGTATATTGATTGAACTAATTACAAAGTTACATAATAAAAGAATATATACAAAGAAAGAATTTCAGAAAGACTATAATAGAAAATCATAACGTAACTCAAATACATAGAGAGTCCTAATATGCTTTTACCTTTGAAAATTACTTAAAAGTATGAATCAAATTTATAAAAGTCTTGATGGAATGTTGATAGTTGATAGCAGTTTACATTGCAACAATTGAGTGGAGAACATTACGAAATCCCCTCTTTACGCTTTACACAGTCAACTTGACTTGGTTTCATTGCAGCGACCAAGCGACTGCGAGTTTATGTAATTTTAGGGAAATTTAATTTAATAAAAAAAAAAAACAAACACTCATTAGTCCTTAATGCCCCGCACTGCACCGCACGGCATTGAAGGATCAAGGATGAGATTTGATTCCTACTATGCTCTGCTACTGATACTGCTCGCTTACTTCAATCTCGCCGCCGGTAAATCCTTTCTCTTCTTTTCTCCTTCGAAAATTCCATGGAAAATCACCACTTTCATCGCCCCAACAAACCCTAATTTTTTGTTTTGTTTTAAATGCATGCGTTTCTTAGCGAATTCTTTACTAATTTTGAATTAGATCGGTTGTTTTTGTGAACTATCGCCGTATAACCTGCAAGTTTTCGAATTTTACTAAATTTAGAAGGTCGGAAGGTGTAAAAGCTGGCATTTTTTAATTCCTGCAAAATGTTGGATATTGTGGCTAACTGGTTTTATATTAGAAGATATTTCTGATTTGTAGTTTGAAATTGGAATGATAAGATTTTTAGGAAACGGAAACCCAGCGCCTGAATTACTCCACTTTGGATTGTCAGTATGTGACTCTCTGCTTATATCGTCTTAGACTCTTAGTGTCAATGGGTAGATTAGAAACTGGGAAATATAGTGATGTTGAGGCTACATGTCTCTTTTTAGAAGTTAAAAGATTTAACGGTTTTGCATCTCGAATGATTCAGGTAAAGATGGAGTTTGTATTTCACCGGGTGGTCGTTTTCCTAGATTTTCCAACGAAGGGAAACCTCCGAGGAAAGTGAACAAAGGGCCAAGAGATTTGAACCTTTGCAGGGTGTTTCGTGGGAAGACTTGCTGTGATGTAACTCAGACGCATCCTACATTGCTGTCCATTAGGAGGTTGGCTTCTACAGGGGAAGCGAGCCAAGAGTGCTTGAACTTGTGGGAAATGTTGGAATGCTCCATCTGTGATCCACACGTTGGTGTCCAACCCGGACCTCCTCTTATATGTTCATCTCTCTGTGATAGAGTATACCAAGCCTGCTCTAACGCATACTTTGCGGTGGATGCGAAGACACAGGTTTGTTCAGTATTCCTTATATGACTGAATTCAATATGGTTTTATACATTTTGGATGTTTTATAACATTTGAGCTAGGTGCTGCTTTGTCAATTGTCATTCCATGACATGTGTCCTGTCTGATTATGATAAAATTGCGTGTCAGGTTCTTGCACCATGTGGGGTAAATGACTTTGTTTGTGGTAGGGCCTCAGAGTGGATCTCTAATGGCACAGAGCTCTGCCGCGTTGCAGGTTTTTCTGTCAAATCCTTGTATGACGATCCAGAAGAAGTTTCTTGTTATGGTGGGAAATCTAATATGGATCACGTAGCTAAATCATGGGGAGTGTCTCACTCCAAACACTCCAAGTTTGCTCAAACTGCTCGGAGTTCAAGTGTGCTAGAAGATTTCAAGCACTGGGTGGAGGACATGCTTTTCAGTGAAAGAGTGTCTTGGGCAATAGGTGGAATGGTTCTCACTGCAGGACTTCTGTTTGTCAGGTAAACCTTCTATTAAGATGACATCTCTTATTCTCTGGGAACGATAGGAAGGTCTGGGGATGGAAATGAATTTCTTGGAAAATACAAATTGCAATATCTACATGCCGGGTGCATTTAAGTGTAATATATTAATGTGCACTTTCCTTTTTTCAATAGTAGTACCAAATATTAACTTTGCTCAGTATCTTGTTCATTTTATCACGTTCTTATGCAGCCAACGCAGAAACCGCAGACAACGCTACAAACAGGCAGCTATACAACGTGCTGCCAAAAAATTGAACTCAAGTTCTCCCCGGGTCAGGGAAGCAAGAAGGCAAGTGGAAGAAAAATAGTGGATTGTTATATTAACGTGTGTTCACAGGTCTAGTTGTAGTTTCTAAAGTTTCTGCTATCCCCACTGCCTTGTTTTGTGTTTTCGTCTCTAACTGCACACACTCATATATATAAAGATTACTCTTTTTTTAGCGAAATCATATGCTTTGTGGTTCTGCCCTAAAGGGCCGTGCCACATAGAGAGGAGTAAGAACAATAAGATTTTCACCTTTTGCTAATTTATCTAACTTTTATGAACACAAAATTAAAGTATCAAAAACTGAAAGAACTCAGTTCAAACGTGGATGTTAATTACAAATACAGTGAAGAAACAAAGGGTGTCAGTAGTAACAACTCGAACATGAACATTTTAAATTCTTGAATACATCTTTATGTTTATGTCATATAAGCATCACTTTCTTTGACATTCTGAGAATGGTAGAAATCCCATGGCCAAAATGGTCTGAATGTTCACGGTTCATGTAGTACAGCTCTCTCCTCAGAGAGGTTGTCGACTAAAAGAGGAAAGAAGAATAATGCTTGTTGTAGTCCCTATTTACTGTGACAGTCTTCTCCATATACAGTTCCTACTTTATCAGGTTCCTCCTATTTTTGGTGGCTGTTCATTTGGAAAACAAGGCAAAGTTGTTAGAGAAAGAACTGAGAAGCAGATATCAAAATCATAAATCCTGGCAGGAGAGTATATATATATATATACTAATTTGTTTCTTCTTGGTGGGGTATACCTTCTTAAGAGGCACCTTTGAATTGGATGATGGTGCTGGCTTTAGTATTGAGAAAGAACACACTAGTTGTTCATCGACGCTTAATAGGGCACCTGCATTGTCAAATTCGCCTCCATAATTTGGAGCTGAAAATATTGTAACAAGTCTTCGTTTCGCGAAGAATTCATATCCATCCTCCACTACCTGCAATGGAAGATGAGAGGGGTGGTTTATAATAGATGGGTGGAATCTGGGATTTGCACCAGATAATAGCCAGCCATACCTGATGGCCTCTGCAAATGAGGTCTAAATCAGTCTTCTCCAAGAACTCTGCAACAGCGTCGGTCCCAAAAGTGCTGGAAACGCCTCGATCACTCTCAGACCAACCATTTATTCTGGGATTGGGGTCGGACCAGAGGAGATCACAGAGCAGACCGCTGTCTGGAACGTCTGTGGGTCGCTCAATCTCCGTGATTTGGTCCAAACAGTTTAGGTCTGGGGAGAGGCCACCATGCATGCATATGATCTTTTCATCAATTAGTGCAGCCACAGGTAAGCAATTGAAGCACTCAGTGAATATCTTCCAAAGCCGCACATTGAACCTCCTCTTACACTCATCATAAAATCCATAAATCCTGTTGATTTTGGCTTCTTCGTGGTTCCCCCTGAGCAGGAACACTTTGTCAGGATACCGCACTTTGTACGCCAGTAACAAGCATATCGTCTCCAGGCTCTGCTTGCCTCGATCAACATAGTCCCCCAGAAACAGATAGTTTGCTTCAGGAGGGTACCCGCTGTACTCGAACATCCTCAATAGGTCTTGGTATTGCCCGTGTATGTCACCTGCATCATCTTCATCTTATCAACACAAAACCCTTTGTTTTTTACCTCCAAATCTCACATTGCACGTTTATATTCATATATTATATACCCCTAACACACCCCTCACAGTGTGCAACTTGATTACTTTTGATGGGCTCCAAACAACATGTGGGCCTCATATGACTTTTGACATGTGGTTGACTCTGATATATAGCAAATTAAAGCATGTGTTTCATTTTAACTAAAAGTCTAAGCTGATAATTGGATTGTATGTTTATACGTCATAGGCTCAACAATGCTAAAAGTGAATTATCTGCACACAAATCCTATAGAATCCACCTTTCACCTTTCTCCAATATATATATATATATATATATATATATATATATATATATATATATATATATATCCCTTTTTGCAATCCTAGCAAGAACGGATGTTTTTCAATTTTGGTGGGCCCATGTCAGAGACCAAAAACCCCTCTTTGTGGAGGTTCTCACCTCTTCTCTCTCCCTCCTCACTTTCTCTCTTCCACTTTAGCCAAATCTTCCTCAAAAACTGAGCAAAAATCACTATTGTGGTTGCTCTTAATATGTTATCTGCACACAAATCCTATAGAATCCACCTTTCACATTTCTCCAATATATATATCCCTTTCTGCAATTACTTGAAAACATACAAATACCTGTACAAATAGGTAATCAGGAGATTGAAAACACCCTAGATCATTTCACATTCTTTGGGCAAGCAGAAATATATATATTAAAAGATTGAGAAGAGAGGAAAAAAAAAAAAGAGGAATATAATACCGCAGATACTGATAGGGGCATGGAGATGAAGGAGAATAGGCTGAGAAAGGAAGATTTGGCGAGCGTTGACGCAAAGTTGGCGGATCTCAGCCTCGGAGAGCTGCACCTGTTTCCCTCCCCTGCCTTCCAATAGCCTCCTTATGATATCATCCAATACCCCAATCTCCATCGTCCCCTCTATTGTCATCGTGCTCATTTTGATCAAATCTTCCTTAAAGAGAGAAAAAAGAGAGAGAGTTTCAAGAAGGTTGTGGAGGTTGAATTGGAATGGCGATGGGAAAAGAAGGGTATTGCTGCTTATGATTGAAGGTAAAGAAAAATGTTGGGTCTGGGGCCATTTGGGCGGGCATGTTGTCAAAATCCCAATGCGAACAACCTCATTATGCGTGCTCTGCTCGTCTCTCCCCCTGCTATTGGTGTTGTTGTATCCATCATTTTTTTGTGATTTGTAATTGTGTGTGCCAGAATATCAGAGATAAATATATATGTTTTGGTATGTATTATGTAAGGATTCAATCTCTACGGTTGAACGCTTCAAATCAAGAAAAGGGGGCAAGTGGGAATTTGTGACTCTTCACTTTAAAGCGCGGGGGCGCGCAATACGTGCGTATTTCTGCTTACTTGCATCTTTTTCTTTACCATTTTCCTTTTTGATAGGGTATACTTCCCCTTTACGTGTCATGTACCTACTCAGTATCTGAAAGGCTCACCGAGAGGGATCACTCTCGGGCATTACCGGTCTCAAAGCCCACCGATCGACCTGGTATGTTGGACTGAGCAGGGCTCGATCAGTAGCAATACCTGATCGTCTTTTGGTTCACCCCAACCATCTTAGGTCAGGATAGACCACCCGACTCTCTCTACTTTGGTCAAACCCAATGGCTACAAAAATGAGGGAGTCAGGAATCTCGGTACACGTGGAGGAATTAGCGAAGCCTCCGACCTTCCCTTGTGTATGGACTCCACGTGTCACACATGATGGGAGATCGACATGTGTTCCCTTCACCTTCCTATAAAAACTGTATTAAATGCTTGTAGGAGGGACTTTTACATCTCTACCCAACATTGTTTAATCAAAATACCTAATTTATTATCAATGTGTGTGTATATCTAAATCATCAAATTCAATCTAATTCATCAAAATACCTAACCCATCAAATTATTTACCTGACTCATCAAATTCAATTTAATTCATCAAACTACATAGTTTATGATAAAAATATATACCTAACTAATCAAATTAAAGTATCTAAATCATCTAAATTCCTATTTCATCAAGTACCTAATTCATCAAAATATCTATTTCAAAAAATATATATATTAAATTCAAAAATAAACATTTATATGCCAAAATTTGAAATAAAATAATAATAATAATTCTTGTCCCATATGTATGCACACATTAATACATAATCATAAAAAATTACCTTAAATTTGTGTGTGTGAGTATATATATATAATCACCGAATTATGTTTTTTTTTTAAGAACATAAAGAAAAATCCAAGAATTCTTGGGAGGAAAAAAACACTCTCAACATGGAGAGAAAAAAGGTTACTAGCGTGATTAAACAATTTCTTGAGATTAAAAACTTTCTATTGGTGAACTATTAAGAATTGGAAGGTTTCGAATCTCAAGTGAACAATTTAGATTGGTGACTCGACTTTTATAATAATTCTTCCAAAAGGTTGAACCCCAACCCTAAGGGCCCCTCACATTCCGACCAGACACAGCACTTGAGAGAATGTACATTACGGTAACTCAACTGAACATGAACCACAGAGGCTAGACCTTTGCTCACTGCACACAAGGAACCCCCCTCACTTTGAGAGGTAACTCAACTGAACATGAACCACAGAGGCTAGACCTTTGCTCACTGCACACAAGGAACCTCCCTCACTTTGAGAGGTAACTCAACTGAACATGAACCACAGAGGCTAGACCTTTGCTCACTGCGCACAAGGAACCCCCCTCACTTTGAGAGGTAACTCAACTGAACATGAACCAAAAGTCTTAAAATTAAAAAGTCTACAAAAGTTCATAACTTTTTGAATACCACGTGACTTTTAAAGACTCTCTAAAAGTCTTAATCGAATACCACACGACTTTTAAAGACTCTTTAAAAATCTTGATTGAATACCGCATGACTTTTAAAGACTCTCTAAAAGTTTGAATTGAATACCCTCAAACTTTTAAAGTTCATAAAAGTCTTTAAAACTCTATGAAAGTCATGATTGAATACACCCCCTTAAGTGAGAGATATTGTTACTCGGATGGAATTACTATAGGGATTTGGACATCAAGACACTAATATTACAACAAAACTCTGTTGGAAAAAATAGCATAAAATGTCATTTTAAGTGGCTATTCTATGGTACAATTATTAGTGGGGTCTACTTTTGATTTGGGTCGAGTAAAAGTGGATTCGGGTTCTTCGTAGTAAGACGAAGAGATTGATATATTGTACGCTCAAAACGGATAATGGATGAATGAGATATTTATTCTCAAAGTAGACCCATTTGAGTTGGAAAAATGAAGGGGAATAGGCTTTAAAGTAGCATTGTCCCACATTGGAATGGGAAGTAGGTTTGCACCACTATTTATACAAGAGCCTTTCTAAAGCTTATTGAATTATATAGAATAATAGTTTTCTTTTGCGGGGTTAGAGTGCAAATCAAATTCCAAAATGAGCCTTGAAAAGCTTAACTTATGTATCATACCAAAAATTAGTTGACCTGTGGGCTAAGTTATGCCAAATTTCGGTATCATACGAATGTCGTCCAAAAAATTAGTTGGTCTTGTAGGCTAAGTTATCCCAAATTTCTGTATCATACAAATGTCGTCCAAAAAATTAGTTGGCTTGCGGGCTAAGTTTTGCCAAATTTCCTTCATCGGCCAACGAGAATCATTGGTCGGGGTGTCAAAGTGGGGCGAAGCCCGCGGGTTAGCCTGCACCCACCCCGCAATGGGGCGGGTTAGGGCCGCAAGAAATTAGGCTCGCGAAAATGCGGACCTAACGGCCATGGTCCGCGGAGGGCCAGAGCCCGCGCGGGTTGCGGGCTGGCCCGCGGGTCAGGCCATATTTAAAAAATAAATAAATTATATATATAATATCTTAATTCTTAGGCAATGTGTAGATCTAACTATCTAAGAGTATGCAGAAGGGGAGAAATCCAATAATTCAATAATTCCTAGAGTACGTAGTTCTTCGGTTCTCCCGTCACCATCCGCCTCCAACTCTATCAAATAATTACTAAAACTAAATTATTAATTCATACATATTTATGAATTACTAAATCGCCTCAAAGTCTAGCAAACATACATATTTATATATGTATTATACACAGACGGGAATTGTAGAGAGAAAATCTAAAGCCGAGAGAAAAATCGAGTGTGCTGTTGAACCCTAGCTTTGATCACCCTTCTACAGTTCTGCTGAAGGCGCGGTATCAATCCGGGAGATTTGGGCGAGGTTTACGGATTTTATGGAAGTTTCCGGTGCCATATTTCAAGCGGTTTTAACATGTTTATATAATATTTAATGTTTTTTTTTTAATTTAAGTGATGGCCCGCGGGCCAGCCCGCATGGGGCGGACTTGGGTTGTATAGTTCCAAGCCCGCGGGATTCGCGGGCCGGCCCGCCAAATAAAAAGCCCGCGGTGGGTAGGGGTGTTCATTCGGTTAACCGAACCATTTTAACCGAACCGAAATTTGCTCTACCGAATTAACCGAACCGAACTTTTTTTCGGTTAACCGATTAACCGAAATTTTTAACCCTAAAATTGAAAATCCTAAAAATAACTCCTAAAATACTAAATTCAATTAAAATAAAATACATATCATAATAAATTCATATCAAAACATACAAAAATAATACCATAAGTCTATAATCCATTTGACTATTTGGGATTTTAGTACATATTATATATTTATATTTAATATTTTATATATATATATATATATATATATATATATATATATATATATATATATATATATATATATTCCAAAATTCGGTTAACCGTTCGGTTAATTCGGTTAACCGACACTTTCGAACCGAATTAACCGTTAACCGAATTTTGGGAAAACCTTTAACCATTCTCCGAACCGAAATATTTCGGTTAAAAAACGGTTAACCGAATTATGTCGGTTCGGTCGGTTAACCAAAATTTCTCCGAAATTTGCACACCCCTAGCGGTGGGGCGGGCTTAATGAGGCGGGCCGGCCCGTATTGACACCCCTAATCATTGGCGACGCGAGTCGTTGTGTCGATTCGGCCAACCAGAATTGTTACCGAGTTGTCGGTTCGGCTCAGCCAAACGATTCGTTGACTGTGGCAGAATCATTAACCTCTCATCTGGACCGTTCAGAGTTTAAATTCGTCAGTTTAGGAATTAATTTCGAATTAATTCCAGAATTAATTCTCACGTTAATAGTCAGCGTTTACAGCGCTTATATAGACTGATTTAATATCAGTGTTGAATGTCATGTTAAATTTTATTAAACCTTCATCTCCTATATAAGTTTTTGGTTGAGCAGGTGGTTAAACACAAAAACAATGAACTAAAATTTGCAGTTGTTTTCCTCTCGAAACTCTGCTCTTCTTCTTCTTGCCATTTGAAGTTCTTCCCACGCTCTAGTTCGCCGGGTTCTAAGTTTTAGTGCTCAAAACTTAGAACTGAAGCGACAAATAAGGTTTTAAGAGAGAGTGCTTCATTCGACTCGTACTATCCACCTATCTGCTTTTGGCCCTGTAGTCGATCCATCGTGTCTTATTGTTTATCAAAAACATAGTATCTATTTAGAATCATGGAATCAACTTAAGGGGGAGGGGCTAGAATCAAATGAAACACAAATAGTCAATATCGCTTCCACTAAGATTCAAACTCACAACCTCCCCTATGAGAGAGCAAATTTGGTGCCATTAGACCACACCATCTTTGACTCCTAACTATACAATTTAATAATTCTTTACATATTTTTTCTTTTAATTGATACTCTATAATTCGTTGATGTCATTACTACTATAAATGAAAAATATTTTCAAACCTACAAAATTTACACACTTTTCACACTTGATATGCCCATTTTTGTAACATTAACTTTTTTTTTTTCCATTTTTTAAATTTCACATATCAATTTATTAAAACTAAATTGTCACACCAAAAATAACAAAAATGTAATAGTTTTGGTAAAAGGGTCTGGCATGGTTTATTGTAAATTACTCCGTATGAATTATGGATAGTCTATGAATATAAATAATTAACGCAATTATTACAAATTATATAGATAATGTAAATTTTTATGCATATTGCATTTCTCAAAGTATTACGAGGGTGATTTGTACGAGATAATTAGGTATGCGCTCGGGCTTCCGATGGATCTTTTCCGTTGCTTTTAAAAGCGACGTCGTTTGCCATTTCAATCCCTCCTTTCACCAGATGGGCCGGGTCTTCTTCTTCCTTTGCTGGCGTTGACTGGTAGTATATGAAGTAAAGGATAATTTGGGCTGAGCCCAGTAGGAATCCAATTCCATTGGGTATCTGAAACGGTGCAAGCCCAAAATTGAGAAGATGTTATTGGGCCAGAGGCCCGTATTATGGACCAACAATCATTATTGTGTGGACCATGGTTCATACAAGTTGTGTGGACCATATTTTGTATACTATAAAATAATGTACATTCATTACAAAAATAATGTACATTGTATTCAGGGGATGTACATTATTTTTATACTGAGTATACATTATATTGTATAATGTACATTCAGTACAAAAATAATGTACATTTGGTATATTTAAAATGTACTTTTTGTTATGGTCCACATAACATTGTGTGGACCATGGTCCACACAATAATTTGCAATGGACCAAAAGGCAAATTATGGTTTACACAGTGCTGTGTGGACCATAACAAAGAGTACATTTTTAATATACTAAAAGTACATTATTCGTGTATTGAATGTACATTATACAAACTAATATACTTTCAGTACTCAAATAATGTAATTTCCATGAATATAGTGTACATTTTTTATGCATTAAATGTATATTATTTGTGTACTGAATGTATATTATTTAATAGTATAATCTACACAGCTGTGTGGACCAAGTTCACACAATAATGATTATGATTGATAGACAAAACAAAGGAGACCCAACTTACTCCTATGTATAGATCCCTTACAAGCATAGCATAAGAAGCCCAAATGCCCCCATTCAACACTTGGAAAAATGAGAGCCAAAATGGCATATACTCCACACTTTTCATTTTTATCACTGTCCTCTGTTCAAATTATAAAAACAAAAAAAAAAATAGAGGTGGTAAATCACAATTTCTTGCTTTAAAGGGTTAGTAATAAATAAAATTAAAATTAAGGACTGTTCAGCAATTAAATCATGTTTTTTTTTTTTTTTTTTTTTTGGAAAAAGAAATTTATACCATTGCGGAAAGAGGAGAAGCATACATGCCAATAGTTAGTCCAGTGCACAGAAGCCCCACCGACATAAGCTTTGTTTTTCCATGTAGCACTGAAAGAGTTACTGCTACCACCGCCCCAAGAAAAGCTACGTTAATGATGCCAACCATTTTCAAAGATCGAATCTGAAATCACATACAAATACTTACATTTATATAATAATGTTGAAATTGATTTCTATAAATCAATGTTGCAAAAGGCGCTAAGCGCAATTTAAAAAGTTTTGAACGAAAAAGCTAATGGAAAAAAAAAAAGTTTTTTTCCCCACAAAACGACATGGTTTTGAACGAAAAATCAATTTAAAAAGTTTCAGCTGATCCAACCGACTTTGCCGACTCGACCGCCTAGACATCTGCCTAGGTGGCTGGCCGACTAGCAACTGCCTGCACCCTTTTTCACCTCGGCCTAAAGGCCTCTAGCACCTAGAAGGCCGCCTAGGCTGATTTTTACTATACTTGTATAAATAAATAAATAATACATGAAAGATGAAATTGGTAAAACCCCAAATAAATATATGAACATACCTTAATGTTTTTAGGAGCGTAAATGAGAAAAAGAGAGACGTAGATGATGTGCAAAACAACACCGGTGCCATTTACTGTCACCACAAGCAAACCACCAGGCTTGAGAAGCCCATAGAACGACCATAAACTCGTGCTCAATAGTGTTGTTATGTATGGAATCCCTTTGAAATTCTCCGTTGATTTCTTCTGCACTATCCGCTTGAACGTTTTTCTAAACACTCATTATTATTATTAAGATCAAACATCAATTTTAGTTCACAAATATTAGTAAAATGGCAGTTTTAGTCTACATGTTTAATTAATACCAATTTTTATTTGCGACTATTTTTTTTGTGCTAAAGTTGATTACGCCGGTCACCTCTCCGGCTAAAACATGTTGGACAGTGTAATTTGTAAGGGTATTTTCATCCATTCATGTATAATATGTCAATTCCATTAATATATCAACGGACAAAAATATGCTTACAAATTACACATTCCGACATGTTTTAGTCGGAAGGATGACTGGCGCGGCATATCAATGTTGTACATGTTACCTTGAGAAAGAGAAAAAAATTAAAATTATAGACTTACACCGGAGCAAGAAACATGAGTATAGATATCACATTCCCTACATTATTTTACCAAAAAAAGAAGAAGAAAGAAGAAGAAAAATGTTTAGAATCATATGTTAGACTATAAGCAAGCATATAGGTAGCCATAATAATCCTTGTTAATAAGACTGACCAATGATGCCAACAATGAAGCTCAAGCTAGCCATGACCGGACCTTCAAGAAATTTAATTAATTTAGCTTGTAAATATATACAATGAAAGAAATGATGAATCTAGTATAGAGAGTTGTCTTGAGATAAATTTAACAATGGGGGAGCTGAGGCATAAAGAGATAGGCAGATGAGATGTCATATGAGAAGAAATAGAAGTTTTGTCACGTTAAAGTATTACTTTTTGTGTAAAATTATTGGGTTAGTTGTTTCCATCAATACTACTAATTAATAATAAAGTGGTTTTACACCTCTAGCTAGCTCTACCAGCTTCCCCTGATCTCATCACTTTTTTAGAAACCCCACATCTTATGCAATGCCATGCATGGTTGAGAATGACGGACGTCTCGTGATCCTCATACCCATAACCCAAAGGGTCAAATTAACTTATAATTATATTCTATCAGTCATTAGAACATTCATGTAACATAATCTAATATATTTATGATTTCGCAATACTACAAAATAGTTCCTAACGAAGAGCAATTCACAGTTATTATTGATGTGTATGTATTGGATAGTTTTACTTTTGTGTAATAGGTCACAAATCACAGAAGAGAGGTAAATTGTATTAAGAAAAAACCCTATTTGACGGGTTCGGTCCAGAGGGCGTTGACAAGAATCGAACGAACACTAATGTTATATTCTACTCACTTAACCACTATATTTTTTTGAGGCAGAAAATTATACTTTTATTCTTTGAGTTGTACAATGATTGTAAATTCATTTTTTTTATGATGTATAGTAGCAACCAATTGTAATCATTGGTGCTCAAAAAATCCTGCCTAAGCATCGATTAATCGGCGCCTAGGCGCTGGCCGATCACCTAACGTATCTTCATAATTAGTGATCTATGCAGCTGACTAGACTTTCCCGAACACTCAAAAATCGTCTAGCGATTTTTTCAATCATGTTGGTGCTTTCAATAATCCCTCTATTAAGGATTATGTTGGTGCTTTCAATAATCCCTCTATTAAGGATTATGTTAAATTTTACGATTGCTTCTCAAAACTTCTAGTTGACTAAGACACATAATGAGATTAAGGTGGTTATTATAATAGTCGTAGCGCAATTGAAGTGGCTAGACGAGGCCATACATACACACATTACAATTTTTACGATTAGAACGGTCTATTTATATTACTCTAACCGCTCCAACAGTAATCAATGTTGTAAAATTGCTAGGGTGCTTTTAAACGATTTCTTATAGCAAGTAATTCTCAAATACTTTTATAAAACACAAATACTCAATAGCATATAATAATATACTTTTAAAATAGTAAAACCAGTACCATTCCAATCAAAATTGGGTCTATGCGATATCTTAAATTAGGTACTTATTAAAAATAATTCCTATATATAAATAATAGTTATTTAAAAAGTTGTGTCAAAATATAAATACTCTATAAGAGTTAATTCTATTTTTTGTCCTAAAATTATAAGTGTGTCATTTTTTATCATAACATCCCTTTTTGGTCCTAGTATTATTATGACATAACCAATTTTGGTCCTTTATCAAAAAATCTTTGTAATTTTGTTAAATACAAGAGCATTTCGCTCTGTTCTTCAATTATGAATTTTAGCAAAAAATAAACATAAAATATATAACGAGTCAACGCACTTTGTATTAAAAAGATCAAAATGTCCTTCTATTTAACGAAATTTCAACGATTTTGTTAATAGAAGACCAAAATTAGTCATGCCACAATAATACTAGGACCAAAAGATGATGTTCTGATAAAAAAGGACTAAAAGTTGACTTCCACCTATAAATCTAGGGCCAAAAATGGAATTAACTCTAATATATATATATATATATATATATATATATATATATATATATATATATATATATATATATATATATATATATATATATATATATATATATATGGGTAATCACACTTTTGGTTCCTCAATTAGTGCCCATTCTGCAATGTCATCCTTAGTTTCCAATTTGAACACATTTGGTCCCTCAATTATTCGACCATTAAGTAGATTTGGTACTTCTGTCTGTATGGCCGTTTAACACCGTTTAAAGCATGGGTAAAAGTGGAATTTCACATAGCATTGTTTATAATAAGTAGGGGAAATCGCACTTTTGGTCCCTCAATTAGTGCACAATCTACAATGTCATCCTTAGTTCTCAATTTGAACACAATTGGTCCCTCAATTATTTGACCATTAAGCAGATTTGGTCCTTCTGTGAGACTATCAGTTTAACTCCATTTAAATCACGGGTATAATTGAAATTTCACATAGCCTTGAATATAATAAGCTAATTTTTTCCCCTTTCTCTGCCCGGTTGTTATTTTCGCCGTCGCAGATGCTCCGCCACCGTCGAGAAATGTCTCGGCATCCACCACTTGCAAGTCCACTCCCTACCCATCTTACTGCCAAACTGTTCTACCCAGCAACAACTCTTCTTCCAATGTCTACGACTATGGCCGATTCTCCGTCTGCAAATCCTTATCCACTGCGCACAAGTTTCTGTCATTGATCCAGAAGTACCTTCGCCGCAATTCCAAGTCGTTAACCACCACCACCGTTGTTCGAGCTCTCAAGGATTGCGAGTTCCTCGCCGATTTAAACATGGATTATCTCTCCAGTTCTTTCAAGACTATCAACGGGACTTCCCGGTATCTCCCGATGTTGGAAGCCGATGACGTGCAAACATTGCTCAGCGCCATTCTCACCAACAGGCTGACGTGTATAGACAGCCTGCAAGTGACGTCGTCAGCTTGGAGCGTTAGGAATGGGATCGTGGAGCTGCTGGCGAACGACACGCAGCTGTTTAGTGTTTCTATGGCTTTGTGCACTAAAGGGTGGGTGCAAAGGAAAAAGAAGGCCGCCGATGTCGGAGCTTGGCGTCCGACCAAGAAATAGCTTGGGTTCTGGAACGGGCGTTTGCCTCTGAAGATGTCGAAACGGACGAAGGCGATTTTCGAGCGAGTTATCCGGAGAAAGCTCCTGCAAACTCAGGAAGATGACCAGGTTCTGGTGACTGACATTGTGGTTGTGAGTCAAGGTGGGAGTGGAAATTTTACCACCATTAATGACGACATTGCCGCTGCTCCCAACAACACTCTGTCTGACGACAACTACTTCGTCGTAAACGTGACTGCCGGCGTGTGCGAGGAATACATCTCCATTGCCAGGAACAAGAAATACTTGATGATGATTGGCGACGGCCTTAACTAGACCATCATCACAGCTATGTTGATGGCTAAACTACTTTCAATTCTTACTCATGTGAAATTTCAATTATACATGTGATTTAAACGGAGTTAAACTGATGGTCTCATAGAAGGACCAAATCTGCTTAATGGTCAAATAATTGAGGGACCAATTGTGTTCAAATTGGGAACTAAGGATGGCATTGCAAATTGGGCACTAATTGAGGGAGCAAAACTACGATTTCCCCTACTTATTATAAACAATGCTATGTGAAATTCCACTTTTACCCATGTTTTAAACGGTGTTAAACGACCATACAGATAGAAGGACCAAATCTGCTTAATGGTTGAATAATTGAGGGACCAAATGTGTTCAAATTGGGAACTAAGGATGACATTGCAGAATGGACACTAATTGAGGGACCAAAAGCGCGATTACCCCTATATATATGTGTGTGTGTGTGTGTGTGTGTGTGTGTGTCCACGATCAAGTGCGAAGGACTTCTCAGTTGAAAAATACGCACAAATCTCAGCCATAAAATTCATTTAGATCTACTGCTCTTTAAAAAAAATACATTTTAAATGAACAAAAACGGTATACTTAAAAGCACAAAAATGTGCATTTGAAGGTCAAAATTATGCACTCGAAAGTATAAATATGTGCAATCGAAGCAATTTATAGTACCAAAAAAGGAAAATTATTCAACTTAAGTAGTGTTATTAAAGATATTGCATGCTCATACCAATCGTTGGTAAATCTCACAAATTTCATTAAAATTTAGTTATCCGTTATTGGAAATAATGGAAGGTAAGGGAGGTGATAATTTAATAAATAAATAAATAAATAATATTTAATTAAACAAAAAAAAAAAAAAAAAAAAAAAAAAGAAACCCCGAATAAAGTTGCAATGGTGCCAAAAACTAGTTTCTACTTACAACAATACAATAATTTCAATGCCAACAACACTCAAGAATTCATAGGTTCAAACTGTGCACAAAGATGATGGATCTTTCATGGGACAAAAATATAAGAAGAATGGGTATCATGATCTTGGCTCATTGAAATTGAGGAAATAGTTCTCATTATATTTCGAATGCTTGATAACCTTCTTGGAGATGTATGTTTACTAGCATTATCTGAAGTCTCCTTATTAAACTCTTCATCTTCATGAACCTCCGCCATTTCAGTTGATATCACCTTACTCGATTTCTTCTTGTAAATCATGTAAATAATAAGTTGAGCTATGCCCGACATGATTCCAATTACATTTGGCACCTACATACAATTATCCGAAAAGTAAGATTAGGGGTTGTTGAGTTTAGTATGGAAAATAGTGGTCAACTGTAAGAGCATCCCCAATAAGGGGATTGTACACCGTATTTAAGAAATATATGCCAAGTTAGAAGAAAGAGAGTGAAGTTAGAGAAGGTTGGAGTTTCTTTTGTTAATATGGAGATTTTGCAGAGATAGTGGGTTCCACTTGTGGGAGAGAGAGCTGCGCCTCGGCGTGAGGCGCAATTCTCGCACTCAGGCTGGGGCATAATTTTTTTTTTTCAGATTTTAATTTTCTTTTTTTTTTTCCTTTTTCTTTTTTTTTTTCTCCCCTCCCATTTTAAAACCTCATCAAATCTTTATACTATTGAGAATGTCCTAATTAATTAAATTAAAAAGAAGAAGAAGATCAGAGCTTACGTGGGATATGAAGATTTAAAAAGAAGATGTTTTAGTCTCAGAAGATTTCAATATTTCAAGTATAAATGTACATAATGTAGATGGGAAATTTGAAATTAGGGAAATTTGAAATTAGGGAAATTTATGTATATGCAGGCTAAAAATTAAAGATAGACTTACAATGATATAAAGGTCCATAAGAAACATAGCAAAAGCAAACCAAGCAGCCGCGTTTAGAAGCAAGAAAAGTGAGACTATGAATGGCATGTATTCCACACTTCTCGTCTTAATCACACTTATCTGACAGTTAAAACGAATTGACTTATCACATCGTAATTTAATAAAAAAAAATCTATTTATTAAAGGTGACATCACTTTATCTTTTAGTGTGAAATTTCTTGATCAGATTTTTTTTTTTTTTTTTTTTTTTTTTGCATGTCATTATTGGTATGGTAGTTTTCTTTTCTTTTAACTCATAAGTTTGGTCAATTTATGATGATTAATAATCCATGGCAAATCTCCTATGAAACTGTTACACAAATCTTCATCATATCCATGAGACATATTAGGTTTTTACAAATATTATATTTTCTCTTATAAGTATTAAAATTTTCTTCTTAAATAAATTTTCAACCTTAATATTACATTTTGATTTAGAAATATTACATTTTTTCATAAGTATTACATTTTCTCTTATAACTTATAAGTAACAATTAATCAATGTATCTTGATTAGTATTACACATATTTTTTCTCATAAATAATTGTTCAACTCCTAAATATTACGAAGTACATTTTGATTTCAGATTATTAACATTTGTTAAAAAATGTTACACCTAGCTAACTTTCTCAAACAATTTATTCATAATTAATATTGCATTTCGAACATAAGTATTACATTTCCATCTTAATTAACCTGACCCGTCTCATATATCTTATAAAAGTGTTTTTCTAAAATAAAAAAAGTAAAAAGTTTGAATGTAAAAAAGCAAATTAAATAAAGTTACCATAACGGAAATAGGGGCGGCATACATGATAGTTGTGAGGACCGCACACAAAATTCCAACAAATGTATGTCTTGCATTACCGTGGAAAACAAAGACAGATAAAGCAATGGCCAATCCTGGAAAACATATGTTCATTAACCCCACCAACATCAACGATTTCACCTGATAACAATCCAAATTAAATAATCACAATGAAAATTCTCTTTTATTATTTAATTTAAATTAGAACCATAGTTTATAATATAATATAATGTAGAAATTAAATTAAATACCTTTTTATGGATGGGAGCATAAACGAGGTAAATTATGAGATAAATAATTTGGGAGAGCACACCAACAGAATTTACTGTGATAATAAGTAAACCTGCATCAACTGGGACAAGAATACCATACAAAACCCATAGGCTTCTGCACACCAATTGGCACATATGGGGGACTGCATCGTAACCCTCTGCTGATATCTTCTTCTTCACCACCTTCCACAATGTTAACCTATCCATTTCATCATAAACATATATAATTATATATATAATCAGTCATTCTTATCCTATCCTATCTGTCATGTCAAAAATGTATATATGTTGTATCCCCAACCCTAAGGGCCCCCCACACCCCGGCCCGACAAAACATTTGGGAGGATATAAATCACGGTGACTCTGGTTCAGCAGACAGGGCCAAATGCGGTGCGCACAAGGAATTTGCCCACTTTGAACATAATTCCTACACTGCAGCCGCCTTGGTCTCTTCTCCCAAATACTGCTCACTGAACCATTGAGCTAAACCCGTGCGGGCTGTATATATGTTGTATGTATGTATTGCATGCAAGATTAGGTGATAAGATCGAATAGGGTCTTGTGGGAAACATGAGAATGAATCTTGACCGTCGATCAAAAATAGTGAATGAATGCGGTCTATACTTAAATGAACAACATATATAGTGGCATTTTTATAAATATAGAATTTTCATTTTATAATTTAATTTGTTGCTATATGCTCCATGTTTGATATGCATCCATGTTAATTACAACTTTCTAACAAAGGAAAGAATTAAAATTAAAATTTTTAAAAAAAAAAGGAAAATTTTAGAAAATTAAATGGAATGTAAAAGAAAAATTCTGCAAAAAAAAAATATACTTACGCTGGAGAAGCACAAAGTAAAATAGTGATAATATTGCCTGTAATGCACAAGAATGACAGTTACATTCATTGGAACGAAAATTAATTAAATGACAGTTACTAGTAAATCCTTTTCTCAGCTCACAATATATTTACAAGCAATTAATAAATATAAACACAATAAATAACATTTATTTATATTATTGAAGAAAGAAATTAACTGATAACGAACCTATAACACCCACTATAAATTCTGGCTTAACCATGCTCGAGAGTAATTACTTTGACACGTAATTGAATGAAAAAAGTTATTTACTTCACTCAAAGGGATTTAGATTTGGCTCCGAATACCAAAAAATAAATGATCGCACATATATGGTAGAAGAAGTGAGGCTGAAGAGTCTATGCTCTTCCTGCCACATTTTATAAGCTACAAAACATAAATTTCGAGATCAGAAACTCATACTTGCCGTTTGACCAAAAGATTCCATTTTAAGTACACATATTACTATATTAGAAAACAGGTTGTTTAATTTCGTGCACGGGCTTAACTCACTAGTTCAGTAGATAATATTTGGAAGAAGAGATCAAGGTTCGAACCTTACGGCTACAGTGTAAAGATTATGTTTAAAGTGGACAGATCCCTTGTGCGCACCGATTTTGTGTAAAAATTATGTTTAAAGTAGACAGATCCCTTGTGCGCACCGACTTTGCCGGGATGTGGGACCTTGGGATTGAAGATTCAACGAAGAAAACATGTTATTTGATGCTGACATATACTTTGACATTTTATATATAAAAAAGAATATGACTAAGATTACAAGTCTTGACTCGATCAGAATTTTATTGTAACAATATTTAAACTAATGTTAATTGTAATCATCTATGATATACGAGAAGTTTTGTATATTCGGGGCAGCTTTTATTTTTTTATATCAATTTATTAATAGTTTAATCTTCCAAAGCCAATGAAAATTATCAAGTATCCAAAGTACATAACAAGAAGCAGCTGTATTTTTATTTTATTTGAATTGTCTCGTGTATTGTTTTTAACTGCTTGGTGCTTTTTTATCAGCCCTTTGATACCTTACTGTAGTATGAGATACAATTTCCAGGCAAAAAGAAAAAAGAAATCAAATTAAATGTGCCCTTTTTTTTTTTAAGGAAAAAGAATTTATTCAACCTTAAGATATGAATTGTTGAAGGAAAAGTAGTAAACCAAGAAAAATCAAGAGTAAATACCTAAAATGGTCCCTCGACTATAGCTAAATTCACAAATTGGTCATTGACTTTCAATTTCAACCAATTAAGTCCTTAACTTTGTAATTTTGACACGATTTGGTCCTCCATCTATTTGACCATTTGTTGACCGTGATCGACGATCTCTAGAAGAACCTTTAACTCTCGTCGGAGCACGTGGAGGCTTCCAGGATGACGTTGTACCGGTTCGGAAACACGTCGTCTTCTTCGCTCTGGTACGAACTCAACTACATTGAATCCAAAGGGGAGGATGAAGAAAGGCGACCGGATTTGGTAGATTGCTTTCGGCAGTGGATTCAAATGTAACAGTGCGGTCTGGAAATGCAACCGGAACCTTAAAAACCCGACGATGGACCATGAAATTACATATATATCCTAAAAAATCACAGTCAACAAATGATCAAATAGACAGAGGACTAAATTGTGTTAAAATTGCAAAGTTAAGAACTTAATTGGTTAAAATTGAAAATCGAGGACTAATTTGTGAATTTAGCTATAGTCGAGGGACCATTTTAGGTATTTACTCAAAAATCAAATTAAATGTGCCCTTTTATTTTAAATGAAAATGCAATTGAGTAAAGTGTAAACAACTTTTCAACTTTCAAACTGATTCAATAATTAAGATTGTGATGAATTCTTGATCTTGTTAGGTCCCAATCATGAATACTTTGTCATGGGCAGTTGAGCATGGGATTAGAAAATGGTTGGGCTCAAGGGTAGAGTCACGAGAGCAAGGGTAAAGGCAGGGGAACAAGGATGGAGCAACCATTATTGCGTCATTTGCGTGTTGTGTGAACCACGGTCCAAAAACACATAAAATACATTATTTTAATACAAAATATATTATTCTAACTCATAAAATACATTATTTTTACCTTAGAAATTTCATTATTCTAACACAAAAAGTACATTATTATAACACATAAAGTAAATTATTATTCTAACTCATAAAGTACATTATCTTATCCCAAAATATTCATTATTCTAACACGTGCGCGAAGTAAGAATTTTTTTTATAGCATCAAAACGACGTCGTTTTGGATCCACACAATAATTTGCCAAGGATGGAGGTGCAAAACCTAGTGGAGTTCAAGACCAGCTTTGTGTTCAAGATTTGAATGTCCTATTGTACTAAGGGATAGTGCAATCCTCATTAGAAGTTTCAAGGATAAGAGTGGAGTAGGTTGTGTTAGCCATTAGAAGTTTCAAGGAAAAGAGTGGAGTAGGGTGTCTTCGCCGAACCACTATAAAATTCCTCTCTCTCTCCCTCTTCCCCCCCCCCCCCCCCCCCCCCCTCTCTCTCTCTCTCATATCTTCTAACAACCAAACCTAAATTTTTTTACAAGATAACTTACATGCAAATAAGTTTAAAAGGGTTAACAAAACTTCTGTTGTGCATACCCTCAAAATGTTAAAGTTACCTCTCGGGTATACTTTACACAATTCGTAAAAAAAATTCAAAAACTATACAAGCCTCACCCCCCTCTAGACTTGTACCCTAACCCTATCGGGGCCAACAAGTGGTATTATGGCAGTTACCTTGAATGGTAAACACTCAGTGTATACTGCCTGGTGATCTTCCATTTGAAAATCAAAACTTATTTTCTTGCACGTACTATTTTCTCTCAATAATAAGGATCATCATCTTTCCAAAAATTTGTTATTTACTTTAAATAAATTTGATGACTAGAAGGTGCATATGCAAGCGCACCTCACGACTTTGCATGATGAAATGTGGGAGGTCATGACAGAAAGATCAGTCAAGATCATGATGGTCAACGCTAATGCGATGGCCCAATGTCTAAACGCTCCTTAGTATTTACCTAAGCCGAGACATGTATGGACTTCATAGGACCGCACAAGGAACAACTTGGACAACATAGCTAAGGATATTATGTTCAAGACGGTCGATGACACATTATTCCCCAAAATCAAGAAATGCAAAACTGCTAAGGATAGTTGGGAAGTGCTCATGCAAATAGGAGAAAACGATAAGCGAGAGAAGGAAAACAAACTTACTATTTCCATGAAGAAGTTTGAGGAATTTCGAATGGATAATGGTGAGAGCAAAGCCGAGATGGAGACTCCTTATGAAACTCCTTAATGAGGTAGCTGATATAGGAAAGGAGTTATCCTAGGACGAGATCAACCTCAAGATTCTCCGCGGACTGCCCAAGTCATGGAAGAGGAAGGTTATTGCCATGATGGATCATTGCGATCTCAAAGCCATCAACACCTCACAGACTTCAGCGATCTCAAAGCATACAAGTTCGAGAAAGAACCTAGACGAGAAGATGACGAGACGAAGAGTGTTGCGTTGGTAGCTGACTAGCAACCCTCAACATCTTCCAAGTCTAATCTAACCCTAGTGATTTTTATCTGACGAACAATTTGCAATGTTTGTCAGGAAATTCAAGTATTTCATGATAAAGAAAAACATTCAAAGTCCATCCACACCCTCTTCTTTAAATCGGAGACACTCCGAGAGGTCAAGTTCCTTGAAGAGTAAAAACTCCAAGGAGTTGCAGGTCTTGTGCTACAACTGCCCAAAGCTATGACATTACAAAGCAAATTGCCCCTACCAGGTTGCACGGAACCACCAAGAGCAACCGAGAGGTATCCGCAACAACAACAACTCGATGAACGCACTTGGAGAGTCAAGTGGTAGATTACACAACCATTCGAAGAACAACTCGAAGGGTGACAAGAGGAGAAAAACACTGGTGACCGAAGAGTCAGTCGAGAAAGCAGTTAATGACTCATGCTCATCCAGTTCCAGTTCAGAGAGCGAAAGCTCAAGAAATGAGAAGGGACTCATTTGCCTCCTCAGCCAGCATGAATCTGATGAAGAACTTTGCTTGATGGCTAAGGATGATGAGGTAACTTCCCAAACCTCAACTGAATGTGAGTCAGACTTTAGTTCCAATGAAGATCTTATGGATTTGGTTTTCAAACTGATGAAGGACTTCAAAAATATAATGTAAAAAATACTTTGTCTAAACTGAAAGAATTGGTCGACTATTGGTCGAACGTGAATCTTTTAAGAGCATTGTGCTCAAAAATTCTAAAATGTGACAATGGTTAACTAAAATACACACTGCACAATACGTACAATTGTAGTGCATTATTTCGCCTAAGTTATTGCACGAGTACATCCCAACATGATTTACATTTATATATGTTGAATTGAATATATGCATAGGATAGTAGCATGACATTTGCATAAGTATACTTTGAAGTATGAAAACAATAGGAAACTCAATATTTGATAAAAGTGTTACTGGTAAAAAAAAAAAATTAAACTCATAATAGCGCAACATGTAAAATAAAACACAAATTTATCGTAGGATATAAATAAATACCAACCACATACATGCACTCAAAGTTTAGACATGGAGCCAAGAAAAATTACATCCACGTACATGCACTAAGGGCAACCATAGCAATCGTGTTTTTGCAGAGAAAAAAAGTTTGGGTTGAATTTTTTTAACAAACTTGCGGGGGGGGGGAGGGGGGGGGGGGGGTGATGAACTATTGACCCTACTTGTTCGGATGGGTGTTCACCCCAAAGTGTTCCCGGATCTATTCCGATGGCCTCCGGCCACTGTCAAAGCCGGTAGGTTTTGGATTTTTTTAAAAAATCCTTAGTCGAAGATTTGAGAGATGCTGTTTCCATTTGGTTATTTCTTCCTCGTTGTTGATACCGGCAAGACCCAGCCAATGAGCCAAATGATGTATGCTGGTTGGTAGTGAGAGGACTTTAGGTACAAATAAAAAATTACAGTCACGCGTGTTGGTAACTCTGCGCTCAAGGCACGCAAAGATTTTTTTTTTTTTTTTTTTTTTTTTTTTTTTTTTTGTCGGAATTTGTTTTTCTTTCTTCTTTTTTTTTTTTCTTTTCATTTTTCCTCATCTCTTCCCTTCTCTCTTCTACATTGATTTGAAAAATCCAACAAAAAATGCACATCGATGATGTTGCTCTAATTTTTTTTGGGTATGGAAAATTTGATACTCCATGCAAGTGTATATTGCATACATATGTAAATATAATTTGGGCAGTGCAAAAAGAAAAAAAAAATAGCTTGTATATAAATAAACATAGATTTGTAGGATGTTCATTATTACACCAAACTAGTATGCTATCTGTGCATAGCACGGTATTAATTCAATCAATTATATAAGAATATGCTCTAAAAGTATTAAGCGATAGTATATAATATTAACCAAATGATATGAATATGTGATTGCATGGAAATTCATTTTTTTGACAAATAATAAATTCAGTGTAAAACATGTACAAAAAGCTACATAATTAAACTTATATATTGTGATGCACAAATAGAACATATTATAAAATTTATGTAATACTATTATAATTTTAATACGACGTCCAATAGGTGTTGTTGTTGGGAAAATAAATCTTGCATGCTCGAACAAGAGACTCAGTAGTCAGTATGAATGCACAAGTATTCAGTTTAAGCGCCAGTGATGTGTTTTATGAGGTAATGATGGGTTTCAAATTGCGCTGCAAAGATTTATGGAGTCTTCTACTATTCGTGTAGGTTTTTATGTGTTTGAATTTATAAATACGGATGTTCGGTAATGGGTTTATTTTTGAATGTTCGGATTAAAATAGAACTGTTAAAACGAGTCAACTCGGCCCATACAGACTGGCCCATCTCGAGTTCATCTAGAAACGAGTTGGGCCGGACCAACTCATTTTTGCACGTGTTGGACGGACTAAACGGGTTAACCCGTCAGCACGTTTATTTTTTTTTTGTTTTATTTTATATTATTAAAACTTAGTATTTTTTGTATAGCTTAGGAATTGAATCCTCGACCTCTAATCTAAGTTAACAACTAATACTATTTTCAATCAAACACATAAATCTTTTTGAACAAATACCATTTATGAATATATATATATATATATATATATATATATATATATATATATATATATATGTTATGTACGTACTCTGTTGTTTTGTATTCGTTGATGATGGATTAATGAATGTAAACAACATTTTGATAAATATGCACACAGTGACCCAACAAAACATATATGTTACTACGTATTTGATTTCATATGCACATGCACAGTGACACAGCAAATATATATGTTGTTTGATTTCATATGCACACATCAAACAGATATGTTAAGTATGTACATACTTGGAAATTAAATTTTCCAACTCAACCCATCTAAAATATAGGTTAAACAGGCCTAACCCAACGAGATACGAGTTATACGGGCCGGGTTGAAAATTTTCCAACTCAATCCATCTAAAATGTGGGTTAAACGGGCTTAACCGTTTTGAAAGCTCTAGATTTAAAGAGGTGATCGAAAAATTGTTGTCATGGTTTTTGGTACGTTCTAGTGTGTTGTTACTGCATATTGCGGTCTCCAATAGCTTAGGTGGTGTTGTTAGGTGAATATATTTTGCATGCTCGAATCATTGTTGGTGAATGCACAAGCAGTCAATATGGATGCATGGTTATTTAGGGTGTGTTTGGTTCGCATATGGGAATCGAAGTTGGAATGGATATCAAATACTTGGTAATGGTAATGGATTTTGGTGAAAGTATTTAACATATTTGGTAGTAGGGCGGAATGGAAATGATTACTAATAGTAGTGCTTGGGAATGAATAAGGGAATGAAACCCTTAAATTATTTGTGTATGAGTTTTTCAATTGATGGGGTATTCGAAACTCATAATAATGTTCTAAAAACATATCAATCAAACAATAATAATCACTTTCATACACATTTCTATGGACAAAACCGGGTATGGGTTTAGTCCTTAGTTATGTATTTTATGAAGTAACATGGCACGATGGTGTAATTAAAAAAGGAAATACACAACAAGAACAATCCTAGTGCACAAATCTGTCCAAGTGAATGCACATTCAAGTAGAAAACCATCGATTCCATGATGCGAATAGAAACTGATAGACAATACTGTGATAATGTTCAACACCCAAATTGGCAATACAGTTATACAAGCTAAGTGACATTGTATGCCTTTTTTATTATTATTATTTTTTTTTTGGATTGTATAGACAATATATATTTATACAAAATTACCAACAACTTTTATTTGAACAACCAATTGTTGTTCTTTTTTTTTTACTGATTTGTATGATGAAATTTATAGCCAGGCCACAACATTATACCGCATTCAAATATCGGCATAATAGACAAAAAATAGCAGTTACAATTTGAAATACACAACTTAGTAAATGTGACAATAGTTAACTAAAACAAGCATTGCACAACATGTACAATTGTAGTATACTATTTCACCCAATTGAAACATGTGCTCCATCTCAACTAAAAGCCTAAGCTGATAGTTGGATTGCACATTAATGTAGCTATATGCTCACACGACCCCTCACGTGTGCGGATACCAAATTGAATCATGTGCTCCATCACAACTAAAAGCTTAAGCTGATAGTTGGATTGCACATTAATATGGCTATATGCTCACACACCCAAGTCATTGCACGAGTACAACCCAACATGATTTACATTTCTGGTTGAATTGAATATATGCATAAGATAGTGGCATGGCATTTGAAGAAGTATACTTGAAGTATGAAAACATATAGCTAGGAAACTTAAGATTTGATGAAAATGTTACTGGTAAAAAATTTAAACTCATAATAGCGCAACACGTACGTAAAATAAAACACAAATTCATCGTAGGATATAAATATCAACCATGTACATGCAATTAAAGTTTTGGCATGGAGCCAAAAAAGTTACATCCACAGACATGCATTAAAGGCAACCATAGTAGTGGTTTTGTGCAGTGTTTTAACGGGGGATGGGGGAGGGGATGTTAGTAGTTTTTACGCCCGCAAACAAGTTTGAAAAAAATAGGTGTTGTCCTAACTTCTAGGCGCGATTTTTGCTACCTTGCTTGCAAATAAAAATTTTCACTCTCACGTGTGGGTAACTCTGCATCCAGGCCACGCAAAGAAGCTACTTTTTTTTTTGTCAGAAGTTGTTTTCTCCAACAAAAAATGCACACAGGTAATGTTGCTCTAAGTTTTTTTTTTTTTTTTTTTTTTTTTTTTTTTTGGTAAGCTAGGGATATTTGATACTCCATGCAAGTGTACATTGCATACATAAATAGCTTGAATATAAATAAACATAGATTAGTAGGATGTTCATTATTACACCAAATTAGTATGGCACTCGTGCAACGCACGGTATTAATTCGATCAATTATATAAAAATATATTCTAAAAGTATTTAGACATAATATTAATATACAATATTAACCAAATGATATAAATAAAGATTTGGATGGAGAATAGTAAGTAAAAAAAAAAAAAAAAAAAAAATCACACATCTCCATCTCCTACTATTGAGAGAGAGAGATCCAAGTAAGTGCTTCTCACCTTTCACTCCCGGCCTCTAATCTTCCGATGTAATAAAATTTTGGAATGCTATAAATGAAACCATATTCCCCTCCCCTCCCCTCCCTAATTCCTCCGATCTTCACAACATTCTGAGGATCGGAGAGGGTCAATCAATTCCTTTGTGACCTTCTCCGTTTAGTATTACTCACAAACTCTTTTCCAAAAATGGGAGAGACTAAGAGCAAGAACATGACCATCATCGGCGTGAGTTCTTTGATCCTTGTAGCTATGGTGTTGGCCCTCGCGTTCGGCGGCCAAGAAACCAGCGAGACCGAAGAGGAAGGTAACATCGCTACGTCCCAGAAAGCCATTGAATCGGTATGCCAGCCTACTGATTACAAACAAACTTGCGTCAACAGCCTCTCCAAATCAGACGCCGGCAACTCAACGGACCCCAAAGTGCTCATCCAAGCCGCGTTTAACGTCACCATTGCCGACATTCGCCGCGCCATTCACAACTCCACGCTTTTGCGCAATCTCAACGACGATAAGAGGTCGAAGATGGCGTTGCAGACCTGCAAGGAGCTCGCCGGCCGTGCCGTGTCGGACCTTAAAAGGACCATTGCCAAGTTCCGAACCTTCGACCTCATGGACGATATGGATATCTGGCTGGCGGATCTCAAGACGTGGATCAGCGGGGCTTTGACGTATCAGGTATTAAGGACTCACTGGAATTTCCGACCACCATATTCAGAAAAATCTTTGTTGCTATTTCCGACCACTTTTTGGTGGTCGGAAATTCTATAATTTCCAATAGTGAGCACTAGCATCTGTATATAGTTTTGGTCTAGAATTGTTGCTTTATGTGAATCAATGTACATTCTTTCCATTCTAATATCAGGAAACGTGCCTCTCGGGGTTCCAAGAAATTCCGGGACATGAAGAGGAAATGGTGAGGGAGGTTTTGACGGAATCCATGGAACTCACCAGCAACGCCTTGGCGATTGTGACTGAAATGTCTTCCCTCAGGTCGGAAACCGAAGCTCCGGCGCCCATTTCAGAATCCATTACCGGCAAACGTCGTCTTCTCTCCAAACCGGCCTTATTCCCTTACTGGGTCAGCTCAGGAAACCGTAGGCTTCTTAAAGTATCCCTGAAGGAGATGAAACCAGATCTTGTGGTCGCAAAAGATGGGTCCGGGAACCACACGAGCATCAACGACGCCTTGCAGGGAATCCCCAGGAAGAGCAACGATACTTTTGTGTTGTACATTAAAGAAGGCGTTTATGAAGAGCAGGTTACGTTTTACCGTAATTTAACTAATTTGGTTGTTGTGGGTGACGGTCCGACCAAGACGAAAATCACGGGGTGGTTGAATTTCATTGACGGGGTTTCCACGTTCCACACCGCCACCGTCGTGGTTCTCGGCGACTTTTTCATGGCGAAGGATATCGGGTTCGAGAACTCCGCCGGGCCGGAAAAGCACCAGGCGGTGGCGTTGAGGGTGGGGGCGGATAAATCCATTTTTTACAACTGTAGAATGGATGGGTATCAAGATACGGTGTACGCCCACACCTACCGCCAATTCTACCGGAACTGTGAAATCTCCGGCACCATAGATTTCATCTTCGGCGACAGTGCGGCGGTGTTACAGAACTGCACCATTGTGGTCCGGAAACCGATGGAGAAACAGCAGAATATTGTGACGGCGCAGGGGCGGAAGGATCCGCACCAGCCCACCGGGCTGATCCTCCAAAACTGTACAATTAAGGCTGACCCGGATTATGATCCGGTCAGATTCAAGATCAAATCCTATCTGGGTCGGCCATGGAAAGAGTACTCAAGAACCATAATCATGGAATCTTTCATCCCGGATTTTATCCAGCCGGAGGGGTGGTTGCCATGGAAGCTGGATTTCGCGCTCAAAACCCTCTTTTACTCGGAGTTCAATAACAGAGGGCCGGGGGCTTCTAAAACAAAGAGAGTTAAATGGCACGGAATCAAGGAACTCCCCACCCACATAATCAAACGATTCACTCCGGCGAAATTCATCACCGGCAAATCTTGGATTAAGCACTCCGGGGTCCCGTACAATCCCGCCTTCATATACCCGCCACCCAAGAAAGACAAAACCGTCAAATACTCCGACGTAGACGACGATGATTTCAAGGATTTAGGGTCTAAAGAAATGGAGGCTTATGTTTCTCGTCCACCTTCAATTGCCGTTTCTCCGGTTGGGGCTCCGGCTCCGGCGCCTACAAACGCTCCGGTTTCCTGATGGGATGAGATTCGGCTACTCCGATGATTCGTGTATAGTGTAACTCCTTGTTACGTTCAATGTGGCGTATGAATATAACCCACGATGGCGTTGTTAGCACTTAGCAGTTGTTCCGTAGCTTTATAAGTGGAGATGGCTTCTGTTAGTTTTATGATCTATAGGCTAGAGGTTGGACCAACATAAATCTGTAAAGCTGAAAAAAAAAAAAAAAAAAAAAAAAAGATTTGAAGAATGTACACAAGTGTATATATATTGTTGTTATAAAGTTTTGAATTTCTTCCTTCTACCGGGGTTGGTATATTGAGTAATCATACATATGAAGTTTTGAATTTCTTTCTTCTTCCTTCTACCGGGCTTTCCTTAAAACGTCAAGTATAAACATAGTATCTGTAACATTTGTATTTTCAGCGGTTTGGAGCAAAAATGTCATATGACAAATTGGGAAAGATTACCTATTTGAATTTTGTTTCCCACTAACGAACAAATTCACGGAGTCTATACATACCTCACTTTATATCATATGAGATGCTAGTCATTCGTTAAAAATTCTAGTATACAAGTGCAAGTGATATTCAAAGTGCAATTGTAGTTGATAGAAAGAAAAAAAATCTAAGGCTTAAAAGGCTAAGAACGAGAACACAAAACTCAAGCACATTTAAGATATATCTAAAAGTTGTGTCACCGAGTTGGAGGTAGAATATCAAACACAGCTGTGTTTCAACCAACAACCATCTCTACTTGGAGAAGTAAATGTGAAAACTTTTGAGGCTTGTAGCTGGCCTTGTGTTTAAGGCACAAGTGCTCACCACTTTGTGTTATGAGTGATACAATACTTAGTGGAACATCCTACATGTTATAGGATAAGAGTGGAATAGGATATTGCTAAATCACTATAAAAATTTCTCTTTCTCTATCTTTACTTTACTGCCATTTACTTACTGCACTTAGAAACAAAGACATTAAGTTTTTTAAGCAAAATCAAAACCTGAGCTAAGAAAAATAAAATTGGGTTAACTTATAATTTTCCGCTATAAACTCTCAGAAATCTTGAGATTAAGAAATTAGGAATTCAACACCACTTTACGGAGTAGTGTGGAAATTTTAATTTCCCCTCTATACTTTTTCTTTTTTTTTTGAAATCTAACAAGACTATACACACCCGCATCCTCCTCTAGATTTGTTCTTAACCCAACGGGACCATCAATTAGACGATTCAAGCAAGTACACATAAGAATTATTAATACTTCTACTAATAACTGTTATTACATTGAGCTTAAGAACCCATCAAGTACATAACATAACCCTTGCCTACATACATTCCAGACTAAGACAAAATAACCCTTGTCAAACTCAAAAGCCATATGAAACTCATGCTTGTTCAACAGTGAACCAAAAACCAAGTTCTTGCATACATTCTTTAGAGTTAGCTTCCACCCGGATGTCATCTTCAAAACCACCTTGCACACATATTCAATAGCATACTGAGCAAAATTACCCTTCTTTCACCTCACATCAATAATCTTGAAGGTGGTAAACGACTCACGATTGGAACATATGTGTTGGGTTGCACCGATGTCAATGAACCACTATTTTTTGTTTGAACTAACCAAGTTTACCTTGGTCACCATGACCGAGAAGATGATCTCTTCTACCTTTTGATTATTTTCCACCAAGTTGGCTTGAGAAGACTTGTTCTTTTTCTTCGGTGCCTTACCATTAGAAGATTTGTCACCCATCTTGCTAGTTAAGACATTTTCCATGAAATTTATTCTTGGAAACACTACCTTTAGGACCAAGTTTTTGCTTATCATTTTTGGTATTCTTAGAGCTTTTGCCATTCTTCACCATGTTGACCTTAGCACCACCGATGATGGGGATTTTCCAATCAATTTTCACGTTGTGCTCTTCAATTATGAGTCAAATGTTCAGCTGCTCTAGATTCATCTCTTTCTGCTTGTGCTTAAGGTAATTCTTAAAGTCCTTCTATGCTGCAGGCAACAAGTGAATAATAGATGTAACTTAGAAGGCTTCACTCACAACCATTCCTTCATCTTATATCTCATTGAAGATCATTCAGATATCTTCAACCTTACTCAAGATGATCTTGAAATCCACTATCATGTAATCTAGGAATCAACCGACGATAAATTTCTTTGCCCTGTGGGGTTTTCATTCTTACTTTGGCGACCGACTGGCGAGGAAGCAGTGACAGGTTAGTGGTTCTTACTTCTTACTCTTCTAATATAGCAGTGGTGTAGATAGGTTTGTCTTGAGCGTGGCAGCGACGACCGTCGGTGTAGATATCGTGCCTGTTGTGGCCTATGGAGCGGAGGCTACTACGGCCTGTGGAGGCGGCTGCTGCTACTACGGCCTGTGGAGGTGATGGCGGCGATTTTTGAGATTTAGTAGTTACTGTGGCAACGTTACAATGGATATAGTATGTCCGCAGCATTACAATGTTGTAGTTACAATGGTGGCGGCTGCCTCGGAATCTGGCTGTAGTTACCATGACAGCATTGAGATTTATATACATTCTTTCTGGATATAGTATTACCTTGTTTATGTAGTTCAAATTTGCTATAATAATATTGGTTCTGTTTATTAACTTGCTGAAGTTGTAATTAGTAGAACTATAGAAGATTAAAGATTTATGTTTTACTTACTTACCTTGTTTATGAACTGCTAATTTACTAATGTTGGTTCTTACCACTGTTGTAAAAATAGGTCTAGGCGCTAGGCGCCCCTAGACCGTGGCGATTTCTCCCCTAGGCGACCGGCCGCCTAGGTGTCCGCCCAGCGCCTAACTCGGCCGACTAGGCAACCGCCTAGCGTCTAACTTAGCCAAGTTAACTCGTCCATTTCAGTCGAGTTAACTCGATCAGCTCGGCCTTGCTAATTTTTTTTCATTATATATGTGTGTGTGTGTGTGTGTCTGTGTCTGTGTCTGTGTCTGTGTCTGTGTCTGTGTGTGTGTGCATACATATATATAATATGACATATATATACCCGTAGACAAGTTTGATACTTTGAATATTTGGATGATTTCATATTTGAGCATTTTTAAATTTTAATATTGTTTTGATATTATGACTTATGAATTATCATTACTCATTTATTTGGATGTGTTATTTGATTGAATGCTGAAAACAACCTCATTAAAATTGTCAAGCTACAAGTCTACCACTGTTTTTTTGGCGCCCGCCTAGCGCCACCTAGACGTTAGGCGCTGCCTGGGCGCCTAGCGCCTACTACAACCATGGTTGTTACTGTTTATTAAGTCTTTGTTTTTAATGTTATAATATTGAATGAAGTGTGGTTCTTAGTGTTTTCATATTCAATGTTAGATACGTGGGATTATATCCCAAGTGTTGGTTCTATGTGTGTTAATTGTTAAATATTTATGAGATCATATATGATGACAAGCAACAAAACAACTAAGTCTATTCCTAAACAAGTTAATGAGCATGTTGGATTTTGTATTATGAGTATTATGAACTTGTGTGGTTGGATATTTTATTATTAACTTGTGATTGTGTCATTTTGTGATTATTGATTGATTGTAATTTTGTAACATGATACATGAATTTGTGGTAATAATGTAATATACTTATGCAGTTATGTATTAATTTTTTATTAAGGTATATTTTTGAACTTTTTTACAAATACATATACTTTAAAAGGCTTTAACATGTAGGCCTCAAAGTCTATTTAGGATCTACTTTGAAGCCTTTTTAATAACTACATATTAAATAGGTTTTTAAAAAGGTTTCAAGCTAGGGCATGCCAATTGAAGAGGCTCAAGCTTGAGCCTAACAAAAAGCCATCATAGCTCAAGCTTTAGATTCTCATAGCAGGTCTAAGCCTAATTTTCTAAATCTAAAGGAATAAGGTTTAAATTGACCACTGTAACCTGAAAATGCAATTAGGCCACTGAACGAGAAAAAAAAAAGTGCAATTAGGCCACTGAACACTCCAAATGTATACAATTTCACCGGATAGCAGGTTACCATCTCAATTTTAGCAGGTTACTTGCTTACATGGCAGCTGAGTGGGCATTTTTAATAAATTTTAAAATTTTTTTAATAAATTTTAAAATAAATTAAAAATAAAACGACGGGGTGGCCAACTCAACATTTTTTTTAATTTTTCAAAAAAAAAATTATTATTAAAAATTATTAAAAATGCCAACTCAACTGTCACGTAAGCAGGTAATCTGCTAAAATTGATGGTAACCTTCTATCAGGTGAAATTGCATACATTTGAAGTGTTCAGTGGCTTAATTGCACATTTTTTTTTCGTTCAGTAGCCTAATTGCATTTTCAAGTTACGTTTAGTGGCCAATTTGAACCTTATTCTTTTTCTAAAACCCAACTCAGCTTGGCCTATTTCCATCCCTGCTTAGTGGCAAATTATACTATGAACCATGCTCCATATTGTAATGTGAATCATTGATAAGTGTTCATTTTTAACATTACTGAAAGTTTATTTTTAATATATTTAATGTTCATTTTTAGATAGTACATCAAAAAATAAATTTTAAAAAAATGAACATTCAATATATTAAAAATACATTTTTAATATTCTATAAAGGAATATGCTCAAATTGAACTAGCGAATTAAATCCGTTTGACATCTCTATTTTTTATATTACATTGAAAGATTTTTTATATCCAATATAGAAAAGTCAACAAAATTTGCAACCGAAGAAAGTTATCAATTAATTATGATTAAACCAATGCAAACTTGCAACAAAATGCTTGCCATTGCAAATGTTACAAAGGAAAAAAATCCAAACTTTGTGTTCCGTTGCAATTTTGTTACGAATTGTGATTTTGAATGAAATTTAAATATTTTACATTGGAATTAACTTTTATGTAATTGGATAAATTAAAAGTGAAATTAATTTTTTTTCAAAAAAAGTGGGATTAATTTTTTTTTTTTCTAGAAATGGTTTTAAATTGTAATTTTAAAAATTTTAATCAATCGACAGGAAACTACGTGAACCCTTGAACCCAAGACGGGATCTTTGTCTTAAACGAGATTAGTATTTTCAGCTTCTTTGCTACGCAGTGTAAAGGAGCTTTGGGAAGTATAATCGCATCTATCAATTTCTTGGCTTAAACCCTACTGCTATTTCTCTTATTCCATCAGCCTCTGAAAATGTTCAAGAAGTGAGTTTTCTATCTCCATGGTGTCGCTTTATCTGCAGTCTTATAGGAATCGCATTTTTTTCATTGTTCCATATGGATTCCTTTACTTTAATCTCTTTTTTTTTTTTTTTTTTTTTTTTGGGTGTTTGGTGGTGTTCAAGATTGGACTTCTATTGACACCCAATATGTTTTTCCTTATATTTTGAACTATGATTGTATTACACAAGATAGATCGTGTTTACTGAATTGTGGTTCCTTGATAATGTTTGATTTCGGCATTTTCTATTGCTTGTCTGATTCTGTTAAACTAGTAGTGATATCCTGCAATTTCGTCTGGAACAATGGCATGTGAAGATGCTAAGTTTTTCCTTGTTGAAGATTGCGATTTTGTTGTCAATCTCATGCCTATGTCTTAGATAGCTAAATCCCTTTTTAGGGCAGTACTAATAGTTGGGGAAAAAAATGTTTATGCAATTTCCATGTCCAATGGAAATTAGAACCATTTGATCTTCAGCTGATTCCTATTATTTCATATTGAGCTCAATTGGGTATTTCAAAAGGTTCATGTTATAATAGTTAGTTCATCTGGTACCATGGCAAAAGCTTTCTGCTTCTTTTTTTTTTTTGAATGCTACTGACTCAATTACAATGTAGTATCTGTTCATAACTACGTTCTCAACCTACTGAAGCACAAAGAGCCAATAACGCTTCCACTGAGACTCGAACTCACAACCTCCCATATGGGAGTCCAACTTGGGTGCCATCTGAGCACAAGGTGCTTGGCAGCTTTCAGCTTCTTTAAGTCAAAGAAGCCACCACATTATTATCTTGAATCATTGACACTGATACTTTGCAATCTGTTTTCTGTTCTAAAATGCTGGATGAACTAAATGCAGATACATTAAATAATAAGGATCATATCCTAATGTTCTTGCTAAAGGAATTGTAATCTATTTGAATAACTAGAATATCACGTATTATTCTGATGAAGAAGTTTGACTTGCTAGCTCAAAAGCAAGTTGAGTTTGTTTTTATGCAATTCCTTCACTAGTTTCCTTGCTTTTTATTTCCTCTCAAAACCATTATGATCAAGATATGATGATTATTCGGAATGTTCTAGTGCAAATTTGGGATAAATATCCTCTTTCCTTGTAGGTTGCTAGGAGCCTCTATCCTTATTTAGTATAGTTATGTTGGAGAAAAGTAGTTGATAGGTTTTTAATCTAACTATAAGACATGCAATTATGCTATATATTCTATATGGTGCTACTGAGTAGTAAAAAACTTTTAGACATTATCATATATCTCAATTTATGTGCTTTAGTTTTTGTATCCTTCTTGTTGGCTGTTGTTGTTCATAAGATGGTAATAACCAGACCCGTTCTTTTTATTTTATAAAATATTTATAGGTTCTCAAGTGAAGAAGTTTCTGGACAAAATCAAGTCAAAGCATCTGTGCAACGCAAAATCCGGCAAAGCATTGCAGAAGAGGTATTAATTCGTGTTGCCTTTGCTTTTAGAATTCTTCCATAGATTATATATGTATTATCTCTTATTCAGATTTAGACTAGTTTACATATCTGATGCTGTTACATTTCTATTTCAGTACCCAGGACTTGAGCCTGTTCTTGATGATTTGCTTCCAAAGAAGTCCCCTCTGATTGTTGCAAAATGGTTTATTTAATTGAATCACTTTCTTTCTTCCCTCCAACTTTCATTATATTGCATTTCAGTCTTGTCTTTGACACACAGCTACCCTTTTTTTCCTACTTTTGAAGTCCAAATCATCTGAATTTAGTTGTGGTGAACAATGTACCGCTATTTTTCAATATACGGGATGGACCGTATATGCCTACTCTGCGGCTTCTTCATCAATGTAAGCTATTCATGAAACACGTTATATCATCCTAGGCTTAATTTTCTTTTGATAAGTATACTATCCTACACTTATTTCATGTTATACCACTATGACTTGTAATGAACTGTTAAGTTTCTTTTTTATTGGAAAAAGGGTCAAATTAGCCCCCTAAGTCAAACAGATAGTGCAATTGAGCCCCCTAAGTAAAACAAAAAAATGCTCCATTCAAACCCCATAAACTGGTTTAAATGTTCAATTGAGTCCTATACTAACCTGTTTGGCATGTTGATGTTTCTCGGGTTGACATGTGTCTCGTTTTTAAATTTTTTACTTTTTTTTTTCTATAAAAAAAAACTTTTTACTTTCTTTTTAATTAATTTATTTCATTTCTTTAATTTTAATACAGCCGGTGGTTGTCTTCTTCACGGACAGCCTTCTTCATGGACAGCCGTGGCTGTCCGGTGACAGCCACTGCCATCTAAAAGAAATTCAATTTTTTTGAGTTTTTTTTAATGCATCCATGGTTTTCTTGTCATTTTAGATAGCCGTGGCTCCATGAAAGAAGACAGCCATGGCTGTCTAAAAAAAAATCAAAAAAAAAAGATTTTTTTTTTTTTTTAAAACAGCCATGGCTATCTGTGAAGTTGGCTGTATTAAAAATTAAAAAATAATAAAAACAAGTAAAAAAAATTTTTAGAAAAAATAAAAAGTGAAAAAATTAAAAAATGAGACATGTGTCGGCCTGAGATGTGCATCAACCTGCCAAACAGGTTAATATAGGACTCCTGAATTGACCTGGAAAGAAATTCCCTTCTGCTAACGAAATTTGATTAGTCTACTTAGTTATTGGGAAGAAAATTTGAAAGTTTGGGTCAAGTTTTTAACTTCGTGATACTATTCTCTTACAGTTTTATGTTTTCCTTTCTCTATGCAGATCCAAACATAATGAAAAAACTGCAAGTTGACAGGGGCGCTATTAAGTATGTCCTGTCTGGTGCCAACATAATGTGTCCAGGCCTTACGTCTCCCGGAGGTGCTTTGGATGATGAAGTTGGAGCCGAGACTCCTGTTGTAAGAATGATAGGACCTATTCCTATATCTACCCGTAGATAATTATCATAATATGTACTGAAATATTGTGTAACGATTTCCTCCTTTCCCCACTCTAATGTTGCTAACCTTGACTGTATTCATTAATGTGATAACATGCTTAGATTGTAGAATGGACTTTTGATATTCCTAACGCTTTTCAGGCAATAATGGCTGAAGGGAAGCAACATGCTCTTGCTATTGGCTTTACAAAAATGTCAGCAAAAAATATGTGAGTTAACTAACGTTCCCCATTAAATAGTACTTTGTTTTTCATACTTTTCTGATTGTATTAGTTCTAGTAAAGAATTATAATTTGTTCTGTGAGCTGCAAATAACTTTGAGGATGGATTGGTTGGTATACCCTTTTGTTTAGTTATATTCTTTAAAATGTTTTGAGCTTCAAAAGCGATGCTTCTTGTTTCTGCAGAAAAGCAATCAACAAAGGAATCGGTGTTGATACCATGCACTATCTCAATGATGGCCTTTGGAAGGTAATTCCCGTGACCCCATTTCTTTGGCAGATCTAAAGGGTGTGTTATTTCAACATATAGATTTGATGATTCAAATTACGTTATTTTTGTTTCTTGACCGTAGATGGAGCGGCTGGATTGAGTGTGTGCGAAATGGGTACTTGTTTCGTGGAACAAGATGATGCGATGCGCACACGGTTTCTTGGTGTGTAGTAATGATCCTTTTCTTTTATGATGAACAAGGTTTTGTGTTCAGTACCCTCTTGACTTACTGCACTTTGAAATCATGATGAGTTCTTATTTGCGGTGTAAATTTCGAATTTGGTATGTACAATTTAGAGTTTGTAACAAATTGGATTCAATCTCAAGTTACAAAGATATTCTCTATATTCTATTTTACAATGTAATAGACTCAGTAGTACTCAAAAAAAAAAAAAAAAAAAAAAATTTACCTGTTGTGTTTATTGTCTTTTTGCTTATTTTCTTTAATATTTTATAAATTTTAAAAAAAAATTTGTGTGTAATAATATTTTTATGTACTTTTTAAATATAAATTTTATATATTAATACTATATTTAATATTATAAACATTTGAATTGTAAATTATTTTAGTAACTTTATTTAGTCACCTTAACCAAAATAGACATATAAAAGAGGACAATTGGAGTATTTATTTATATGCTAATTCATAATTTATTAGTCACAATTTTCCTACTGATAGGATAAAGGGTTGACAAAATGCATTAAAAAATCTTGAATTAAAAAAAAAAAGTTTTAATTAAATAATTTTTTAGTGATGATGAAAACTTGTTGTCATTATTTGAAAATGTATACTAATAAGTAAATCGCATCTTATGACTTTGTAATATTTTGATTATCAAATCAATGATTTCTCTTTTAATTAAATAATATTTTAACTCAATAAAAAAATTTAATTAGCACTTTTGATAAATTCCGATCACCGTAATCGGCTAAGTTGGCACTTTGACAATAAATGACTTTGAAAATACACCATTATGTGTGGTGTATTTTTTATTTTATTTTTTGTGGTGCAATTTTTGACATTTTATTTTGGTGTATTTTCGAACACTGTATGGTGCATTTATGCATACTTAATGGTGTATGCCGCACTGATCTCACGAAAAGACTTGTTCTCACAGGAACCAAAATCTATATATATTATTTAAAAAGAAAAGAAAATTAGTTCTATGTAGTATGATATTTTATTTGCTATTAATATGGTGAGTAAATAGTTGCACTTGAGACCTATGTGCATTAAAGTTAAGGGTTTGTTTAATTTATAGTATGAATATTGCAAATGAAGTCATTGGATAATACTCATAATAAATTAAGAGAATGTTGCAATTGTTGTAAATATTTATATTTATGGCCATTAAACTATTTAGACCTTTCATTTGCTTATCATTTAATCATGTATTGATGTTGTGTACTTGAAAGGTTGTATATGACCACTATATAAAGTGAGTGAAGATGAATGAAAGGGACACACTTACATGATGGTTATACTATAACTTGGTGTTCTTCTCCTCCTCCTTTTTCTTCTCTTTACATATACAAACACACATACATATATATATATACGCAATTCCGGGTGTATAATTGTGCAAGCATCACGCGGGGACTAACGAGTGAAAAGGCCAAAACTTAACACGTTATCAAGCACGCTCTTCGGTGAACGGTATGCTTTATACATTACTTTTCTTACAAAGTGCATATTTGTTGTTAATAAAATATGTACTCTGTATGATTGAATTATATGCATTGTCTGTAAATGCTATGCGTATCTTTTATAACATAAACTGAAAATATTGCATACAATATTTTATTCAAAAATGCATATAAATATTCTGCCATGTTTATTTGTTCAAATATACATGCTGGCATGAACAATGTTGATAATTTTTTTCTTTATCATCCCTAGTTGCCAAAAATGCCTATAATTGCATATTTTGTGTTCTATGGATATGTGGATATGATTATTGGTTATATGCCTTTTGATTCCTTTTGAAGATATTGTTTTATATGATACATATTCTTCTGAAATTTGAAATATGAATTGCACATATTGGCTCATATATGTATGTTTGTGTAAATTCATGAATATATTTTTCCAATTCTATATCCTGCGAATTGAATGAAATATATGAACACAATATGTCTGGTTATCTTCCTAATATATTATATTATATTGTCTAGATAAGTATGATATTGTATATGTACGCATAGTTTGTATATATGCCTGCAAATTCTTGAATAAGGAAATCTAAAATCTTTGTCTCTTCGGAAGAAATGTACGTACTGCATATTTGGCTCATAATGATTATATTTGATCCTTTGTATTCTTGAAATTTACTTTCATATGATAAATAATGTGTGTATATAATCCACTATTAGATTGTATATATTTTCCCAAAAAAAAAAAATAGATATTTATAATTTTATATATTTTGTGAAAATTTTGCATCTAGAAAGTTTTAATTCCTTCTCTTTGTGAAAATAGAATATGGTTCATTAATTTTGTTTTTGAATAGCAATTACAATTAAAATGGATTGTTTCTTTAGATAAACTGTTTTTTTTTTCTAAATCTTTTTGGATGCATGTCATAAATGAATTATTTGGATGTATGTTATAATCAAAATTTTGGATGTATGTCATAATCGAAATTTTGTAATATATATATTTCTATTTTATTTTGCTTCTGTGAAAAACAAATGTGATTTTGCTTCTACAGTGTGTGCATAGTTCGTACATTTAAAAAAAAAATTGTCTTGTCTTGTCCCTCTTGATTAAGTATTGTATGATGGAAGAATTGATTACATATACATAGCAAGAATAGATTTCTATACGTATTGTCTTTTATTATTATTATTATTATTATTATTATTATTATTTTTATCTCTAAGAATTTACTTTCTTTATTCATTCATATTCAAAATTCATTTTTTGCATTGTACACATGAATTTTGATAATGTAATGTGCGTACACAATATAATGTATTGATAATGTATGATGCGCATAAGAGCATCCAAATTAAATTGCATAGATGCTATTGTTAAATTATGTTAATCATGGCTATTTTGTGATTTATTACTGCAATATGAGCATGTTACTAATAAGGTTGCTATGCTTCAATACGGTAGTTTCCCTCTTGCATGAATCTGAAAGGTCAATTTGTTTTTCAGTTTTTACCTTTCAATTTCATCTCTTGAAGTTTGCTTTGCATCTAGAGATCCTATTAAATTCCTTTTTTTGCTATGAGAACATATGATTTTATGAATGTATATGAAACCATACGATATATGTTTTGTAGATCATGTCTTCTATCGTCAAAAGAGAATTTAATGAGCTCGCACTTGACGGTAGCAACTATTTGACTTGGGCTTTAGACATCGAGATTCATCTCGCGTCTAAAGAACTAAGCCAAACCATTGTTGCTGAGTCACAGTGTACAAACGTCCAGAAGGCCAAACTCTCATTTTCTTACGTCACCACTTGAACCACGACCTGAAAAATGAATACTTGACTGAAAAGGACCCTTTGGCATTATGGGAGTCCATGAAGGACCGCTTTAACCAGCAGTCATCGATTGTCCTCCCTCAAGCCCAATTTGACTGGCTTCACCTGAGGTTTCAGGACTATAAGTCAGTTATTGACTACAACTCGACCCTTCATAAGATAGTCTCGCAACTAAAGCTCTGCAAACAAGAAGTTTCAGAGACAGACTTAATTGAAAAGACTCTGTCTACCTTTCATGCGAGTAACCTTGTACTCCAGCAGCAGTACAGGGCAAAGAATTATGAAAAGCATTCTGATTTGATATCTGCACTTCTTGTGGCCGAGAAGCACAACCAATTGTTGATGAAAAACCATAATGCACGACCTGCTGGGTCTGCCCCCGCGCCTGAAGCACATCATATTACCCAGGGAAGCAATTCTAGAAGGGGTCGAGGAAAGGGTCGTGGTAGAGGTCACAGTCGAAACAATCGAAGTGGTAAAGGCAAAGGCAACAATGACTCCCGGGCCCAAGATAAGAAACAAAGTGATCAAGGTTCATCAAGGTCACAAACATGTTATCGGTGTGGATGTACGGGACACTGGTCTCGTACATGTCGTACACCAAAGCATCTGGTTGAAGCTTACAAAATGACGCAAAAGAAAAATGATAAGCAACCGTCAAGAAAGGAATCTCATCACACCAACACTGATTTGCCTGAAGCAAATGCAGTGATGAATGATGATGATGATCTTTTAAAATATGAGCTTGAAGACTTTGGTGATCAAGAATGATCTGTCTTATGCTCTTGGTTTATGAACCTATTTTTCGTATCGTTTTTTTTTGGATTATGAACTTATGTTTTTTTTTTTCATATCGTTTTATGACTTGATTTCTATGTTTTCTATTTTATCATGATGAATGGTTCATCTTTTTTTTTTTAACCTTCACATGCTATTTTTTGTACCAAGGCATTGGTTAATTAGTAACGAACAACCACTGTTCGAGAAGTAACCCCGAAGATCTTACAACATTACAAAGTTGTTGTTCGCACAATGGAGCATGAACCAACATTGTGTTTGGTGGATAGTGCAACCACGCATACTATCCTAACGGATATGAGGTTTTTTCGTACCTTAAACAAATCAAGTAGTAATATTACTACCATTTCTATTGATCAGGTACAAATAGTGGGCTCCGGAAGAGCATCCATCATCCTCCCTAAGGGTACAAAGCTACTAATTGAAAATGCTTTGTTGTACCCTCAATCTAAACGAACCTTGCTGAGTTTCAAGGATATTCGTTCAAATGGTTTCCATATTGAAACCAAGACTAAGAACAAAGAGGAGTTCTTGACCATGACTCAGTTGATCACTGGTCAAAAGCGGGAGGTTGAGGAACTTGCCTCTTTATCCTCTGGATTATATTATACCTATATACAACCCAATGATTCATTTGTGGCACTTACCATGAAACTAAAAAATCCACATTCTTTTCAAATGTGGCATGACCGTCTGGATCATCCTGGGCAGAATATGATGGGCCAGATCATATCTAATTCTGCTGGACATAACCTGTCTAGATCTCAGGTACTTTCGCCAAATATGTTTACATGTGTGGCTTGTGCGAAAGGTAAATATATTGTACGCCCGTCGTGTACTAAGGTTGGACATGAATCGCCTATATTTCTGCAGAGATTGCAGGGGACATTTGTGGACCTATTAGTCCACCTTCTGGACCATTTAGATATTTTATGGTCCTTATTGATGCTTCCACCCGTTGGACTCATGTTAGTCTACTGTCCACGAGGAACAAAGCTTTCGCTAAATTTGTTGCGAAAATTATTGAGTTGAATGCCCAATTCCCAGATTATCCCATTAAATCAATAAGAATGGATAATGCTGGAGAATTCACATCAACGGCTTTCAATGATTATTGTATGGCCTTGGGCATCAAAGTGGAGCATCCTGTACCTTATGTCCATACTCAGAATGGCTTGGCTGAGTCTCTGATTAAGCGTATTAAATTAATCGCTAGACCATTACTGCAGAAGTCTGGTTTACCAGTCTCATGTTGGGGACATGCAGTATTACATGCTGCAGCTTTAATTCAAATTTGACCTAGTGCATATCATGATTATTCCCCCTTGCAACTACTACGTGGTGTAGAACCTAACATTTCCCATCTGCGTGTATTTGGGTGTGCAGTTTATACCCCCATACCACCTACAAATCGTACCTCCATGGGCCCGCAACGAAAACTAGGTATATATGTTGGTTATGAATCTCCTTCCATCATTAAATACCTAGAGCCCATGACAGGAGATCAGTTTACCGCGAGGTACGCTGACTGCATTTTTTATGAAGATTATTTCCCGGCATTAGGGGGAGATAAAAGACCTTATTTAACGAAATGCCGAGAAATCTAATGGGATGAAAAGGATCTTCAGTATCTAGACCCACGTACTAGTCAAACTGAACTAGAAGTTCAGAAAATTATTAATTTGCAAAATTTAGCAAATAACCTGCCAGATGCTTTTACTGATAACAGAGGAGTGACTAGGTCCCATATCCCTGCTGTGAATGCTCCTTCGAGAGTTGAAGTCCCCGTGGGACCAAGTATGCACACTGACACTCCCCATCGCCAGAAGCGCGGGAGACCACTTGGTGCAAAAGATTTAAATCCACGGAAGACGAGAATTGGTAAAATATCTCAGTCACTCTAGAAAAATGTTAACCGTCCTGAAGACGACCGTCCCGAAGACGGAGAACCCAGTGAACCTGCACGTGCTCTAAATAATACGAACACTGGGAATGCGGAACATCCAGATCAAAATATTTTGGGAAATGACGATGATCTGGTTGATGTCAATATAGAAACGGCCATAAATTTTGTTGATACAGGAGAAACATATAACAGAGATTTAATAGTCGTCGACGACACTTTTGCCTATGCAGTTGCCTGTAATATTCCACAAAATAATCTGGATCCAAAACCAAAGTCAATAACTGAGTGCCGGAAGCGCTCTGACTGGTTGAAGTGGAAACAGGCAATTGAGGCAGAGCTCAACTCGCTTAATCAAAGAAAAGTTTTTGGTCCCACCGTACTTACCCCAAAAAATGTGATCCCAGTAGGATCCAGGTGGGTATTCGTACGGAAGAGGAATGAAAACAATGAGGTGGTTAGATATAAAGCGAGATTGGTAGCTCAGGGGTTCACGCAGAAACCCGGAATTGATTTTGATCAAACATACTCTCCTGTTATTGATGGCATCTCATTCCGCTATTTAATATCATTGGCAGTAAGTATGAAATTAGATATGCAGTTGATGGATGTAGTGACAGCTTACCTTTATGGGTCACTAGATGTTGATATATACATGAAAATACCCGAGGGTATTCAAAATTCCAATATGAGGGATAAAGATCGAAACATGTATAGCATCAAACTTCAAAGGTCATTATATGGCTTGAAGCAATCTGGTAGAATGTGGTATAACCATCTGAGTGAATTCCTCCTGAAGAAGGGATATGTTAAAAATGATATTTGCCCTTGTATATTCATTAAGAAGTCATCTAATGGCTTCTGCATTATATCTGTCTATGTCGAAGACATGAACATTATTGGAACAAAGGAAGACCTTATAGAAGCATGTTCATGCTTAAAAGCAGAATTTGAAATGAAAGACTTGGGAAAAACCAAGTTCTGCCTCGGCCTGCAGATCGAGCATCTTCCAAATGGAATTTTCATTCACCAAGCCAACTACATTAATAAATTATTGGAGAAATTCTATATGGATAAATCTCATCCCCTTAGCACCCCAATGGTGGTCCGATCCCTTGAAGCGGAAAAGGACCCATTTAGACCTAAGGAGGATAATGAGGAGGTTCTAGGACCTGAAGTTCCTTACCTAAGTGCTATTGGAGCCTTGCTTTACCTGGCTAATTGCACAAGGCCTGATATTGCCTTTTCAGTGAATTTACTTGCTAGATTTAGTGCATCTCCGACCAGAAGACATTGGAGTGGAATAAAGCATATCTTTAGATATCTCCAAGGGACAAAAGAGCTTGGTCTTTATTTTGAAAACAACCAGGACATTACTTTGAAAGGGTATTCAGACGCTGGTTATATGTCTGACCCTCATACTGCTAAATCGCAAACTGGTTATGTTTTTCTTTGTGGAGGTACAGCTATATCTTGGAGGTCCATTAAACAGACCTTAGTTGCTACCTCATCTAATCACTCGGAGATAATTGCTTTATATGAAACCGCACGCGAATGCGTATGGTTGAGATCACTGATACAGCATATTCATCGCTCATGCGGAACAATTAGCAATGTTGATTCCCCGACTGTCCTATATGAGGACAATGCGGCATGTGTTGCACAGATGAGTAACGGGTACGTTAAAGGAGGTCTTACTAAACATATTGCTCCTAAGTTCTTTTACCCATATTGAAAAGGTTCGCTCTAGTGAAAATCTGGCAGATTTGTTCACTAAGTCCCTGCCTACATCCACTTTTGAGAAGTATGTTTATAAAATTGGGATGCGGAGTCTAGGAAGACTGTTGTCTTCAGGGGGAGCGATAAACTCGGTCTAGGAGACTTTTAAATCCTGAAGATGATGCCCAGAAGGCTTATGGTTGTACTCTTTTTCCCTTAGCTAAGTTTTTTTTTTTTTCCACTGGGTTTTTCTTAGGCTAAGGTTTTTAACGAGGCAACCGATGCAACACATGATTGATACTACATGTACTCTTTTCCTTGACTAGGTTTTTCCCACAGGGTTTTTCTAGCGAGGTTTTTAACGATGCATGAGTATAATTATTTAATGGCCAAGGGGGAGTGTTGTAAATATTTATATTTATGGCCATTATACTATTTAGACCTTTCATTTGCTTATCATTTAATCATGTATTGATGTTGTGTACTTGAAAGGTTGTATATGACCACTATATAAAGTGAGTGAAGATGAATGAAAGGGACACACTTACATGATGGTTATACTATAACTTGGTGTTCTTCTCCTCCTCCTTTTTCTTCTCTTTACATATACAAACACACATACATATATATATATATATATATATATATATATATATATATATATATATATACGCAATTCCGGGTGTATAATTGTGCAAGCATCACGCGGGGACTAACGAGTGAAAAGGCCAAAACTTAACAGCAATAATTTTGTAGTTACTTTTTCATTCTATTCAAAATTTATTGATGATAGACTAGTGAGGGCTAAGGAGTTATTAAAAACCACTTCAGTAATAATCTTGTGTTGAGAGTGAGATTTAAACCCACGCCCTTTCAAACCAGAATCTTAATTTGGCGCCTTAGACCAACTCAGCCATCTCAACTCTATGTTAAAAAAGATATGCTATAGAATATTAATTGTCAAATTATGCTGTGAGGACTGAGGAGTTTTAAAAAACACAATCTTGTGTTGAGAGTGGGATTTGAACCCACGCCCTTTCGGACCAGAACCTTAATCTGGCGCCTTAGACCAACTCGGCCATCTCAACTCTATGTTGAAAAAGATATGCTATAGAATATTAATTGGCAAATTATGCTGTGAGCACGTGCCCACCTTGCAAGGTGGGCACGGTTTCGGCACGGTTTCATATATATAATTTCTATACTGTAAATTCATAATTTCTATATTGTAGATTCCTAAAATTTATACTTTAGATTCCAATTGTTGAACTCTGTTTTCAGAACTCAGAGAACTATATGTTCATAATTGATAACTATACAGTACATAAATTAGGAACCTACAGTACATATATTATGAATCTGTAGTATAAAAATTATGAATCTACTGTATAGAAATTATGAATCTACTATATTTAAATTATGAATTTACAATTTAGAAATTATGATTATGAATCTAAAGTATAAATTTTATGAATCTACATTATAGAAATTATGGATATGAAACTGTGTCATCCTTGCAAGGTAGGTCTGTGCTCACAACATAACGTTCCATATTAATCTTGATGATTTTGCATCTAGCAAGGCATATAAAAGTTTTCTTCCCTGATTAGTTTGGTATTTGTAAATTGTTAAAAAAAATTGACAAATTGCACCATGAACCAATTGTGATATGTCATGTCGCACCCTGTCCTTTCATATCTGCTGTTTCGAGGCATAAACTATAAAATTTTGTTCGTCTAGACTTTTTAGCAGGTAGCCATCAAGTTATAGGTTATAATATGCTGATGTGGAGGTGTTTTTTTTATTGACCAACATTTTTTACTTTTGCGCAACGTCTTTCTCCATTCATCAGTCCATCATTCCATCGGCGACTTGTCGACGACTCGACGTACAGAGGCGAATGATCAACTCCAACAAAGAATTGAGTATGGAAAAATTCCCAAGTATTGTTTGAGCTGTATGAGGATTGGGCATAGTCTGATTGAGAGTGGAGACCAAAAGCCTCCGCCTTTACCTTCACCGGGGCTCCTGTTGTCGAGAGAGTGATACAGAGAGAACATATCTGGAGAAGAACAGAGATATAAAGAGAGGCGTGAAGAAACTTGTGAATAGGTTTTGCTTTGACGTAGGGAAGGTACCAACCATCATCTTTCTCAAACCCACTAGTATATTGTTTGTATAAGAGAATCGGAGAATGAAGATCAACCAGAGAATGAAGGTCGTGAAACTTTCTAGCGATTTACAAAATGAGCTCCGTCGATGGCGTTGAAGATTAGTCGGATGGCCTTCAGTCCACATCAGCACATAGTCCTTGAAATGGATGTTGAATCTTAAAAATAAGTCCACATCAACACATAACAGTTGCCACGTCATCAAGGTAACCTAGAAACCTGCTAAAAAGTCTAGACGAACAAAATTTTATGGTTTATGTATCGAAATAGCAGATATGAAAGGTCAAGGTGACATATCACAATTGGTTCATGGTACAATTTGACACTTCAGCCATTTAATTTTACATTATTTTATATTAGTATTTTGTACTCATGCATTGAATTTAAAATTTAATTTTAAAATTTTATGTTAACTATGCATACGATATATGACACTTTTTTCTTTACCATGGCCTAACTTATAAAATGATAGGACCAACCCTAACCATATTATAAAGTTATCTTACTATATCCACAAATTCTTAAAATTTGATGTAATATTAATGTCACGTTATCATGTGATATCTTAAAATTTAATGTAATTTAAACAAAACGAGCTTATATAACATAATTATGTTCACATTGTATTGATTATCTTATATAACTTAAATAAAATGCATATTTATTAATCTCACATTCCTAAAAACCAAATAAAAACATAAATTTTCTAAAGTAATATGGGATTCCTAAATATATAACCTAAATTAAACTACATCCTAAAACTACCATGGACCCATTTGGAACTACTCACTTTTGGTGCCAAAGTAATTCTTCTTGATCTAGCATTATATTATGAGTCTTTAAGAATCGTTCATTGTATTGTGATCCTTTAAGAGTTGTTCATGGTTCTATAAATTTTGAGATATATGATAATTATACGGTTGTTGAATTCTCTAAATCCAAGCTTGAAGAAGCCATTACTTACGGAAAACGTTGCCAAAAACGTTCGCATTCCATTATTTGTTCCTACGGTCACTACAATGCCTTCCACAAAATTATACCTATGTGTACCCCAAGTAGACACCCAGGTATGAGCATAGTAGTCTTCTTTGATAAGCCAAGACGCCTCAATACGAAAATAAATCTTATCTCTTGAAGAAGCCTCTCCCACAAACCAAATAAATAGGATTGGATCATTAGCATAATGCAACTTGGGATAATTGATAGTTTTCACATATGGATAAGTCAATTGAGTTTTCATATTCAACAACGTTTTGTGAAGTCTCATATATTGAATGACTCTTCCATCTACATGTCTCAACCATGAAAACCTAGCCCCAAAAGATTTTAAACCAAATACCTTGGCTTATTTTATGCAAAAAACCAAGCTAAAACGTTGTTGGGCTACTCAAATGCTAGCTATTTGTGTGATCCCATAATGCCTGATCTAAAGCTGGTTATGCTTTCTTCTGTGGTGGTATTACTATTTCATGGAAGTATGTTAAACATATTATATTTATCACTCCTACAAAAGCACTCAGAGATTATTATTTTATATGAAACCACATAAAAGTGTGTATGGTTGAGATCATTGAAACAACACATTCATAGCTCGTGCGGCATAACAAGTGAATGGATTACCCATATTGTCTTATATGAGGACAATGCATCATGTGTTGCACAAATGAATATTACGTACATCGAGGGAAACTTGACAAGACATATAACACTGAAATTTTTCTTCCTATATATATGAGCTCTAGAAGAACGACGAAATTAACATACAAAAGGTTCGCTCTGGTGACAGTCTTGCATATTTGTTCACTAATAAATGTCTCCCTTCATCAACTTTTAAAAAAAATGTGTTCATAATATTTGAATGCACAAACTTAGAAGATTTTTATCTTTAGGGGAGAAACATTTTATAATCAATCTTGAATATTGGGCCTTGAAGGGAAGCAATTGTAGTCTTTTTTCCTTTGATTATGTATTGACATACTTCTTTTTTTTTTCTTTTTTAAATGAGGCAACTAGTGTGGCACATGGATACGCATATATCATGTACTATTTTCCTCAACTCGATTTTTCGGATAAGATTTTTCTAGTGTTTTTAACGAGACATGGGTATGAGATAATAATATCCAAGGGGAGTGTTATACATATAATATACGTGAATATTACGAATGACTTTTTATCAGAACCCTAAGAACATTGTATATATTGAGTTTGATATATAATACGAGTAATAAAGTAGTTATTGATTCTCTCACTTTCTCTACTTCCTGTCTTTTACTTCTATACTTATAATATTGAATAAATTACAATTTCGGTCATGTGACTATTGGGCTTTTGTTAATTGCAATCCACAACTTTCAAAATTGTTAATTTAGTACCTTAACTATTCAATTTTTATCAATTTTGATAACTCTGACCAAATTAATTATCGGTTAAAACTCACCAAAAATTTTTAATAGTTAAAATAGTGAGTGTATTTTAAAATTTTTGCATCTCTTTTCTTTTTCCTCCATTTCTTCGCCGAATTTGCTGCAAATTCGCACCTTGAATTTGCAGTAGATCCGGCGAAGAAATGCGGTAGAAAAAAAAAGAGATGTAAAAAGACTAAAATACTGTCACTATTTTAACTATTAAATTTTTTTTGGTGAGTTTTAGTTGATAATATGGCCGGAGTGATTAAAAATGATAAAAATTGAATAGTTTAGGTACTAAATTAATAATTTTGAAAGTTGTGGATTGCAATTAACAAAACCCCACTAATCACATGACCAAAATTATAATTTACTCGAAAATATTGCTATTGTTGATTCTGTCCGGAAAAGAAGCCATTCACACGGGGTGCATCACAATTTGCAACATAGGTCTTATTTGATAACATTTTTTTTTTGAAAGTTACTGGCTCTATTACATTGTAGTATCTGTTCATATACTTTCTCAACCTACTAAAACACAAAGAACCAATAACGCCTCCACTGAGGCTTGAACTCATAATCTTCCAAATGGAAGTCCAACCCGGATACCATTAGACCACATAGTCCTGGTCTTGTTTGATAACATAGTTAGCCTATTAGTCAATTTTAACTTATTTAATCACTATTATCTGTTTGACTTGATTAAACATTCAATATAAGTGTTTGATTAATTAGTTTTCTGTAACAATTTATAGCTTCAAAATGCTAAAATTCAAAAAAGATGCTCAAAGTAGTTTTTTTTTTTTCGATAAACTTTTTGAGAAAATCACTTTACATGTAATTAGCTGTCAGCTAATAACTAATTTACCAAACATCTTTTTACAATCATCTAATGTTTTCAACTAATCAAATTTATTAATTCAATTAGCTAACAATTAATAGCTAATAGCTATTTACCAATTTAGTTTGATTATTTCACAAATTGGCATTTTGATTTTGATAAATTGAAAATTTAATTAAAAAGTAACTCCGTACAAAAGATTAAACCGGAATTTTGAAAGATGGAGGGTTGTGAGTTGTGACCCTAAAACAGATCTGAATTCTATAGATGGGACACGTGTACGGTGTGGAAGTAAGGTGCATGTAAGGAAAGTAAACCTCATCAACACAGCATACGCCAGTGTAATCCTCTCTAAAAACCCTAGAATACCTTAGGGCTAGCAGAATATAGCAGGGCCGATTCTCTCTCTCAGCCGCACGCCCCCATCGACCCCCGGAACCTTTTCAGCGGAGCTCAACAATGGTAATCTCTCTCTCTCTCGCGCTAAACCTCTACGTTGTGTGACATTCCTTTATGCATCTCGCTTCATGTTTCGTCTCTGCAGGGTATCGATCTCAAAGCCGGCGGTAAGAGCAAGCAGACGAAGCGCACTGCGCCGAAATCTGACGATGTTTACTTGAAGCTTCTCGTGAAGGTTTGATTCAAGCCCTCTGTAATTATTATGTGTCTTCTCTATATCTACAAATGTACAGTTAAGTTTAGCTGTGTGTATAGTTGTTATGTGAAGCTTGCAATAATTGGTTGATTGGTTGCAGCTGTACCGGTTTTTGGTGCGAAGGACCGGAAGCAAGTTCAATGCTGTGATTCTGAAGCGTCTCTTCATGAGCAAGACCAACAAGCCTCCGGTTTCACTCTCCAGGCTCATCACTTTCATGTCTGGAAAGGTATTTCCTCACATTTTTTTTGAATTATTTGTTTTGTGTGTGTTTGTATAGTTTTATATATGCTGTTGTTTGGTTTGAGATGTTGATTAGTTTTTGGATGGTGGTTATAGGAGGACAAAATTGCTGTGTTAGTGGGCACTATTACAGATGATGTTAGGGCATATGAAGTCCCAGCATTGAAAGTTTGTGCACTGAGGTTCACCAAAACTGCAAGGGCAAGGATTGAAAAAGCTGGTGGAGAATGCCTGACATTTGATCAGTTGGCTCTTAGGGCTCCATTGGGACAGAACACGGTATTGAATCTAACAACATTTTATCATTTGCGTTTATTACCATTTTCTAGAAGCTTCAAGATTTAACTGTTGGTTTATATTCTGTGCTAGTGTGGTGCCTGGTGCCTACTTACCATTCGTGTTATTTGTTTGACTAGCAGATGAGTTCTGTAGTGTAGACTATCAATGTTTTCAAATGAACTTTGCTGTTATGTGAAATGAAAAATAGAGAGATGAACTGTGGTGCTTGTATGCCAATGTTTTTATAAAATTGAGAAATTTGTGGGTTTTACCCTGGTTAATAATTCCAATTAGGTTTAATGAGTCTAATTTTTAGTAAAGAGGTGGGTGTTCTACCATCTTTTCCTATAATTTAGATAAGAGAATATCTCCCATGACATTATTTTTAATAATCTGATGCATTATTCCAATGGATGTTGTATATGTTATTGCAGAAAATGAATAATTCAATACAATGACCGTTGTTTACCATTTGGTAGTTGACACAACACTTCTTTAGCCATAGTTAGAGCAATGAAGCTAAGGCTTGTGATTCAACAAATATCACATAAAACCATCTTTTATGTGCTTTGTACATGGGAAATCTCACAATTGATCTGCTGGTAGTTTTCCTGTTTGTGGGGTTTATCTACAATATTATCTTAACATTCAGCGCAGCCCTTAAGATCGCTTTCCACATGTCCATTGGAAGTGTTTTGAGTCAAAGCTACGCTATATCAACTTGAATATATACTAAAACACCCGTGGATCCTTTACACAAGGAGAAAAAAAGGAAATCAGGACACAAATAAAAATGGGAGCATAATTTCAGATTACAAATAAAACATAAGTTATGGGATATTAGCAGGGAATCAGGGGAGGATATTAGGAGGGAAATAGGGGAGGATATTATGCTATTTATTTTCCTATATAATATAAGATATTATAAATAGGGGAATCTTTGTGTTGAGGACCGTATTAATTGGAAAATAATAAAAGCTAGTTATAGCTGGGCAATAACTTTTTTATTGGAGGATATTTTATATATCCTGTTTTTTGTTTTAAATTTGATTTAATTCTCCTTTGTTCTTTCCTCAACCGCTCTATGTATAGTACTATATGGTTGCTTACAACGAAAACAAAGTCCTTTGACCGTCATGTCCATATACTCGGTGGTCCACCGCGAGTATATGGACATGAGGGTCGAATGACTTTGTTTTCGTGGTTAGCAACCATATGGTCTTATGCATAATTTGTTGGTTGAGGAAGGAACAAAGGAGAATTGAATTTAAAACAAGAAACAATGATATATAAAATATCCTCTAGCAAGAAAAAGGTTCTTGCCCAACTATAACTAGCTTTTATTTTTCGATTACTAGTGTCTGCCTCAACATCAAGGAAGACTCCCTATTTATAATATCTTATATCCTATAGGAAAGTAAATAGCATAATATCCTCCCTTGCTAATATCCCATGACTTATGCCTTATTTGTAATCTGAAATTATGTTGCTTGATTGATTCCCATTTTCATTTGTCCCTTGATTTCCTTTCTTTCTCTATGAGCAAACAATCCACTACTGTTTTTATCACAGCCACATGTATATAATATTATAATTACTTGTGGTTGTAGTATATATTGGGATTCTCTCTAGGGTTTTCCTTTTCCCCCACTTTTTTGTCATAGGGTCATTTCCTTTCTTTTTGATATGTTTCCACTTGTGGATTCTGATTCAAAAAGTTGATTCATAATGACACTATTGAAAGTGGGATACATACAGTTTTTGGAGTTGAATATTTTTGTTTCTTTTTAATAGGTCGGTTATTGAGTTCATTCGGTTGAGATGTTTGATAAATTGTGAAGTTAGTAAAGCTTCTAGTTCAGTTTTTATTCTTGTGCATGGCACGAATGATGAGGTGATTAGATGGGTGAGAGGCAAATGCCTCAATGAACTGAATTTACGAGGCTTATTGATATTCTGACATGCCATCTTTCAAGTAAAATTTCCATACTGTTTTCTTCATGTTTCCTTGTTGATTAGTTGATTTTCTGAAAACCATTGCCAATTTCATTGAAAATTTTGTCAGCATTCCATGAATTTTAGGAGTGATAGTAATGCTGATTTTTGGTCCATTATCATGGCTTTTGTGCAGGTTTTGCTGAGAGGTCCAAAGAATGCACGTGAAGCAGTTAAACACTTTGGTCCGGCTCCTGGTGTTCCTCACAGTCACACCAAACCGTATGTGCGTGCCAAGGGAAGAAAGTTTGAGAGGGCTAGGGGTAAAAGAAACAGCAGGGGATACAAGGTTTAGTTTTATATATCAATATCCGAGGAACTACCTATTTATGATTTGTATTGTGGACTTCAAATTTTGCAAGACAAGTATGAGTTTCTCTACGTAGGGTTCTTCCATCTCTTTGAATGGATCATCTTAAATTGTTGCTGAATGCAAGATTTGTTCAATTCAAGTTTAGAAATTTGATTTTAGGCCCTACTACTGTGTGCTGTACTTTTGCATTATTTTACAATTCTCACGAAAAATGAGCTTCTTTTTGTCCAAATACTACCTACCTCCATAGCATTTATCTACATCCTATATATTGGGGTCTGCAATTTGAATGAATGCGCCTATAGTTATCGAGTATAGATGTATCGTAGTATTTTCCTTTGTTTTTCAGCTTAATTGTTATATTATATTATATATTGTACATAAATATGAGTTGAGGTATGATGAGCCATCTAAAAAGTTGGGAGAAAGTTTAAAAAATGGCCAAATATCTTTTGAGAGACAAAATTACTACAGAGATCTCACTCTGAACAATGTATAGTAGTATATACAGTGTGCTGAAGAACTACTATACAGTGTGCTGAAGAAAAAAAGTTGTGTAGTGGAACTGGCGTAGCCGAATGTTTTAATTCTCGGCTAAATTTTAACCTAAAAGGTAAGTAGTAAGGTGTGAGCTTGAATAGTTAGGTTAGGTAAGGTGTGAGCTTGAATAGTTAGGTTAGGTAAGGTGTAAGCTTGAATAGTTGTAGAGCTAGCTTAATATGAGTGAGTTAAATCCCCGCAGAAGCCTTTGACGGTTCGGCCAGAGATGGAGTTGGAGCCGGAGAAGGAGAGATACTAATAAAAGGTGCCAAAGATGGACTTGGAGCTGGAGAAGGAAAAGGTGCTAGAGATGGAGTTGGAGCCGGAGAAGGAGAGATACTAATTGAAGGTGCCAGAGATGGAGTTGGAGCCGGAGAAGGAGAGATACTAATTGAAGGTGCCAAAGATGGACTTGGAGCTGGAGAAGGAGAAGGTGCTAGAGATGGAGTTGGAGCCGGGGAAGGAGAGATACTAATTGAAAGTGGAGGTGGACGAGAAACATAAGCCTCCTTCTCTTTATCGCCTATATCTTTGAAATCATCGTCGTCTAAATCGGAGTACTTGATGGATTTGTCCTTCTTTGGTAGCGGGTAAATGAAGCCAGCATTGTAAGGAACCTCCTTCTTCTTAATCCAAGTATTGCCGGTGATGAATTTTCCGGGAGTGAACCGTTTGATTTGGCTTGCAGGAAGCTCCTTGATTCCATGCCAAGTCACCCGCTTGGATTTAGAAGCACCGGGTCCTCTGTTGTTGAACTCTGAGTAGAAGAGGGTTTGGAACGCAAAATCCTCGTCCCATGGCAACCACCCCTCCGGCTGAATGAAATCCGGGATGAAGGATTCCATGATAATGGTTCTTGAGTACTCCTTCCAGGGGCGGCCCAGGTACGATTTCACCTTGAACTTCACTAGGCCATAATCTGGATCTGCCACAATGGTGCAGTTCTGCAGGACAAGCCCTGTGGGCTGGTGCGGGTCCTTTCGCCCCTGCGCCGTCACAATGTTCTGCTGCTTTTCCAGTGGCTTCCGGACCACAATGGTGCAGTTCTGGAACACGGCCGCACTGTCCCCAAAGATGAAATCAATGGTGCCGGAGATCTCACAGTTGCGGTAGAATTGGCGGTAAGTGTGCGCGTAGAGTGTGTCTTGGTACCCATCCATCCTGCAGTTATAGAAGATGGTTTTATCAGCCCCCACCCTCAACGCCACCGCCTGGTGCTTCTCCGCCCCTGCAGAGTTCTCGAACCCGATGTCCCTAGCCATGAAAAAGTCACCAACAACAACAACGGTAGCAGTGTGAAGCGTGGAAACCCCGTCGATGAAATTCAACCCTCCGGTGATTTTCGTCTTGGTTGGACCATCACCCACCACCACCAGATTAGTGAGGTTACGGAAAAAGGTAACCTGCTCTTCATAAACACCCTCTTTGATGTACAACACAAAAGTTTCGTCACTTTTGGTAGGAATATTCTTTAATGCATCATTAATGCTGGTGTAATTTCCGGATCCATCTTTTGCCACAACGAGATCTGGTTCAATCTCTTTGAGACTGGCCTTAAGAAGCCTGCGCCTTCCTGAGCTGAGCCAACCCGGGAAGTCTTGTAATTGGGCGGGGGAAAGAAGATGGCTAATACTATCTTGGTTGTAGGGTGATGGGGCCTCGGCACCATGTCCGGTTCCAAAACTGATAAAAACGTCAGAGAGTTGGGTAACAATAGCCAAGGCATTGCTAGTAAGTTGCATGGATTTGGTCAAAATCTCCCTCATTTTGTTATCATCATTTCCAGGGATTTCCTGGAAGCCAGAGATGCAAGTTTCCTGATAGGTAAGAGAGCCACTGAGCCATGCCTTGAGATCTGCCAGCCAACTATCCATATCTATATGGTCAAAGTTCCCGAACTTCACCCGTGTCCTTTGAAGATCACGTATCGCCTTCTGAGCCAGCTCCTGGCAATCCTCCAAAGCCATCTTCGACCTCGGGTTGTCCTTAAGATTCACCAAAAGCTCCGATTTCCCCATCGACTTGCGAAGGTCATCGATGGTTACATTAAACGCCGCCATGATAAGCTCATTGGGGTCTCCAGAATTTGCAGCCCTTGAAGACGACAGACTATCCACACATGTTTGTTTATACATAGTAGGCTGGCACACGGTATCAATGGCTTTCTGGGAGGCCGTCATCATTTCTACTGTTTCGTCTTGATATTGGCTCCCTATCACGATGGCGACCACCATGGCAACAAGGAGCACAGAACTCATGACAAGGACGACAATCTTCCTGCCCTGGTTGCCATCTTCTTCCATTGTTGTTTCAATCGAGAAGGGCCGGCCGGGAGAAGGACGGGATTGAACCGGCCTTAGCCTCCCTTCTTCTCAGAGGTTGGTGAACAAGTCTTATAGCATTTTTTATTTTTTTTCTTTTTGAGAGGAGTCTTATAGCATTTTTAATTGATTATTTCGGGAGATTAGAGGTTTGGAATGAAAGGAGATAGATCATAGATGTATGATGCTTAGCTTGTTTCACTATTCTCCACCCAAATTTATTTGGGTCATAAACATCATAAACACCAAACCAATCTAATATAGTATCCTAGTACGTAAATATATGTTAGTTTATGGATTACATTAATTTATTTATTGTCTATAGGGGTTAGCATGCATGGTGCAAATTAAATATCCCGATATTCTTGTAATGTTATTATTTCAAGTGTTATGCATTGGCTATTTTTTTTTTTTTTTTTGAATTATATATAAGTTTGAGATCGATGGGCGGTAATATATATGGTATATCCAGTCCAACGACCAACCATTTGAACTTTAATTGGCAATATTTTTAAACCTTGGTTACGTTATATTTCATCTTTTCAACAAGTAATGAAAATAATAGTCATATTGTCCTGATAGAGAGAAAAATCTATAATATAATATAAAATATATATGTATTTTAAGGATTCCAATTTAGGGTTTGGGACGGCCGGGGTGTAGCCCCATCCCCGTTCCTGCCCGCCCCCGTCAGGGCAAGGACCAAGTTTTTCAATTGAGATTGAGTTGAGTTGCAATCCTTTGTTCAATTTTCTCCATAAAATGGCACAGGAGTTTGGAACGTTATGCTGTGAGCACATGCCCACCTTGCAAGGTGGGCATGGTTCCATATCCATACTTTCTATATATATATTGTAGATTCATAAAATTTATACTTTAGATTCATTATTTAAATATAGTAGATTCATAATATTTATATATTGCAGATTCGTAGTTTCTGTATTGTAAATTCATAATTTTTAAAGTGTATAGTTATCAAATTATGTCTCTAATTTGTAAAAACAGAGTTCAACAATTGGAATCTAAAATATAAATTTTATGAATCTACAGTAACAAAATTATGGATATACAGTATAGAAATTATGGATATACAATCATGTCCGGCACGTGCTCACAGCATCATTTGCCCAGGCGTTTACTGTATTGCTTGCTTCGTGTGGTTTTGTATTTTGAAAATATTGAAAAAAAAGGGATAAGTTGCAACTGAACACAACATGCTATATATTGCACATTAATTTTTAAATATGTATTACTTATACATGTTGCCTTTAATTTGTATTCATTATATATATATATAAGCTTAAACAAGAGCAAGAGATATATATACTACAATAATTTTCTAAAACTAATAATATATTTTCAGTCTATATTATATTATATTATATAAAAGTAAAACTAATTACAGTTTAATTACTGAGACCAGCAGAGAACCTAACTCCGGTGGCCGGCAACCATGACATGCCATCAATGAATCGCTGAACGGTGAAGAAATTCGCCGCCGACGCATCCTTCATAACGTGATAACCGGGCCAGCGAACCCGCCCAGACAACGAAGCCCCCGGCCCGTAATTCCTATACTCACCAAACCACAACGTCTTCAAAGCAAAGTCTCCATACCACTCCAACCACCCTCTGGGCTGGACCATTCCACTCATGAATGTATTGATGAACACCGTCCGGGAGAACTGTTTCCATGGCCGGCCTAAATAGGTCGGCCTGGAGGCGTAGACGAAGCTGTCTTGGATGGAGAAGCCGGTGTTCTGGTCTGGGCTTTTGCGGCCTTGGGCGGTTATGGTGACCTTCTGGAGGGGGAGTGGCTCCCGGGTGAAGATCTTGCACTTCTGCAGCACGGCGGCGCCGTTGCCGAAGATGAAGTCGATGGTGCCGTGGATGGTGCACTCGCGGAAGAACTGGCGGAGGGAGTGGGCGTAGAGGGTGTCCTGGTACCCCTCCATGCTGCACCGGAAAAATGCGGATTGATCGGAGTCCACCCGGAGTGCCACCGCCTGGAAGTTCTGGGGGCCGGCTGTGTTCCGGAATGTCATGTCTCTTGCTATGAAACCCCTCCCGGAAACAGCTACACGCGCGCGCGTGCGTACAATATTTAATCTTTATTAGAGAATGGATTTAGGGAAATGAATGGATAAATAGGCCCCAACTTTTGTACTCAAACTTATTTTCAACTTTTAAAAGTTGTAATTAAATTGATCATTAGATGTTATTTTCTTGCATCAAATTTCAAAAATAAACGATTAATGACATGTAATAGCAGGTCACTAGGATTTCGACAAGACTCTGGCAAACTATTAAACCTAACGACTAAGGAATGATAGCCAATTGCTTTTGAAGAAGGTGACCCGCATGCAAGTCGCCTTCTTGAAAGGCAATCGGCTACCGTTCGTCAATCGCCGTTGCTGCTGAGTTTAATCATGTAGCGTTGTTGGAGTTTATCAGAGTCTCGTCGGAATCCAAATGATCAGCTATTACAAAGTCATTAATGAATTTTTAAATTTCCATACATGAAAATAGTATTTGAAGTTCAAGGGCCTAATTGCCCTTTCGAAAAAGTCCAGGACCTATTTAACTCTTTTCTCTTTAAAAATTTAAAGGCTTTCTGTATAAAGTTCAATAACCTATATGAGGTAGACTTTTTTTCAGGAATTTATAAATAAAAAGTGTGAGATGAAAGATAAAAATGTTATCTTACCAAGTGTTGCAGTTCGAAATGTGGTCCAACCTTGCATGAAATTTCTATTACCGGTGATAATAGTGGCTCCAATTCCATCTCCCACCAGCATGATATTAGTCTTCTTCTTCTTCATATCAACATTCTCGTGATAAATCCCTCTCTTCACGTAGATCACATACCTCCTCCTGCTATAGCTCGGAGCCTCCAACACCGCCTGCGCCACCGACCGGTAATGCCCGCTGCCGTCCAACGCCACAACCGCGTCCACGTGCATCCTCTCCGGCTCCGAAACCGCCATCTCCATCTCACCCGCCGTCATCCAGCTCGGAAAATCCCCCGCCGCCTCATCCTCGGCGGTCCGGTTTCTCGGCGGCCTGAAGGGCAAGCTATGCAACTGGACGTAGAGCGTCAGCACGTTGCTAATCAGCTGCGTCACTTGAACCAAACTTCCCCTGATGAAGCTCTCCAGGCGCCGGTCCGTGCCCTCGAACCCCTCCAAGCACGTGTCCTGGTTGTAGGGGTGTTAGTGAACAGAGCTTGTAAACATGAACGTGAATCACTACTGGAAATTATGAAATTTCCGACCACCTAAAAGTGATCTTTAAATCAAGTGGAAAGTCTTGTTTCTACCACTTTTGATATATGGAAAAACCTTTGTTGCTATTTCCGACCACTTTTTACTTTCAACTTGATTTAAGATCACTTTCAGGTGATCAGAAATTCCATAATTTTCAGGAATGAACATATTCACGAACGTGTTCACAAATGTTAAAGAGTGAACGTGTTTGTGAACGTTAACAAACTAACAGAACGCTTAGTAAACGAACAGCAATGAAATTTTCAAAAACCTTAACAAACAAACATGAACACGATCATTTTAAAAATTTTAACAAACAAACACGAATAGCCTCTGTTCGTTTATGTTCAGTTCATTAACAGCCCTACCTGGTTGCTCAGGGCGGCGCTCAGCCAGGCCTTAAGGTTCCCCTCGTAGTGGAAGTTCTTGATTCCGGCTCGGATCTCCCGCATCTCCGCCAGCGACCAGGCGAGCTCCGTGACGGAGAAATCGAGAAGCTCTTGGCAGTCTCCGATGGCCATTTGCTCCCTGGGAGACACCGAGAAAGTGTTGAACTTGGTGAGGGCGTCAATGGCGAGCCTGGCCTCACTGAGGGAGTTCTGAATGGCTGCTCTGAGGATGGAGGTTGGGTCGCGGTGGCCGCCGTCGCTTTCGACCCGGGATCGTATGCCCTCCAGGCAGGAACCTCGGTTTTGTATGTTGTCGCAGGCCCGAGTGATGAGGTCCTCGGAGGTGTGGGATTGATGGATGGGGATAACGACTTGATTGGGGGAGAGGGCTTGGAAGGAGGGTAAAAGAATGAGAAGAAGGAGGAGAAAAGGTGGAAATGCCATTGATGGGATTGCATGCAAATGGGGAATGATTGAAGGGGGGAATATAAAAGGTATTATGGAGAAGTTTTAGAGGGCAAGGGAAATGAATGTTATGGGAATATAATGGTTTGTTGCCAAAGTTGAAGTTATGCTTCCTTGTATTGTGTGACATGGTATAAAATTCCTTCCACACTGTATGTGTTGTTAATTTCCTTAGCAAGCAAGCAGCAAGCTAACTAAGGTTGTTTGTTGATGCATACAAATTAAATTAAGAATAATCTTTACATTTACTCATTAATTAACGGTCTAATGTAGCATTTTCAATTACTTCTCACTTTTGTAAGTTTGTAGGTTTTTTTTTTTTTTTTTAAAGGTTAATATTTAATATTTTAATATTATATTAAATAGTTAATATAATATAGTTTATAATTATCAAGTCTTAAAAAATTTAAAAATTTTAAACAAATTTTTAAAAAAATAAAAAATACACTGGCGCCTAGGTGCCGATTAATCGCCGCCTTGGTGCCTAGCGATTTTTTTTAACCATGAGTTGACCGGCTCTTGTACGTTCTTTTTTATTATTAATACAAAGTAGATGTAGATATGACACTCAACCCTTTCGTGGTGAACATCTTTACTTTAGACTCATTTCAGTTTTCTTTGAACCTTATTGAGCACCATGTAGATAATATACCCAACTTAACATCCTAACTCCATGCCACCTAAGAAGTTAGTTTAAGGTAGAGTGTGGTTGGGTGCCTCACAATCTCTTGTAGAGCTGATGTTAGATTGTAACTTTTTTTTTTTTTTTTTTTTTTTTTTTTTTACTTATTCTTTTGTAACGTAACTTTCAACTGGTTTGTGATAATTAGAGAGTATAAAATGGAGTCAAACTATTTAGAATTTAAAATATTCTTCCTTTTCAATCCATGGGATTGACCAATTCATAACCTATCTAAACTTAAAAATCATGTTTCAAATGAATCAATGATAAATTCTAAACTTGAAAATCACTACAGCTTCTTGCTTATTTGTGTTGTTTTTGTTTCTTATGTTGTAAGGCAAAGGGTGTAGATAGAATCTATCCAAGAGCTTGTAGAATCCAGCCACGTTATAGCTAAATACAGAAAGGTGAAAGCATCTTACTCACACGATCTCAATTCTCAAGTAAAGAATTTTAACTAACAAAAATGCATATATAAAGTCAAGATGCATGCAATGCACACTTTAATTTGGACAAGTTTGGGAATTACTGAATTACATTTTAACTTTTTGAGTTGTTCTTTTACATCTTTGTATTCCTCAGTATTCAATTGCATCCAATTTTTATATAAATATATTTATTTACTAGAAAAATAACATTTTTCACTTGATTTTAGAGTCATAATAAACTCAATATCTCAATTGTTTATATTCTCAAGTTTACAGAAAGTTTTTAAATAAATAAATAAATAAATTTAATCCTTAAGTAAAAACTTACAATTCACTTTTCTAATACTAGCTATTGGTATCAACTTCCACTCTAATCCTTCGGGAGACCAAAAGTATCATTTTAAGAATTAAGGTGCCATTTGATTAAGAATTTTTATACCCTAATATTAGATTTGATATTTATTATTTGCCTACTTTTAATATCTTACTATTGTTATATATATATATATATATATATATATATATATATATATATATATATATATAAGTATTGACTTCCTTCTCAGTGAATTTAAATCAAACAATATTGCCACTCTTGATTCAATGGCTCTCTTATTGCTACGGTGATTGAAACGAGCGAGTTCAATTTTGTGTTAATTCATCTTGTAATATAGTCTTTAGTTCGCCACAGTTAACCACCAATGAATCACTTTTCACCATAATACACCGAAAATCCTCCGTCAAACTCAATAGTAATTTATAATAAATCGTCCAAATATGATCTTATGCATTTTCAATATATATAAAACATTTAATTTTACATATGTCTTTGTTTTTTTATGAAGAGAAAATTTTTTAAACCCTACGTCTCAACCTAATATTAAGAGGAAAAATACTTTACGTGTGTACTCTCATTTTCTATTTTCAACTTTTACTAAATTTGTAATCATTTGTATTGTGATCCACATGGACAAAGTAACTTTATCGGTGCACTACTTTTATCTACCATAAACAACGTAACCAAAATCTACGAGTGCTCCTCCAGTATTGCAACCGTATTTTGGTGTCTTTATACACACATTTTAGAAAGGGGAAAATGTATCCATTTGTAGTCTTAGTATTGTTTACCATAAACAATAGTAAGAGCATTCATATCTGTGCATCCTTCACGGTCATCTGCCCACTTAGGGTTATTGTCAGTTTTGTGGGGTCTACATTATAGGGAGAATTATCGTCAAAAGGTGAAGGTCAAAAGGTGAAGAACAAACAACACAGGGAGAAAGCTTGCGTGGACGCGCCTGATAGTTAATACTGTATTATTATAAAAATTAGTTTTGCTTTATTTTGTTTCTTTTTTCTCGCCCCTCTCATATTTACTACTATAAATGCTCTATTTACCCTCTTGAAGGGAGTTGGAATCGCTAGAGGAAGGACTTGAACCTTCAACCTTGTGATTAACAACCACACGCTCTAACCAACTGAGCTACTCCAGCAATATATCTTTAATTTTTAATTTAATAACTTTATTGACACTAGTATTTTCACATGTGCGTTGCACGGAATGAATTTATTATAATACTTTAAGAATAATATTTAGATTGATATACAAATATAAATTATAACAACGAATATTATATAGTACAGTTGATGAAATAACTTGTATCGATTATATTTTCTGATGTTATCCTGGGGGGTGTTTGGTTCGCACATAGGAATCGGAATCGGAAAGGGTATCAAATACTTGGTAATGGTAATGGGTTTTGATGAAAGTATTTAACATGTTTGGTAGTAGGGTGGAATGTGAATGGTTACTAATAGTAGTGCTTGAAAATGAATAAAGGAATGAAACCCTTATTGTATTTGGGTATGGGTTTTCCAATTGATGGGGTATTCGAAACCCATAGTAGTGTTCTAAAAACTTATCAACCAAACAACAACAATCACTTTCATACTCATTCCTATGGGCAAAACCCACTAACCAAACACACCCCTGCTTGAATTCGAGTAAATAATTGTCGTATTACTCGTGCGATGCACTGATAAAATGTTTTATTATATATTTAGATAATAAAATTAAAGATGAAATTATAAACAATTCTAATGTTATAAATAAAAAAAAAAATCAAAAGATCCATGTTTAATTTTTGAATGTTGCTAACTCTATTATACTTTCTCAACCTAATGAAGCATTAAAGAGTTAACAATGTCTCTACTAAGACTCGATCTCATAACCTCTCACATGAGAAAAGTCACTACATGCAATCCAAGCACAAAGTACTTGACTCTCATGTTTGATTGTAATTATACTAATATGGTAATTATTAGCATAATTACCATAATAATTATTAGGTAAATATACTAATATTGTACAATTATACTATTATACCTTAAGTATAAAAAAAATGTACATAAAATTTGTCACATTTATTAAGCTTTTATTTGCCATAATAATTATTAGATTAGATTTTATATAATACGTAATAGCTTGTGAGGTAATTTTGACGAGAAGTTGTTAAAAGTACAATTTTATTTCTATTAGTAGTACATACTAGTTCTTTTACGCGCTTGCGCGGATGGAATAATGTCCAATGATTATTTTTTAGTAGTGGTAGTTTTCCCTACATGTTTCATGCATTGTGAGATGTGTGTCGTAAGTTATCATGTGAAAGTATTGAACAAAATATTAATATTTATTATATTTGTATAAAATACTTGGTAAATAAATATATATAACATGTTTTGTATTATAACTTTGATATTTAATTACAGGATAATGTAAAAAGAAGACAATGGACAATGTAGTGTAATAAATTAATAAATTTGTAGGTAATGAATCTTTGAATTGTAGAAAATAAAGATAATATAACTAATCTCTTTTAAATTTTTATAATGAATATTTTTTTTAAAAAAAATAAAAAATAAAGGCTTTATAGACAATTAATTCTAAATTAATTAAATGCATATGTACTATTTTTTGTTGTAGCTACTAATTTATTTAATTTAATAAGAATAATAAAGTGGCGTACATATTTTTCATCAACCATAATGAAATCATTGATTTTTTAAATTAATTTATGTTCGTTGTTAAGACAAATTGTTTTTAGAGTTTGTCAATGACAATTGTTACAATTCTTTTCAATAGAGGATGATAATAAATAATTCAAAATATATAGTTACAATATATATTGTTATAATGATATAGTATAAATTAACTTACAAATTTCTTTAGTAGAAATTTTCATGCATTGATAAAATTCTGATGTGTAAACTTGTTCAATTGGAACCAATGGGATGTCAACATAGTCAAATTCTTTAAAAAATGGTCATATCATTTTAGAGTTCAGGGGTTATTGTATTTATAATCAACAACTTTGTAATTAGGTCACGCAGGTCTGACAATGATGTAAGAACAATTTTGTCCGATAAAAAATAATAGTATAATATTTGTAAAGTAATGTACAATTGTACCATTATAAAAATACTTATAAAAAATATTAATACCATAACTACCTAAATCATACCAATAATGCAAAAGTATAATTGAAATATTAAGTTTTATTCTGATCTAAATAATCAAAAGAAGATTAATTAAACGAAAAAAAAAAAAAAAAAAAAAAACTTAACCTAAATTTGTTTTTTTTTTTTAAATGCATAAAATTCAAATGATATTTAAAGTTATTAATTTATAATTTGTGATACTTAACTTTGAATGTTATGTATTTAGTCGGACTAATTATTTGACAAAAGATTATGTTAAATTTTATATTATATATATTTGGAATAAGGGTCAAATAAGTCATCCAACTGCACGCAATAATTCAATTAGGCCACTGAACCTAAAAAATTAACAATTGGGTCCCTAAACTAACAAATTTCAAACAATTCTTTCAATTTGAAGATTTCCAACAGGTTAACAGGTCATCCTTCTAAATTAATTATTTTTTTAAAAATAAATTTTTAAGATTATTATTTAAATTTTAAAAAAAAATTAAAAAAAAAAAAAACAAACAAAGAAAAAAACAGGACTGGCCAGAGACGGTTGTCTCCGACTGGAGTCTGTTTTTTTTTTTTTTTAAACAAAATTTAAAATTAATAATTTTTTAAAATTTATTTTTTTAAAAAATAATTAATTTGAGAGGATGATCTGTTGACCTGTTGGAAACCTTGAAATTGGAAGAATTGTTTGAAATTGGTTAGTTTAGGGACCTAATTGTTGGTTTTTTAGGTTTAGTGGCCTAATTGCATTATCATGTGCAGTTTGATGGCCTATTTGACCCTTATTCCTATATATTTTAATACATTTTAACATATTCGCAGTATATGTTTAACAATTATGCCAACTTTAATTGGGATGTGGTTCGAACCTAAAACATTTCTTATAGAAATTAATGAGTAAGTTAAAAATAATAAATAGTTAACGGAATATTTCATTACTAAAGTTTATACTAACGGAATTTAGGTTATTTAAGGGAAGAAAATAATATAATAAAGGGTAAATAAGAAAAATCATTAAATGGATAAAAAAAATCATTAAAAAAATACTAAAATCAAAATAATATGAACCATTCATTTTAAAAAACAATACTATTGACATTTTTTTGTTCCAGTTAAGGGCCTAACATTATTGACTCTTATTAGAATTGTAGATGTAGATGTAGATGTAGATGTAGATTGTAGATGTAGAGATAGAAATATAGATATAGATTACACAAACCTAAGTATTGTTGTTTATAATTTGCATATTCTCAAATATTATGGGAGGATTCGATTTGAGTTTTTTTTTTTTTTTTTTTTTTTTTTTTTTTTTTTTTTTTTTTTTACCAATTGGAATAATGACGGAATAATATTATTATTAAATAGGAATAGAAATAATATTGTTAAATTGGAGTAGAGACATACTTTTATTATTTTACTAGTATTTTCACCCGTGCGATGCACGAAATAGAATTGTTGTAATATATTAAGAATATTTAAATCGATAAAGAGTTAATTTCACTAGAGGTCGCTTATTTTTTCTGATAATTCCAAATTTAATCCTAGACTATAGTTATTAATTATTACAATTTATTCTTTGTTATAATTCTTACGTTAATATTCTTACTATTATTATTAACACTTAATTACTTTTAAATATTATTTTTACCACTTATATTATTATTATTATTATTATTATTATTATTATTATTATTATTATTATTATTATTAGTTTCTTTTCAAGTTTTGTTAGTATATAATGGCCGTGAGGTACACAATAATAATATAACCATAATTAAATATTCTTGTATTGTATTCCGTGAGTCACAATAATAATATAACAATAATTAAATATTTTTCAATTCTAATATTCTTCTAGGATTTCTATTATCATCATTAATTATTCCCTAATTTATCATAATTAAATAATTTGACCAATTATAAAGATAGATTATTAAATAATGCACGAGACAATTTTTTAATTAAAAAATTTAAAAATTCATTAATAAAACATAAGGTTCTCATAGTTTTTTCTTAGAAACTATTTAATAAAGCATTTTTTTAGAAATTGGTGGGCCAAACCGCCTACGGCTGTTTGCGGTTGATAGATCTCGAAAAAATACGCGATTTCAAAAGAACATTTGTCCAAAACGGACAACCGAGTCAAAAGTTATGTGTTGCTGAACTTTTGACACATCACAACTTTAACCCAGATTTATTGTACGAACGGGAAAGTAGAAATCAATATATTTTATTGGGAAGAGAGATTTTTTAGGAATTAGGGGTGAAGTTAAAATTTCAGGATTTTGTTATTATATATACTATAGACTATAGATGTGCAAAGTGAATTGTATTACACTATTTTAAAATTTTAGAATAGAATTTTTACCCAGAATTATTGTACGAATGGGAAAGTAGAAATCAATATATTTTATTGGGAAGAGAGATTTTTTAGGAATTGTGCAGGAAGTTAAAATTTCAGGATTTTGTTATTATATATAGTATAGATAGATGTGCAAAGGGAATTGTATTACGCTATTTTAAAATTTTAGAATAAAATTTTAACCCAGAATTATTGTACGAATGGGAAATAGAAATCAAAATATTTTATTGGGAGGAGAGATTTTTTAGGAATTGGGCGAGAAGTTAAAATTTCAAGATTTTGTTATTATATATAGTATAGATTTGTAAAAAAATGTTATCATGCTTTCTGATTTATAATGATTTGACATATAAAATGTTTGTACAATATTTTATAACATTTTTAATCTAATATAGTTAATGATACGGAATATTTTTATAATTTTTTAATTTTAATATTGTTATATTGTATTATGAATAAGAATTTTAATGTAAAACTGTTGTATGAATAAAAAAAAGTAGGAAACAATATATTATATTAGAAAGTGTATTACACTATTTTACAATATTGAGCAAAACTACTTTGAGCAAGAAGTTAAAATGGAGAATTTTGTTTTTATTAATAGAATAGATAGATAGATTATACACAACTTTAAATTGTAAAACATGATAAATGAGAAATTGCATTGTAGCTGTAGGTGGAATTCTCAAAATCTCTTAAGTAGAAAAAAAAAAAAAAAAAAAAAAAAAAAAAAAAAAAAAAAAAAAAGAGTTTTTAACATTCATCCTACCTCCTAAGAGGTCACTGAGTTATCGTGATTTATCCTCTCTATCCTTCACAAGGGACTTCACCTTTTGAGGGTGGAGATGATCTAATCAATCCCATCTAATCTTGCAACCCTTTGCTAAAAGTGTTTTAACGATATCAGCAGAAAGCATATACCTAAAAGAATGAGGCAGCTTCACCTTTTTAAGGGTTGCACAGCAAGCTCTGAGGGCAAGCTCAACACCATTTCCTGATACTCTCCCAACATTTACTAGCTTTGCATCCTGCAAGCACCTCAAGTTCCCCATCACCATGCACAGCCCCACATCTGATATTGAACACTCACTCAAATTTATCTGCACTCAACAACATAACAATCTTCTAAAATCAAGTTTCAATCTTGTGTACACTTAGGATGGGATGTCGTGAAATCTTAAACGAAATGGGAGTAACCCCATCCACGATGATTAAGGATATGAACTTGTAACCACAAGGTCATGAGTTCCAATCCCAACCCCCTCTTGGTTTGAACAGGTCAACTATGGACAACCTACGCTGGTTTACATTCTTGTGGTCCTTTGTCGGCTAGGGTCACAAGGTGAGACTCAGGCAAGGTTGAAAAAATCGCTAGGCGCCTGGGGACCGCCTAGGGCGCCTAGAGCACCTAGGTGGGCGCCTAGAGTGCCTTGGCGCCGATTAATTGGTAAACGATGCCTATGCGCGATTAGTGTAGTGGCTGCAGGTTTCCCCCATCAACCAAAAAAAAAAAAAAAAACTAGTAGAAATGCATAGTCTAGGTAGTCTAATTAAAAACATAGACAACAGGTTGAGTGTACCATATTTAACTAACTGGATGGTGCTAATTCTAACCAATGTTGAAAAAATCGCTAGGCACCCTCTAGGCAAGGGCGCTGGGGACCGCCTAGGGCGCCTAGAACACCTAGGCGGGCACCTAGGATGCCGACCTCCTAGCACTTAGGCGCCGATTAATCGGTAATCGGCGCCTAAGCGCGATTTTTGCAACACTGATTCTAACACAATATTATATGAAGTGGGATAGATATATTACACCCCTACAAAACTAGCACTAGGTGTTCATGATTAAATTTGTGAATTTATAATTACCTGTTGCAAATTTCTCGAGTGATAAGCAAGGGCCCAAAATCCCGAATCGCTGATGTTTGTACAATGTTTTAGATCCAGTTCTGCAAGTCTCTGGCAACCAGATGCAAGAGTGGTCAAGCCTGTGGCTGTTACGTTTAAAAGACCTCGTAACTCGAGGTCAGAGATTTCGGGTAGATGGCCTAGATACTCCATCCCTCTGTCAGTAATCTCGCTGCAATAAGACAAGTTGAGTTTCTTCAATTTCTTGCAACCAGTTGATAGAGCGTGTATTCCATCATCGCCTATCCCCGTACATCTGCAAATATTTCTAGAGATCAGAGGGGCATTCTTGCTTTACATGATCAAATTGGCTTGAAACTTGAAAGGCTAATTACTAAATTACCTACCGATATAGATCAAGTTCACGAATCTCTTTGCAGTTTAAAGCAACATAGTTCAGTCCTTTGTCCGAAATGTTAGTGCATAGTCCCAATTTTAGACAAAGCAGCTTTGAGCACTTGGACAGATAATTGAGTCCTTCGAAAAGGAGAGTTGAGAATCACAATCAAAAATTTCATCGATCATTGAATCTTTAGAAAAAAGAAGGAAGCTTTGAAACTCACCAGTGTCATTAACTCCAGGACAATCGGTAAGATCAATCTCCTCGAGTAGGAAGCTTCGAGACCCGAGAAGATCAAGACTCTTCTCCGTTAGAAAGTTGCAGCACTCCAACTTTAGGCAAACAAGATCCCTACAAGATTCAGTTATTGCCGAGATTGCAGTATCTGAGATGTCACCACAGCACGTAAGATTTATTACTTTTAAATTAACACATCCCGACACCAAGTGCTCAATTCCACCGTCGGTTACTCCTTTGCATTTTCCCAGTCCAATTTCTACCAAAAACTTGCAATTGGTGCTAATTATTTTAAAGCACGTGTCAGAAACAGGTGCCCCATCAATGATGAGTTTCTTCAGATTCATTACATCCACCAGCTGGTTGATGAAGCTTGTAGGAAGCTCCTGAAGCATCAAGTTTAGCAATTCAAATTACAACGTGATTTTAAGAAAACCCCACAGAAAAAGATCGAATTTTCAAACACTTAACTGGAAAACGCACTCACATAGAAGCAGTAACTGGCATGGATCTGTCGAATGCCCGAATGTCCACTCACGAATGAAGCCAAAGCAGAAAAACTCAGTTTGTCACACCTCGATATGTTCAGGTCCTATCATCCGGACAAAGAGTTAGCCACTCCAAAAAGTTGACTCAACGACATACCAAAACTACAATATTCATTCAACGTATTATGTAGCAGCATCGAACTTAAGAATCCTTCAGAAATTGCATCTACCTAGTTCTTCTTAGGTCAACATAAAATCTGTATATCAGCTACTGAACAATCAAAACATGATTTCATACCCAGTAAAAATATTATCCCCCCTTCTGTCCTATTTCACCTGTCATGTTTACTATTCATTCGTCAAACCAACTCATTTACTTCACTTCTGTCCTATTTCACCTGTCATGTTTACTATTCATTCATCAAACCAACTCTTTTACCTCCCTTCTGTCCTATTTCACCTGTCATGTTTACTATTCATTCATCAAACCAACTCTTTTACCTCCCTTTTGTCCTATTTCACCTGTCATGTTTACTATTCATTCGTCAAACCAACTCTTTTACCTCCCTTCTGTCCTATTTCACCTGTCATGTTTACTATTCATTCATCAAACCAACTCTTTTACCTCCCTTCCGTCCTATTTCACCTGTCATGTTTAATATTCATTCGTCAAACCAGCTCTTTTACCTCCCTTCTTCCTATTTCACCTGTCATGTTTACTATTCATTCGTCAAACCAACTCTTTCTTCTTTGCTTATTTTCTTTATTATTTTTAAATTTAATTTCTTGTGTTTAATAGTACTTTTAATGTAGTTTCAAAATATATAAATTCTATATACTAATACTGAACCTAATATTATGAAAAATTGAATAAAAATAATCTTGCTGAAGTCTCGTTAACCAAACCAGACACAGATGAAGTACTAATTAGCAGTGTATGAGAGTTCTCTACCATCTCTCAATCCAGTGATACCAATGAGAAGGTCATGAAATGCAATTTTCACTGTAGAAACTAATTTCAGCATTGGCCCAACCAAAAAGAAGCAGAACCTATGCAAACAATACATATCTAAAGCTAAACTAAATGCATGCAGGTCTATATTCGTTTATACCTGAAGCAAAGGACAGCCTTTTCCAAGATAATGCAAACCTGAATCATCAACTGCTCCACAGCCCACCATAGCCAAAACCTCCAGTTTTTGCATACTACTAATGGATTGCAACGACTCGTTTGTGACCTAAACCAAACTCATTTCATGATTTCAATATTAGCATATGATAATACATAGTATATGTATGGAGGAGGAGGAGGAGAGAGAGAGACCTTTGAGTAAGAGATATCTAGAAGCTTCAAGTGTGGGCACTTTTTGGCTAAAAGATCAATGCCGAGATCGGTGATTTCGAGGCACCATTTCAAGCTCAGCTTCTCGAGACCGGAACACCCGACGGCAACCTTAGCCAAACCTACGTCGGTTACGCCCAGGCATTTATCCAACCTCAGATCCCTCAGCCTCGCCGCGCACGACAGCGCGGCGGCTTCGCGATCCCCGAAATTGCAGCAGTACGAGACGTCGACGGCCTCGAGAAACGGGCAAGACCTCGCCAGCATCTCCAGCCCGTGGAATCTCAGCCCGGCGCAGCGGCTTAGCACCAGCCTCCTCACCCGCGCGGCCCGGCCCGACCCGTTCCCCATCAGCGCCGCCATCGCGGCGTCGTCGATGCGGGGACAGACGGAGAGGTCGAGCGAGTCGACGCGCGGGAACTTGGCGAGCAGAGGCTGGATGAACTCGGGGCGGAGGATCCGGAGGTGGGTCCGGTGGAGCGAGTCAACTCGTAAGAAGCTCCGGCAAACCGCCCGGAAAGATCTCCGGTCGGCGTCGTCATCGGCGATAAAGGACAAAATCCGACCCAGAACGTCGTCGGTGAAGAGAGACAGTATGAGAGAAGGCTCAGATGACATCCTAGGAAAAAGCGGAATGGGTTTCGCCGGAATTTATGTGGGAACGAAGAGGAAGAGGAGGCGGAGGTTGAGGAGAGGCTGAAGTGTAGAGGAAGAAAGAGAACGACCCGACCCAAAACGCTTCTTCCGGTTCAAAGAACTCTTCATTGTATGGTTCGCCGCCGATTTGAATACTATTGTTCTTTAATAAAACTTTCTGGGAAAGTAATTAGCAATCAGCTGCAATAGAGCGCGGCGGCCATACGGGTGGCGCCGCCTGCATCAGAGGCTTTACTTTATACGGATATAAGTGGGAGGGAAGAAGGAGCTGAGGATGATAAGCGATCTGGGTCAATAATAAGGGGTCAAGCTTTGATAAGTCACGACGTCACGTTGATAATAACTTTTCAAAAAAAAAAAATCTAGGGAATAAGGTCCTAGCTTACTCGGCAAATTTTATTGTAGAACATGATTTATGTAACATTGACCATAATGTATAATATAATTTAGTTACATTTCAGTTTCATTTTACAATGAGCAAATTTTATTGTGAAACATAATCTATGGGTGTATTTAATTAATGAATTTTGCCCATAGAAATGGGTACGAAAGTGATTGTTATTATTTAGTTGATAGGTTTTTAGAATGCTACTATGGGTTTTGAATACCCCATCAATTGAAAAATTCATACCCCATCAATAAGGTTTCATTCTCTTATTCATTCTCAAACACTACTATTAGTAACCATTCTCATTCCACCCTATTACCAAACATGTTAAATACTTTCACCAAAACTCATTACCTTTACCAAGTATTTGATACACATTCTGATTCCGATTCCCATGTGCGAACCAAACACACCCTATGTAACAACATTGACCATAATCACTGTTGCAAAAATCGGTCTAGGCGCCCCTAGATTGTGGCGATTTCCCTCATAGGCGTCCGCGTAGCGCCTAACTCAGCCGACTTGGCCGCCTAGCGTCTAACTTGGCCAAGTTAACTCGTTCATTTCGATCGAGTTAACCCGGTCAGCTCGGCCTTGCTATTCTTTTTTCATTATATATATACCCGTATACTAGTTTGATACTTTGAATCTTTAGATGATTGAAGTATTTGAGTATTTTTAATTTTTAATATTGTTTTGAGTAAATACCCAAAATGGTCCCTCGACTATAGCTAAATTCACAAATTGGTCCTCAACTTTCAATTTCACCCAATTAAGTCCTTAACTTTGTAATTTTAACACAATTTGGTCCTCTGTCTATTTGACCGTTTGTTGACTGTGATTTTTGAGATATATATGTAATTTCATGGTCCATCGTCGGTTTTTTAAGGTTTCGGTTGCATTTTCAGACCGCACTGTTACATTTGAATCCACTGTCGAAAGCAGTCTACCAAACCCAGTCACCTTCTTCATCCTCCATTTGGATTCAATGTAGTTGAATTCGTACCAGAGCGAAGAAGACGACGTGTTTTCGAACCGGTGCAACGTCATCCTGGAGGCCTTCACGTGCTCCGACGAGAGCTGAAGGTTCTTCTGGAGATCGTCGATCACGGTCAACAAACGGTCAATTAGATGGAGGACCAAATCGTGTCAAAATTGCAAAGTTAAGGACTTAATTAGGTGAAATTGAAAGTTGAGGACCAATTTGTGAATTTAGCTATAGTCGAGGGGCCATTTTGAGTATTTACTCTATTGTTTTGATATTATGACTTATGAATTATCATTATTTCATTTATTTGGATGTGTTATTTGATTTAATGTTGAAAACATCCTCATTAAAATTGTCAAACTGCAAGACTGCCACTATTTTTTTGGCTCTCGCCAAGCGCCGCCTAGACTGCCTAAGCGCTAGGCGCTGCCCAGACGCTCGACTAGCGCTTAGCGCCTACTGCAATCATGACCATAATATATATATCATTTTAATTACACTTCAGTTTCATTTGACAACATTATTATGTATTCTAGTTTCATTTTCTTTCTATACTAGTTTCATTATAGCAATATTAAAGTATTATTTTAATTCTACTATAGTTTCATTTGATAATATACATTATTGCTTGAGCTCTTTTTTATTTTATTTTATTTTTTACACATACTAGTTTAATTATAGTAATGTTGAAGTATTATTTTAATTGCACTTCAAGTCATTTGACAATATATGTTATTGTATGACTTTAGATTTTAGTTTCATTTTTCACGCACACTAGTTTCATTATAGCAATACTAAAATATCATTTTAATTATACTATAGTTTTATTTGATAATAATGTGCTATGTTTTTTAGTTTCATTTTCTACACACTTTCATTATTGTAACACTAAAATGTCATTTTTTTTTTAATTCTACTACAATTTTATTCGATTATCATGATCTACAAAGCGATGTGTTGACCGTAATCCACTACATAACAATTGAACTTACTCGACGAGATACGAAAATATAATTAATTCATCCAAGTGCAATCAAACCAAAATGACAAGTACAATAGGAATTTTTTTAATTAATTTTTCTATGAATTTGAGCTAGACAATATTTTTCCACAAAATAAATTACTTACGTTTATTCTTCAAAATTTTAGAAATCAATTAAATTCCATTTACTTTGGAACCAACATTATTTTATTTTTTAAAATTTAAAATTAAAATGCTAAATCTGATTAAATTAATGTCGATCATAAAAGTAAATTTGAAAATAATACGGATTACGGAAAAAAAAAACTTGTGTCTAACCGGATAGCGTCAGATCTGAAATTGGACCACTATATCAAACATGGATCACGGATTTGAAGTCAAACAAATCTAGACCCTAGAATGGTTGTCCTGATCAGAAACCAAGGGTGAAGATGCAAAGACCAATAGCGTCAGATCTGAGTACAGATAATGTACTACGTTCACGGCTCAAACGCAGCATAGCCATAGGGACATAAGGGTGATTGTGACAGGGAAATGATATGCATCTACACAAAATTCTGTATTAAATTTGAATTCTACAACAGACTCTCAAATTGTACTCCCTCATTTGTACTCCCTGAAGTGGCAAACTTGAATTGGTTATTTTCAACATGTGGGTTCACAGAAAAATCTCTACATCAAGAACATGTGAGAAAGAGTACAAGTTGGGAGTATAAAATGCGAGTGCACCAAGTATTTTCCATTAAATTTTACACCAAAAAAATATTCCTAGTATATTTTTATATTAAATTTTTTTCATTTCTAACTCATTACACCAAATTTTATTTTTTCACTAAAATAATTTATTTTCTCATAAATTATATTTATCTTTAAATATTTTAATATAAAATATAATTATAATGCAAATATTATGTTAATTTTGTTTAAAGTAATTTTAGATTTAATTTGCTTTAATTTTATTAAATTTATGCTTTATATAGTTTAATTTTTAATTATTCAATGTATAATATTAATTTTATTTTAATCGTGTTGATAAGCTCTTCTAAATGATATAATTTATTTTCAATAATATAAAATTTATAAATAAAAACAAAGAGTAATTTGGGAATAAAAAAAACAACACCAATTTGGTGTGAGATGAACAATGCATCAAAAAATTTGGTGATGCACTGTTCATGTCTCACCAAATATTTGGTGGGATGTGTGTTCTTTGGAGATCATTTACACTATTTTTTTTTACCGTTTTGGTGATTTGGTGTGTCCATTGCAGATAGTTTTAGTAAATATAAAGTCACCAGTTTAATTTTTAATACCTGTAACACATTTTTAATCGAGTCTCTTATAATTTTATATAGTATTGTAAACATGTATTAATATATTAATTAAGATCCTCCGAATATAGTGACATTATCAAGTTTAGTTTCAAAATTTTAATTTAATGACTCGTGATCTTTTAAATTTCAAATTTAACCAGTCATATCCTTATATTAGTTTAAGTAATGATAAAATTAGGATCAGAGCTGATTAAAAATTTGAAAGTTAGAGAATTATGAGTGGTTAACTTGAAAATTGAAATATCATTAATGGTATAACTTGAAAGTTAAAGGATCATGGCTCAAGGGTGATTAAATTAAAATTTTAAAATTAAATGTGACATTGTGAGTGTATCACTATATTTGAAGGACACTAAGTGGCTTGTGGTTCATTGGTATCAGATTGCTCCCCTATGTGGGAGGTCTAGGTTTTGAGCCTTGTGAAGGACTTCAGCTAGTATTAACTATTAACTTAATATATTTAATTTCATGGGAGAAAAGAATAAAAAAATAATAATTTATTTTAGAGAATTAATAAAAATATATTATTCCTTCTCAAAAAAATAAAAATATATTATGGTAATATAAAAAGTAAAATGTGAAAACATTAGCGATGCAATAAAGTAGAGATGAGTTGAAATTGTCACAGCTGGCGTGGGAGACCAGCTAACGTGCGGAGAGACCGTACCTATCCGCAACCGTACATTCTTCCGCAAATATGTTTTTTTTTTTTTTTTTTGAAGTAAAAGTAAATATTCCGCGAAATCTGACGGGTGATGTGGTGCGTGGGGACCACTCCCCGGCAATTTGTCCTTCCATTTCTAGAACAGGATTCCCCACTATGTCCCAGTAGTGTCCCACTGATATTTGGTTTTCACTAAGACAACCTTATCAATTGGGTTATTTGTGACTTATTTGTGGACTCGAGCATCCACCTCATCCTCAATTATTTTATTGAGTCATAAAATTTTTTATTTACATTAATTTTAATTTTTTTATGAGTTATTTGTAGACTTATCATTTAACCTACTATATTTTAATTATTTCTTTATCTATTTTATTTATATTTTAATTTTAATAAGAAATAGAAACATGCATACTGTATATGCGTAAAAATGAGAATTCAAAATGGAATGGTAAAACAAAATAAAAGAAAATAATAAAAAGTTAGCTATACTATACAAATTCATACGGTAATTATAAAATAAAATAAAATGATAATTAAAACTAATTACTTAAAAATTAAACTACAACGCGATTTAATATTAATCAATTACAAAGCGATTAAAAATAAAAATTTGGTGAAAATTGAAAACTTGTTTGAAATTGACAATTTTGAGAAGATGGTTGAGAAAAAGGAAAATTGAATTGTAAATTTGGATTGATAGAATTGTCTTTTTCCATTATGATAAAAGGAATTGAGTAGAAATGGAGAGAATAATATGAATGAATTGAGGAAGGATAAAATGTGAAAAAATTGCGAAGACTAATGGTATTTATAGAAACATATATATTACTTTTATTATTTTAAAAAAAGGTTAACCGTTGCCAGCAAGAGCCGGAAATGTAGCCGTTGCTGGCAATGGATACAATTCTGGCCGTTGCTCGGCCAGCAACGACCAGAATTATGCGGGCGGGTGTAGCACGCGCGCCCGCTGGGTGGGCGGTGAGACACAACTGCGTCTCACTGCTTTATTATTATTATTATTTTTAAAAAAATTTCTGACATTAAACCACATTTTGCATGCTCATTCTTTTCCAAATAACCCATTCCCACATCAAGTATTATCTTTGGCTTGAGTGATTTATTGTAGAAATAACTCCACTTGAGCTACTAATGTGGATGCTCTTATTAAGACATACATACGTTTTAATTTTTATAAGTAATTCTACTTGTATTTCCAATTCCTACTTTCATTTTCTACTATATATGATTTGACATGTTTTGATTACTCAATTTTATAGGGGGTCATGATTTTTATCTATTTCTTTTTTTATTCCTCTAATCAAATTTGAACACAAATTAGAGTAAGTTTTTGGAAATATATGAAGTATTTTTCAATTTTTATGGGTTGTTTGGTTGGATGTAATTGCAATTTAATTACAACATAATTATTTAGTCACTCAAATTATAGTGTTTGGTTGGAGGGAATTGCAATTCCCTCATTTTGTTGAATTGCAATTCATACCCTCCCCCATATGAATTGCAATTCAATAGGAAAATGAAAGGGAAAAAGGAAGAAAAATACTTTTTTTTTTTTACCCTTGATTATTATTAGTATTATTATTACAACATTTTAGTCTTTATACCACTTCTTATCTTCTCATTCACAATAATTCTATTCATCCCTACCAAAAAATGTAATTTGAATTCTTACTTTATTCTCACATTATTCTTTTCCCACGAATAACAATTCCTTCTCCCTTAATTCATTCATTCCAACCAAACGTCCTATTAAGGGAGATACTTTCTATTTTATTATTAATTTCTGGGATAAGGGTCAAATAGACCCTCCAACTATATACTAAAGTGCACTTACACCCTTGAACTAAAAAATCTCCAATTAGACCCTTAAACATGTTAAAATTGTGCAATTCACATATTTAATAGGTTACCAAAAGGTAACCAATAGGTCAATGGCATCTCATTAAAAAAAAAAAAAAAAAAAACTAAAATTTTTTTTAAAAAAAAAACAAGAAAACAAAATTCCGGCGACGGAGAACTAGAGAAGCCGGATTTGAATGGAGCACAATTGTCGTGGCTTATTCTTCGTCCAAATATGGACGGAGAAGCCTTTGCAGTTGGTTACACGGAAGAAGAAAATGAGAATTACCATATAATTGGTGAGACGGGTCGAGTCGGGTCAGATCAACATGCGAATGTCATACTTATATGCTCAAATGTAATACTAATCAGGAATAAAATGTTTGTTACTGATAACGAAAAATGTAATACTTTTTGTGGAAAATGTCAGCTTCTCCCTTCCACTCTCAACTCTTTTCTTACAAAAAACTCTGCTAACACTTCCATAAAAGGTTGAAGTGCTTGCCCGTTGTTCTAGTTCATCGGACTATATGTTTGAGTGCTTAAACACTATAGTCGTAATCCGTTTCGGCCCTACTGCTGATATTGGTGTTGTTGTCCTAGAGCTTCACAAACTCACAAAAATATCCCCGTTGAATGAGTTCTTCTATTTGTCTCTTCGAAATGTTGCACTCGTGAATGTTGTCCCCAATCTGGCGGTGGAGTCGACAATATTTATTACTTTGGTCCACCTTCGAAGAGACTTTCATGCATTCATTTGAAAATTAGACTATCCTCATCTCTACTTCCCTTCTTTGATGAAGCCGAGCCAGACACTTGGTTGGTTAGAGTCATTTTCTCAGACTTTCCTCCTGCCTTTCCTTCCTCTTCTTCTTATTGGTCTCCTTTGCTTTAATTTAGTGAAATGGTTAGCCATCCTCATCAACTCGCCATAAGACCAAGAATAACTAGTGTTCAAGCGTTTGTAGAATTCTCCCAACCTCAGTGCCCGGGTGAAAAATATAACAGCTACTTTCTCATCAAAATCATACAAATTGTTCACTTCTTTCTTCCATCAAGCTACAAAGTCCCTTAGACTTTCTCCTTTGGTTTGTCTGATAGTACACAAATAAGCAAAGTGTTTCTTGCACTGAATGTTGTTAGAGAAATACATCAAGAAGTTGTTTGACTGCTCGACAAAACTTTGTATTAACCCATCTGGAATTGTGTTGAACTAATTTTATGTCATGTTATCACCATAGTCGCTTTATACCTTGTCATATGTACACGCGGGTTAGAGGCCCCAGTGTAGGCCTTGATGTCCGGAAGCCTATGGTCTTTAGGGAGGGAGCATCTATTATACATAGAGTAAATGATGTTGTCATCCTTACTTTAGGTTTGTGTGATTGCTCCTTGCCTCTACTCTCTTCTCTAATTTTTTAATCTTTTTTTTTTTCAGGTACTTGATCACATCATCTTGCCCGCTCAAGGTTGGTCTTTGTACACTGAACTTGCGTGAGGTTGGCCCACTCGAGTCACATATCCTTTCTAAGTGTTAGGAATGTTCAAGCCTAGTTGATGACCCATTGGCCCCTAGTGTGACCCTAACCTCTCCTAGTCCGACACACTTTTGCCCAACCGTTCCAGTACGGGCCTGGAACCGGCGGTCGTCCAGCTAACCCACCTCATTAAACACCCTCACCCTCATTTCCGTACGTTGGCATTGGCCCCTAGCTCTTCTTCCTTGGGTTCCTTCTCGTTGTTGGGTTCTCTCATGTCGCGATGATATCACCTCAACTTCATATTAGAGTGGCAGCAGGGAAACCAGGTTCTGCACCCCTGCCACCAAGTGAGTTAGTTTTCCGCTGCTACTTGCTGAATGGCTTAGATACTTGCTTGGAGGTCCATAGGCGAAGCGGAAATGGTGCTCTGAGCCCTTGCTCCTTTCTACCATGATTGTTATAGAGTTGGTCGTAGAGATCATGTGAGTTTGTCGATCGATCGTGTCCACTAGCGTTGTCATTGGGGTTCATGCTGCAGGAACCATGGGAGTTGCATGATCCATATCGTGCCATTGCTCAGAGCTTGTTGATGAGAAAGAAAGACGTATATGATAGCCTGCTTGAGAGTTCATAGCAAACTCTCAATGAAAGCACCAATGACGGTAAGAAATGTTACTGAAAATGTTAGTGCGTAAGTAAAGAAAGACAAGTTGTATTTCTTAAGTTCTTAGTACAAGATTGAGCGTATCCCCCTTGCTATCACATGGCCTAAGGTTTTATACTATACAATGGCTATTGAGTATAACAATTATAATAATGAGCACAACTACCTTCTAATAATTGTGTTTCTCCTTCATAAGTGTGTTGGCCTCCATAACTGCTGCTTCTTAATAAGGCGGTGCTATAATAAGTGTCTTGCGCTTAGTACAATCGCTCCCAGCTTTGCTTAGCTCCTGACGCACTGTTACTATTTGATTGCCTTAATCAGTTTGACGAATTAGGCCAAGAATGCACAGATCGAACCTGAAATCAGTATGATTATTCAATAATCTTGTAACCATGAGTTGGGCCAGAGTCATCTTTCTTGGTAAATGTTATCTCACTCTTTACATTTTGTCAATGGATTCATAACAACTAATAATGAGTTATTTGTACTATAAATATACCTATTAAATCATTAATAATTTCATTTTCTTAAAAAGATGAATGATAATTATTGCGAAGTAAAGATGATAAGCAATCGATGCAAAATCTCTTGCAAACGCACCCCATCCATATTGGATAGCTTATCACATCCAATCAAAGACAAGCAAAATTGAGTGGTATCTACGTTGTTGACCCATTTTCCAAAAAAAAAAAGAAAAAAAGAAAAAGAAAAGGTGATTGCATGATGTTGAGAACCATGCATTGCATGTCAACCATCACGTACTGCAATACGCTTCTACGATCCATCCAAATATAATTTAGAAAATTTCTTTTTCTACCTTAGCTTAATATTGTGTACGGTTCATTAATTCATTAGCTCCTAGTTAGATAAATGCAAAATTTTAGGTGATTTTAGTCTGCTTTCATAATTAATTAAGTTCATAAAAGAAAAAAGAACTCCGTTATTTTCTATTATGTTTAGAGAAAATTGTTTTTTTTTTTTAATAGGTTATTTAATTGTGTACGGTTAGTCAAAGAGCAAAATTCAATTTTAGGTATTGATTATTGTGACATTGCTATATTTAGTCTTTTTTTTTTTTTTTAATTTTGTCTAATTACATTCTAACTTTTATTTGTTAGCCACAATTAGTCCTTGATTTACATTTGTATCATTCAATCGTTTAATAAAAATGGTTAACATATAATTTTATCATTCAAGCATCTTGTTCTATTACATATTTTATCTCTCTTCTGTAAACTCTTATAATTGAATGATGAAATTACATGTTACTCCTCTTGATTATTGGTGGAATTTAAATGACATATTAATTGTAACAAGTAAATGAAAGTTAAAAATGTGATGAAACAAAATTAAGGGTCGGTTCGAAAACCTGAAAAATATTTTCCAAAAAATGACTTATTTTTTATAAAATATTTTAACTTTCTAGTGTTTGGTTGAATATAAGAAAATTGTCTTTTTCTGTTTGGTTGAAAATTAAGAAATTACATTATTTTTCCTGTTTGGTTCATTTTCTTGAAAATGAACATATGATTTGTTATATATAATAATAATAACAATAACAACAATGATCTAATGATCAAGGACGGTCAACCGCTACGCAGAAGTAGAGGAAGCCGATAATAAGAAGAGAGAAGAGGAGGAAGGCAAGGCAGGGGGAAAGTCCGATAAAATGGTTCCAACCAACCAGGTGTCAGGCTCGGCTCCATCAAATAAGGGAAGTAGAGATCAATCCTCAGGAGGACCCCGTTTGATCCCCTTGCGTTATTTAACCCCACTGATCCATCTGGTTGGCGTAATCCTGGACCAAGCCGAGGAGATAGTGATGGTGCAGTTCCCAGATGAGTGCATGAAAGTTTAATTTCCCCTAAGGTAGACCAAACCAAATATTGTCGGTTTCATCGGTAGGTTGGCCACGATACTAACGAGTGTCACGTTCTGAAGAGACAAATAGAGGAGCTCATTCAGATGGGATACTTCACTCAATTTGTGAAGCATCCAATGCAATAACAACAACACCATCAACAAGGCCAACCTAAAAACGTATGGTGAAAGGGAGAGAGCCCCGAGCCATCCACCTCTGACACAAAAAAGAGGGGGTACAATTAGATCATGGAAGAAAGAGAAAAGGAGTTAGAGGAGGAACCCGCGAAACGCAAAAAATATGTTATCGCTAAAACACATAAGAAACAATAAGATTATTGATGCAACTATTGGTCATGGTCCGCCATGATAAATTTTGTTGAATAAAAAAAAATGTTTATACTCTTGTCCACGGAACCCTTTGTGTTAGTATAGTAGGAAGCCTGTCCTCATCCACCATGACCGAGGCCAGAAACAAAGAAGGGAGGCTGAGGTCGTGTCCTCGTACTCATTTGAATGAGGCATGTCCTCACACACTCTATTCCCTAAGGGCCGGCACGGGATCCAATCCCGCTAGCTACTCGACGGATGGACATTTTCTTGGTCAAGCTCAAAGCTTGGTTACGAAAACGCTATACCCTAAGGGCCAGTACAGGGTCTGACCTCGCTCACTACCCTATGGAAGAGCTGACCTTTAACCGAGTCCACGGCTGACCAAAGTGAGCTATAAACACCGGAAAAAAAACAAAACAATAAATAAATAAAATTAAAAAAAAAAACAAATCAATAAAAAAAAATAAACGCATAGCCGAGGCCGTCCTCAGTCTCTGCTACCAGTCGAGGCTGTGCCTCGACCTTTGACATGGCTGAGGTAGTCCTCGGCCACCAGCTGAGGCTGCGCCTCAGCCCCTACCATGGCCGAGGAATTCCTTGGCCATGGTGGCTAAGGCCATCCTCGACCATAGTGGCTGAGGCAGTCCTCGGCCAAGGCCTCTACCATGGCCGAGCCCGTGCCTCGTTCCCGGCAACAAAAAAAAAATTAAAAATTATTATTATAAAATGTTGAGTTTGTCTCATATATGGATTAGGAATATGAGTTTGTCTCAACAGAAGGGGATAGATTATGATGAGGTTTTCTCTCCTGTTGTTAGACATACTTCTATCAGATTAGTACTTGCTTTGGTAGCCATTTGGGATTTGCATTTGGAACAAATGGATGTGAAAACTGCTTTTTTACATGGTGATTTAGATGAGCAAATTTACATGAAGCAACCTGAAGGGTTTGTTAAACCTGGAGGTGAGCACCTGGTTTGTCGACTCAAGAGGTCTTTGTATGGGCTGAAACAGGCTCCACGGCAGTGGTACAAGCGGTTCGATGCTTACATGATTCAAATTGGCTATACACGTTGTGAGTATGATTGTTGTGTCTATGTTAAAAGCCTTGGTGATGGTTCTTTTATTTTTCTGTTACTGTATGTGGATGATATGTTGATCGCTGCTAAGAGTATGAATGATATTGCTGCATTGAAAGTTTTGTTGGGTCAGGAATTTGATATGAAAGACTTAGGAGTTGCACAGAAAATTCTTGGCATGGAAATTCACAGGGATAGAGGTGCAAGAAAGTTGTGGCTAACTCAACAGAGTTATATAGAGAAAATTCTTGACAGGTTTGGGATGAATAAGTCTAAACCGGTTAGTACCCCTTTGGCTAATCATTTTAAACTCTCTTCCAATCAGTGTCCCCAAACAGTTAGTGAGATTGAAAATATGGCAAAGGTTCCTTATGCTAGTGCAGTTGGCTGTTTAATGTATGCAATGGTTTGTACTCGACCTGATTTGGCTCATGCTGTTAGCCAAGTTAGTAAGTACATGTCTAAACCTGGGAAGCAGCATTGGGAAGCAGTTAAATGGATTCTCCGGTACTTAAGGGGCACTATGGAGCATGGTATTGTATTTAGGAGTCAACAGAATGAGCATGTACTCATGGGATATGTGGATTCTGATTATGCTGGTGACATGGATAATAGACGGTCTACGACAGGGTATGTTTTTACTCTTGGGGGTGGTCCTGTTTGTTGGAGATCATCAGTTCAGTCAATTGTAGCTTTGTCTACAACTGAAGCAGAATACATGGCTGTGACTGAGGTAGCTAAAGAGGCTTTGTGGCTTTCAGGTTTGATTAAGGAGTTGGGTATTGAGCAAGATGGAGTTCAATTACACTGTGACAATCAAAGTGCCATTTTCTTAGCTAAAAATCAAGTATACCATGTCAGAACCAAACATATTGATGTAAGGTTTCATAAGGTCAGAGAGTTGGTTGCTTCTGGTGAGATTTTGTTGCAGAAAATTCATACAAGTGAGAATGCAGCAGACATGTTGACAAAGGCAGTTACTAGTGACAAGTTCAAACACTGTTTGGACTTGTTGGGTGTTTCCAGATGTTAAATGAACATGGTGGTCCTAATCCAGGGAGACTATGAGATGAGTTTTTTCTCCTAAAGGGCTTATTTGCGAAGGTGGAGATGGTTAGATAAGTATTTTCTCCTAAAGGGCTTATTCGCCAAGGTAGAGATTTGTTGAGTTATCTTTTTCTCCTAGAGAGCATATTCGCCAAGGTGGAGATTTGTTGTGTTTGTCTCATATAAGGATTAGGAATATGAGTTTGTCTCATATAAGGAATAGGAGTGAAAGGGAGATTATATGCCTATAAATATAATCAATGTATCTCATCACCTAGGACACCATCACAAATAATAAGAGAATACTTTCACTCCCGTGGATGTAGGCACATTGCCGAACCACGTAAATCTTGTCTTCTTTACTTTTCTGCCATTATTATTTTTCTTGTTCTTGTTAATCTCAACATAAAAAATGAAATAATAAAATTTCTACTCGTCCCACTTCTTTACACTCGTACTCTGCGGACAGAGAGGCTGGTTAGGGGATATTCAATGAGCATACACTATCATTACTCCCTAGCTGACTCCACTACGCTCGCAGTTCAAGAGTAGGGGGGCTGGTGACAGGTTAATTAGGCAGGGCACTGGATCGTACCCCTGACTCGGTGCTATTGATCTAACTTGAGAAGTCAAAGAAATTAACACACTGTAATGGCCAAGCAGAGAGTAGTTATTAGGAGCATCGTAGGAATTTATGGAGGGCCAACACAATTATGGAGGGGAGCGCACAATAATTACTAAGGAGCCAGCCGAGGGATATAATAGGAGGCCATTGTGCAATTATTGTAACCGTTACAACTTACAAGTTTATAGTATAAAGGATGAACCCATGTCACATGAGAGGGGGACTCTATGAAAATATTGTACTCTAAACATAATAATACAATTTGTCTCTGTTCACTTATACATAAATATTATCTGGTAACATATTTACGGTCAATTATAGATAGATTATATATCACCACTGTTTGCCAATTACTTGTTTGTTTTAAATTTACTAAATAATCAACATAATTAATTATTCGCTTCTTTTCTTGCAGAGTATGAGTAACCTTTTTTATCAACAACATTTTTGCAATCAAATAGTAAAACCAACTTACCCTTTTGAATAATTGGCAACTTATAACTAATTCTCATAGAATTATCTATTGGGCTTCTTGTATTGAATCGGTTAGCTATAAATAATTTAAACTGATTAACGTACTTGTAGACTAGGTAAAAAAAAAAAAAAAAGGCTTCACCCAAAGCTATTTTTCAGTAGCAGTTGTAGGCTTTTAAGTCAAAATTATAACTAATTCACAATACCCATTATTGGACACAAATAAGTTCAAATAAATTAATATCACAAACTGATTAGCCATAAGACATTAATTAATTAATGAAATCAGATCCCCTAACCAAAAGTTGAAACTCTCTTCTTAATATATATATATATATATATATATATATATATATATATATATATATATATATATATATATATATATATATAACGGATTAGGTGAAACGGTTCTCTTAGATGAAAAATAAGGTTTAATATCATCCATTGATTCAGTCTAGATCAAGGGTCATAATGAAGTTATTTTTTTTTTAAAAAAAAATGTGGTGACATTATTGTAATTTTGTATAAGTTAATTTTTTTTTTTAATCTTTCATATCATTTTTTTTTTCTTCTTGCAAAGCACAATGTTGTACACTTCAGAGCACAATGTTGTGTCTTCTAGAGCACACTGATTGATGTGCCTTTCAGATCACATTAATTTTCTTCAAGTGCACATTGTTGACCTTTCAGAGTACATTGCTGAGCGTACAGAGCATATTGTTGTGCCTTCGAAGTGCATATTATTTTACCTTGGACTACAAATCGTTGAGCCTTTCAGAGCACATTGTTGAGTTTTCCAGAGGTGACAAACTTCTTTTTTTTTTTTAAATAAGTTAATCTTGATCACTAATTACTAATTTGACTTGAATCTTGTTTACTTGTTTATTATTTATGGTCGTTTATGATTTGTGTTGAAGATTCTATATTAAAGTTAGTCTTTTCAATAATTGTTTCACATCTTTCTTCTTTTCCGTGCACATTTTTGTCTACCAATACACATTGTTGTGCCTTCCGGTGCATATATATTGTTGAAGATGGTAGGTGACAATTTTTTTTTTTTTAAAGAGGACTTGATCTAAGGCTAAGATTTATCCGCATGTTTCACCTGCAGTTTTTTTCGCACCGAACCACTCCTTATATATATATACTAGCATTTTGTACGCGCGATGCGCGAAAACCTATGCCCAATATTAAAATATTGTTAAGTAACAAAATTTTAAAAATTAGTTAAAATTATGTTTCGCAATTCCTTAAAGTGATGATACTTTTGAATTATCATATATTTGAATATAGTGATCAAAACAATATATATATATATATATATATATATATATATATATATATATATATATATATATATATATATATATATATATATATATATATATAATATGTATGTATATAAATAATATTCATATAAATATTTAATTAAAATATAATTTATAATTAAATTAATTGTTATATGATAATTTTAATAAAATGATAACTAAAAATAGGAAAAAGATATGATAGATGTAGGCGTATGGTAAGATTGGTGGATATATTAAATACTAACGGTGTTATAACGGTGTAAGGGTGATTTTGTCCAATATAAATTAAATGTACAACAATTAAAGCAAAATGTATATATTTATTAGCATATAAAAAAGGGACAAAAATCAAGGACATAACTTGTATTGACACTTATTATGTTTTTAGATATATATATATATATATATATATATATATATATATATATATATATATATATATATATATATATATAATGATCATATGCGGTTATGTTGTTAGGTGATGTCGTGCGGCGGTTTCAGTATACACCAACAGTGTTAACAATATGCACCAATAGTGTAAGAGAAACACACAACAATGAAATGTAAAAATGCACAACACACCAAAAAAAAATACACCATATAACTCTCTACCACTAATGGTGTATTTCCAAACACTGTGTGGTGCTTTTAGTCATACCTAATGGTGTGTATTTGGTGATGCGTACCTAATTTGTGTGTGTTTTTGTGGTGCATTTCTTGACGTTGATGGTGTTTATCTTGCTTAACTATTGGTGTATTCTGAAAACCGGCGCACGACCTCACGGGAAGGGGTCGTCGCACCTGAACTCAACTATCTATAGAAATGGGTTCCTGTGCGGTTGAGGGTGTCAGGTGCGGTTGTGCGGTGAAAGGAGAACCATTGATTTTGCTTAAATCAACATTTAGATTACCAAAACTAAATAAAAAACGCAGTGGCATTTTGATAATTTTTTACATTTAGGTCAAATGTAAGGTGCATGATTTTTGTGAGTAAGGTGCGTGAGTTTTGTATATATGGTGCGTGAGTTTGTGCTTAAGGTGCGTGAGATTTGTGCTTAAGGTGCGTGGGGTTGTGTACTTAATGATAGTAGTTGTTGAAACTTAAGGTGCGTAAGTTTTGTGCTTAAGGTGCGTGAGTTTGTGCTTAATGTGAGTAGTTGGTGAAACTTAAGTGCGTGAGTTTCCTTCTTAATGTGCGTTGTTTTCATCTTAAGGTGCGTCAGTTATATGAAACTTAAAGTGAACTATTTTTAAAACCTTAGGTGCATGATTTGTGTTCTTAATGTGCTTTGTTATGTGTTTAAGGTGCGTGGTTGGTGTTCTTAAGGTGCGTGATTTGTGTTCTTAAGGTGTTTTGTTTGTATGCTTAATATGCGTGTGTTGTGTACTTAAAGTGCGTCAGTTTAATGTTTAATGTGCGTCCAATCGCACAACCGCACGTGAAGCTATTCCTGCACCTGATCTCTCTCTCTCTCTCTCTCTCTCTCTCTCTCTCTCTCTCTATATATATATATATATATATATATATATATATATATATATATATATATATATATATATATATATATATATATATTATGTTCATGCATTTACTATTTACTGATTTGTTGAATATTATTGCTAAAAAATTTTAGTATGACACTAGACCTGTGCGGCTATGCCATAAACCATCTAACTTTGGAGACACTACCCTACCATAAAAACCAAATCAATTCATTCATTCCACTGCATTTTAGACATCCTGTGCACACAAACAATAAAATGACCTCATTAAATCTAAACAATATTATTTCTCTTGCTTTTAATAGGCCTTTACGTACCTTAAAAAAAAAAAAAAAAAAAAAAAAAAAAAAGAGGCCTTTACGGAAACAAAAAATTACAACCTAAGATCATGCAAATATAGGGCAAATATAAAAATGTATATCATTGTATTTTAAAATATTTTTATTTAAATATGCATAAATATTAGTAATTTTCAACTAGCCTTTTCAGAAAACTCGCTGAAAACAATCAGAGAGTTTTCATAAATTTTCCAAGAAAGATCATGTCCAAAATGTAGAAATGTTCTCCTGGGTAGGGTCCTAGAAGCAAGCACTTGAAGCTGCAACCTTACTCATTTCCATCTCTTGCTTGCCTCAACTGAGAAGAAACAAAACTCTCTTACATTATATTATCCCAAAAGGTTGAATCCACAATCCTAAGGGCCCCCTACAGCCTAACAGAGTATTTGGGAAGATGTAAATCACGGTAACTCAGTGGCTCAGCAGATAGGGCCAAATGCCGATGCACACAAGGGATCTGCCCACTTTGAGCATAATCCCGCACTGCAGCTGCTGCCTACTGAACCAGTGAACTAAGCCCGTAACGGCTCTTTTACCTTATATTATGTTCATAGTAAGTGGTTAAACCAAACTATCTCTTACCTTACAAGTGGTTCTTGAATGCCATTTTAATTTATTATACCGCGCTTGTACAAATTATCGCCTCCTTCCGCCTGGGAATATGTCAGCAATGGAGCAGTTGGCCGGGGGACTTTATCTCGTTCTTGCAACCCCATCACGGCCTTGGCGTGCCAGTACCAAGGCTGAACATGAGGGGAAGAAAGGGAACGAGAATACGAAGAAGGGTGGAGAATGACCGAGCCCCAATCTCTGTTTCCTAGTTTCGCTTCCTTTATTCTTCTCCTGATCAGCAGGCTCCCCATGTCTTCCTTGTTGATTTCCGTCACGCTTTTGACTATGGACATGCACAGAAGAAGTAGCAACACCGCATCTTCTTCGGGCGAAAACTCTAGCGTCAGTAGCTTCCAGTTTAGAAGCCCGGTGGCTTTTCCTGTCGGGTTGTCCTCCGAGAACCTAACAACTGTCAAAAACCCATCCTCGTTTTCATCCTCTACTTCCATGCCCGAGCCAGACTTCTTCACTTCATACTCCATCTTCCGCCCTTCAACCAACTTTACCTGCTGCAATTTCACTAATTGTTATTGTTATGGAATATATATTTGATATATAGAATCTCTATATATTAGACAGTTTAGGGTTTTAGGTAGGCAGGACATATGAAAACTTGTTTCCTATTCGTAGTCTTCTAGTACCTACTTATAGGGCTTTGTATTCTCTTTTCTATAAGACAGTTTCGTAACAGTTATAAAACTATCAAGAAATGACAAAGATATGTTTTTTTTTTCCGTTTTCTTTAAGTGTACCGTTGAATCTGGATGTTGGTGATTTGTTAGACTAAAAGCAAAACGTGAACCGTGATTTGATGATCCTCGTTGTACTAACAGCTTATTGCCCGTAGAGAAGTTCCATAAAGCATGGCATCCTTCAGGCGGTTCCTTTGGTGTAGCAGTCCCGACAATTTTCTCTGCACTAGATGCCAACAAAAAAACATGATCAATTAGGAAAGGAAGTGAAAATTTTGAGCATAGAAAGAGCATCGAAAACTATGTTTATGGCATTCATCGCTTGCATACCAGGAGCTCTCCCGATGGAGCCAGCAACATATGACCAACAGCCTTCTCGTACTTCTATAATCCTGTCCTCCCATTTCACTGCTGATGGAGTTTCCGCCCCTCTCCTCCAGATTCCTCCCCCGATTCTACCATTGATGTTGAGAAATCACGAGGGGTATGTAAATATGTAAATATGTAATATCCAGAGACACAAAGGACAATGAAATTAAAACAAAACGAATTGAAATTGGCCTTGTACCTTACTCGAACGATGAAACACTCTCTACCCGCGTGGTCTAAGACAGTTCGAGACAACCATCGACCTTCCTGAGGTCGATAGTGGTTCAGCTTCAAAATAACATCCGATATCATTGCCCCCGAATCATCTGTAACCCGATCCGGGACACATTTCAACAAGTACGATGCTTGAACGGGCGGAGTGATCGAGGCAGCTACCCTCACTTTCTGATCCAACTCCGTTACTAGAGAAAGAGAGGGTGCCCGTAATAAATCATTCCAAAGAAACGTTGCGCCTTCTGTTAGCTTACTTCCCTTAATGCAGCGGCCACCACGATTACGAAGCTCGAGAATCATCCCTTTGGTTCCAAATTCACAGTAGAGATGCCAGGCTTTGTGCCATGTGTCTGAGGTGAAGTTGGAGACGGGTGTATCCATTTTCAGCTCTTTGTGGCATCTTACACATCGTAGTCGTAAAAACTCTTTCGACATGTTCCATTTCGCAATTCCGGTTTTAGTTCTTAGTTTCACCATTACACATAGCTGCAGTATAAGGTAAGATATATAAACTCCAAAATGCTAAAATTCAAAAAGCTACTCCAAGCAACTTTTTCAATTAGCTGTTTCAGAAAAGAAATAATACCAAACAGCTATCAGCTAACAGCTAATTTACCAAACACTTTTTTACAACAGTTAATGTTATCAACTAGTTATACCCTCTAATTAACACAATCAGCTAACAGCCAACAGTTAATGTGATCAAACTGACCTCTAGTAAGAATCTGGGTAGCATGGACTTGTATTTCGTGTTGACATCGGTGCCCGTGACTTCCCATTGGATAGGAGACTTGACCATAACATCCTTCCCAACGGCTGTGCCTCCCGCTTTCTCATATGGTTGTTCAAACGTCCTCTCCCACAGTTTCTTGGTCTCTTCGATCTCTACTTTCTTCGCAACCTCCCACGTGCCCGCTACTTTAATTAGTTCTTTCTCTATCTCTTTGGTATCAAATGCATACACTGTCGGATAGCTCTGGTAAAGAAAAACCAAAACCCATACTAATTACCACAAATCACATATACTTTGTAACATATATGTTAACAACTACCGAGAAAATGACTATGGCCACTACAAGTACTCTATTATAATAACGTAATCAATTAATTTATTCTTTAGTGTTTAATTTTTAAAAGCTCGCCAATGTCAATGAAGGCCATTGCAAATTAGACAAGTTGGTTCAAACTTCTAGTGCAACTGACCTGTCATTAGATAAAGACATATTCTTTTTCCCAGATAATGCCAAGATCAAATCTTTAAAAATGGATTAAGTAGATTTCTTTGTTCTAGCATTCAAAAAAAAAAGATTTCTTTGTTCTAAATGAATAATCAATTCTCACCCAGCCCCCTCCATTATTTTCTTTCTTTTTTAATCAAAGAAATTATAACGAAGGCAAATTAGAGCAAACCCATACATGAGCTAAAATGAAGTTTCAGATGCAACGAGGAAGATAAAACTTAAAAGCGGACCTGATGGGTCAACCACATTAGGAGAATATCTGAAGTTGGCACGAATTTGGGGCAGCTATCGGCGAATCTATGCACCATATACAAAAATCCTTTATACCGCTGCCTTGCTGCTATGAGATATACAATCTCAGAACAATACGGCTCTGTAAATTTAGTGTACAAAAATCTCTGCTTCGATACTTCCTCCAGCAGATCTTCCTGAACAGTGGAAACCCGGTTTTCCATGTTCGAATCACATTCATTCTCAAAAGGCTCAGATGGGTACCTAGAAAGCCAAATTTCTCTGCATCTATTCAATGCATAATCTTCATTTTCTTCATTAAAAATGGTGGCTTTTCCAATGACTTTCGAGAATCTTGACTCACAATATTGCCTATAACTGACCTGAAATCAGATTTATTCTATCAAGTATCAACACCCAGAAACAATACTACTAAACCCTAAATTAAAATAAAAATTAAAACAAGTTTGCAGATCTTATATACTTATTTTTTTGGTTTGAGATAAAAATGCGAAGGGAAAGTTGGAAACTTTACAATCATCCACTAACTTCTAACTTACATGAAAGCCTAAGTAGCTTTTATCTTGGTTCAATTATTGTCTTTCTTTATTTTTCATTTTAACCCTAGAAATCAATGCAAATTCTTCTTTTTTATTTTCCAAGATTTTCTAAAAAAAAAAAACAAAAATGCAGATGAATGGATTGAGCTTTTGGCACAACTTACAGGGTTTAAGGAGTGACAGAACCAAACCCATTCAATATCAACAGGAGGGAGAATCATGGGGGGTGTGGATCCATTTGTGAGGTCATATATCAAGGGCATCCATAGCTGATCATATCTGCACATAACTCAAACCCAGAATCATCATAAAATGGGAAAAAAAGATAATAAAAAAATAAATAAATAAATAAATTCCCAGATTATGAGATGAAAGAGTTGAAGTAGTAAGCAAGGAAATGAAGAACCTTCTAATGGATTCAAGAATGGCTGGAGTTTGGTGAAGAAAGGGAGATTCTGCAATGAATTTTAGGAACCCAAGATTCCTCCTTGCAGCAGCTACAAGATCCACAGTGATTCTGAGCGTGTCCTCCTCTGATAATTCACTAAATTTTAGGCTCCTCACAGAAGCAGAAGCAGAAGCTCCATCACAAGCTGACATTCTTGGGAGCTCTGTTTAATTAATGTTTATGCGACAAAGAGTCATTGGGACATTGATACATGAATTTAAAGCATGACCCGGCTGGGAGAGAAAACGGACTTTTTTTGCGGCTTCAAGTGTGAAGATGACACGTGGGTTGAACACCATTTATGGGATCAATAATACCTACACGGCTACACTCACTCTCAACTTTTTTTATAGCTTAGTGCACACTAATTTTAAGTCTCAAAACTCTTGTGTAAGAGTTGTTAGAGAGTAAATTGGCCTATTCATCTTACACATAAGAGTTTCCATCATTTATAATTAGGAGTATCAAAGTGGGCTGAAGTTCATGGGTCAACTCTAAACCATCCTGCGGCGCAAATTATGCTGCATGGTGCACACGGTTGCAAAACGATACTCTTTAATATGATTGAGTAACGGTTGCCACCGTTTAATTCCACCAATCAAACTTTTTTGTTTTTTATTTTTATTTACAAAAACTCTAATCGACGTGTAATTATGAATATATAGTTATGCAATTCTAAATAGAGTAATACCCAAAATGGTCCCTCGACTATAGCTAAATTCACAAATTGGTCATCGACTTTTAATTTCAACCAATTAAGTCCTTAACTTTGCAATGTTAACACAATTTGGTCATTTACCTATTTGATCGTTTGTTGACTGCACTTTTTTAGGATATATATGTAATTTCATGGTCCATCGTCGGTTTTTTAAGGTTTCGGTTGCATTTCTAGACCGCACTGTTACATTTGAATCCACTGCAGGCGCTGCACCCCATGCAGGAGAGATTATAGCTTTTGATAGATATATCGTCGAAGTCCCTGGAGTGGCTCTTCGAGAAAGCCGTGACTCCAAGCGATGTAGGCAAGATGAACCGGCTCGGGATCCCCAAGCAGCAAGCGGAGAAGTACTTCCCCCCTCCGAAACGGCGTTGTCACCTCTAAGAGCGTTCTCTAAGCTGAACCGGCTCGTGATCCCCAAGCAACAAGCGGAGAAGCACTTCCCCATCCGAAACAACGATGTCACCTCCAAGAGCGTTCTCTTGAGCTTTGCACGTGAAACTACATATATATCCTCAAAGATCGCGGTCAACAAACGGTCAAATAGATGGAGGACCAAATCGTGTCAAAATTGCAAAGTTAAGGACTTAATTGGTTGAAAATGAAAGTCGAGGACCAATTTTTGAATTTAGCTATAGTCGAGGGACCATTTTGGGTATTTACTCTTCTGAATATATAGTTACGAAATTATGGATATATAATTATGAAGTTATGGATATATAGTTATGAAGTTGTGGATATATAGTTTTGAAATTATGAATATAGTTCTCTAAGAACAAGCACTTTAAGAATTCTGAATATGGAGTTATGTAATTATAAGTGTCTAGTTGTGAAATTATGAATATATGGATATGGAATTATGAATGTGTAGTTATTATTATTTGTGAATGTACTGTTGTCAAATTATGAATATATAGTTATGTAATTCGATCTGGATATATAGTTATGAATTTGTGGATATATAGGTATGAATTTGTGGATATATAGTTATGAATTTATGGATATATTCTACTGTTTGAATACGAAAGAAAACCGTCTAACGCTGTTAACTACAATTCGAACGGAATTTTTATTTTTTAATGAAACGGCGTCGTTTTGCAACCGTGTGCACCATGCGCACAGCATAACAATTGGTCCTGCGGTGATATAAGTTAAGGTCTAAAATTTTTTACCTACAAAGATACAAGCCTGGCAGGTTGACGGGCTACACGAGTTACCCTGCATACGCCCGGCCAACCAGCAGACTTTTAATAAAAATAATTTAAAAAATTATATATATATATATATATATATATATATATATATATATATATATATATATATAAAACTAAGATACTATACTAATTTTAAAAAAAAAAATTGAAGTTGGCCAGCGGAGTCCGTGAACCCGCATGAGACGGGTTAGGATTGAAGATTTCTATCTGCATGTTGGCTGGTAAAAATTAAATTTCAACCTGCGGACTGCAGTGAGGCAGGCCTAATGAGGCAGACCAACCTGCATTGCGCAAATTATGCCCTGGACCGGCAATTTATATCCTACACCACGGCACGCGTTGCACTATGCGCCCAGATGCAAAACGACGTCGTTTTAATTTTTTTTTTTTTTTTTGAAATTTCCCGCCCCAGTGAATGGCAATAGTTTTTTCTTTAAAAAAAACCCGTTGTTCAAGAATGTACATAATGTTATACTAGAACACACATAATTGTATACATGAATGTACATAATTATATAACAAAATATACATACTCTTTTTAAAAGATAATACACATAATCTAACATAATACATAATAAACATAAACTTTTAACATAATACACATCAACTATTAACATAATACACACAAATTTTCTGATTCGGATGTACATAATTGTATAAAAAGAATGTACATAATTGTATAAAAATGTACATAACTGTATGAACCAATACACATAACTGTATGAACAAATATACATAACTGTGTGAACAAATACACATAATCCCATTCAAAAAAAAAAAAATACACATAATCCCAACAACTTCCTAACGCGCCTCCCAAAACGACGTCGTTTTGGGAGGCGCACAGTGCTATGTGCGCCGTGGTGTAGGGTATAACGATTGCCCTGGACCCGTGTCCACAATGCATTGTGGACACGAGTCCAAAACGACGTCGTTTTCAGGGAAAACGCGTCATTCCAGTTAAAAAAAAAAATTGATTTTGTCTCGCCTTAACGCCGTTATTCGTTTGTGCTATTATGAATGTACAGTTATGAGATTATGAATGTACAGTTATGAGATTATGAATGTACAGTTATGGAATTATGAATGTAAGTTATAAAATTATGAACACAGAGCTCTGACATTATGAACATATAGTGATAAAATTATGAACTTAGAGCTCTAAAATTGTGAACATGGGGCTTCGAAAATTATGATTTTACAGTTATTGAATTATGAATGTACAGTTACGGAATTATGAATGTACAGTTATGCAATTATGAATGTACAATTATAGAATTATGAACACAGAGCTCTGACATTATGAACTTACAATATGAACATATAGTGATAAAATTATGAACATAGAGCTCTAAAATTGTGAACATAGAGCTTCAAAAATTATGAAGTTACAGTTATTGAATTATGAATGTACAGTTATGGAAGTATGAATGTACAGTTATGAAATTATGAGCATAAAGCTCTGACATTATGAACTTACAATTATGAACATATAGTAATAAAATTATGAACATATACTCCTATAACGAAGCGGTCTGAAATTTAAAAAAAAAAAAAAAAAGTGAAAGATAATAGTGCCACTAACGGCACTGTTACCCGTGTCCAGCATGCATGTGTCCATAGCATAACGATTGCTTGCATTGACACCCCTACTTATAGTGTTGCTGGATGGGTAAATCCTATCTGCATGTTGGCTCGCAAAAATTAAATTTCAACCTGCGGACTGCGGTGAAGCAGGCCTAATGAGGCAGACCAACCTCCATTGACACCCCTACTTTCCATAAAATTACTAATAATATCCAAGACAACCAGCATGATTATATCAAAGGCAAATGCTAATCAATTGAAATACGGTTGTTAATTTCCTTATCGAATGTACTAGGTGGGTGGGTCTTTTTTGCTTTTTTGTTGCCATTCTGTCTGTTTTTGAAGACAGAATTTCTTGGCAAATACAAAAATTATTCATTGAAACCATCCCTCTTTCTTCCTTTTAAACTAGGCTAGATTCTGGCTTGATTAGCACCTAAACCAAATCCTCACCAACACTCAACCATGTTATGCTCAACTTCTTTTCATTACTACTCCACCTAACTTTTATATAACAAGTGCATATATACTTTACTACTTGCATGCTTTTACATTCGATATTATATAATTTTAGTATAATATTCTGTATATGATTTTGATATAGTAATTTAACTTTGACGTTATTACAATATAGTTATATATGTTATAGGTAAAAAAATGATAAATTAAAAGGAATTATGAATTTTTCAACTAAGGGTGTGTTTGAAAACCCGAAAAATAATTTCCCAGTGTTTGGATGTGCCTGAAAAATTAAGTCAATCAAAATTATGTTGACTTGAGAAAATAAGGCTATTTTGGAGGAAAATGACTTTCACCAAAATTTGGGGGAGTCATTTTCCACATACCAAATTGTTTCTTGGTTGACAACAATCGTTTCCGCGGGAAACTAGAGCAGCTCTGGTTTCCGCAGCAACCAGAGCAGCTCTGATTTCCGGCGGAAACTAGTATTTACTTGTTTCCAATGGAATTTTTTTTCAATTTTCAATAAATAATATTATTATAAATATTTGTATATTCTAAATAAAACAATTAAAATGTTTAATTATACAATTCTACTCATTTTCCATAAAATGAACCAAATACAACAAGACAGTTTTTCATAATGCGACCAAACACTGAAAATGAAAACTATTTTCTGGAAATTAAATAACTCATCATTTTCCCGAAAACATTTTTCATAAGTTATTTTCATTGTTTCTAAACCCACCCTAAAAATGGTGTGGATGAAATAGTACGAGTCTCTTTCCATTTAACTTGATTCATGCCTTAAGAACACAGTTATTTTAAAACTCATAATAATGTTTTGTAATTAATATGTGACAGTAATATTAATATCGAAATATGTTTAAGGAAACAAGTAAATAGAAACAAGTAGAGTTGTATTACTAAGAGTTTGTGATTGTATTGGTATGAGTCTGAGTACAAGATCTAGAAGGTGTCTCGGCCCTATGTTGTTACATGGACTCAACTTTTATACTATACAAGGTAACAGTTACAATAATGGGCACAACGGCCTCGAAATGCAACGGCTCTCCTCGATCATAACTGCCGTAACTCCTTAGTAATTGTTGTGCGCTCTCTTTCATAACTCATGCTTTTTGATGACGTACTCTAATAAGTGCATTGTTCTACCTCATCTCTGCTTGACTCTGACCGTTATTGTGTGAATTGCTTTGACTCCTTCATATTCAAGAGCGTTTTGGAGTCGGGTTCATACATTGTCTAATTATTCAGTCAACATGATTAGTTTTGGGCAATTTATATCCTGCACCTCGGCATGCGTTGCATTGTGCGCCCAGATGCAAAACGTCATTGTTTCAATTTATTTTTATTTTTTTTAAAATTTCGCTACTCAGTGTTTGGCAGTTAATTTTCCTTTAAAAAAAATCTCATGTTCAAAAATGTACATAATGTTATACTAGAATACACATAATTGTATACATGAATGTACATAATTATATAACAAAATACACACACTCTTTTTTAAAAGATAATACACATAATCTAACATAATACACATAAACTCTTAACATAATACACAAAAATTTCCTGATTCGGATATACATAATTGTATAAAAAAAATGTACATAATAAAAAATATACATAATTGTATAAATAAATATACATAATCATGTCATCAACTTCTTACTGAGCCTCCCAAAACGACGTCGATTTGGGAGTAGGCCTGGGCACGGGTCGGGTTCGGATTCGACCCGAGGGTATACTGACTACCCGAATTATTTCGGGTTGAATTTATTTCTATCCGAACTCGAACCGAATTATGCTAATTTTATACGGGTTCGGGTTAATTTGTTCGGGCCGGATTCGGGTTCGGATTAACCATACCCGAAATATGTAAACTAATATTTTTTTTTTATAAAAACATTTTAAAAATCATTAAAAAAATCATCAAATTTAATTTATCCTAAACTAAAATTCTAAATGCAATTGACAAAATGAAAGTTAAATACTATAATACTTAATAATAAACAATGGCCATTTTACATCTTACAAAAATATTATGCAAAATATTACAAATTTGCATTTTACACTTACTAAATACAAAATACTAACAATTAATTACAAACAGTGGCCATTTTACATCCACAAATATACGCACAAATGCCACAAAATCCTGTGAATTCACATAGAAAAATAAAATAATTAGAATTAAATTAATAAATCATAATCTAATCTAGAATAAACATACAAATTTATGTGTCTTTAAAATGTATACATAGCAATTATACCAGTGTATCAAAATGCACAGCACAGGAGCTGAGGGGCTGCTGAAATGTAAAACAACAGCTTCAAAGTTCAAACTGCAAAATTCTAAAAAAAAAACATAGTTCAATAATATGCAATTTTCTAAGTTTTTCATAATTCTATATATAAATAACTAGAATTGTGTGCTCAGTACCTTATCCAATTTAGGCATTCGACATTTCATCATTCATCACTAAGCAGTATCCAACACCAACTGTAAACAATAAAATATTAAAAATTTTAACATCAGAAAACTAAAAACTGTTTACTAAACTAAAATTGAACAATCAATTAACAGATGAAAATATTTACCAAAAAAACCATAATCAAGGATTCAAGGATGCAGAGCAGTGGACAGTTTCACATTCAAAGCAGTAGTTTGTATATTGAAAGCTTCCAAAAAGGCCAAAAGCATTCTTAAACAAATAGAGTATAACTAATTAGAATTAAATTAATTAATAATGATCTAAATTTATGAGAAGGATTATAAAAATTTACCTTAACTGCAACCTGCAAATTAGTGGCAAAGACAAAACTGTTAACAATTAATGATTGCAATTAAAAAAAAAACTGTAGACTTAAAATGAAACTAGAAAAATGTTTACACATTTACCAAATCACCACCTGCAATTCTGCCAGTTAAGTAGTTTACCAATTCACCACTGTTTCAAAATTTCATTGCCAAGCTTCCCAAAAAGTCAAAAACGTTCTAAAAACAAATATGTTAATTAATTGAATAATAATTGAACTATTGAAGTATTGAATGAAAATGAAGTATTGCTCAACATACCACTAAAACTTCCAAGTTTCAACTTTCCAAATAACTAAGCAGCAGTCCAACAAAAAACATAACCTCCAAAATAACAAAAAGTCAAAAACCACAATCTCAAAAAATAACATAACCATTTTACTTATCAAGAGTATTTGGAGTTGAATGATCCACAGCCACATCTATGACATAAATATAAAATAGGGGTGTTAGACAAATCACAAGATACAAATAATAAAACATATTACTCTAAGTCATATCATTATATAAAATAACTTATTACCTTGTTCTATTTTCTCAAGAAGATTGCAATCCTCCTCAATATTAACTGATTTTGCGCAAGGTCGAATCCAATCTTCGGCACAGATTAATGCTTCCACCATTTTTGGTGTCAAGCTACTTCGAAAGTCATCTAGTACCCTGCCCCCAGTACTAAAGGTTGATTCAGATGCAACTGTAGAAATTGGGACAGCTAGAACATCTCTTGCCATTTCAGCCAAGATTGGAAATCTTGGTTGATTCACCCTCCACCAGCGCAAGATATCAAAGGATTGTTCATCTTCTACATCTTCTCCCAAATATTTGTCTAGTTCTGTCTTTTCAATTGCAGAACCAGATTGATTTTTGAATTTTTTAAATCTATTCATTAGACCAGCAATGCCTTGACAATCAGAACCAGAAACTACATCATTTGAAGTTAAAGAAATAGATCCCATGTTTTCAAAACCAGACTTTGGAACATGAGATGACTCATTACAGTTTCTGTATGCATTAAACAATCTGTAAGTTGCCTCTTTAATCATTTTTTCAAGTTTTTTCCCATCCACTAAACCATGCATTTCTGTCAAGACAAATGTGAGGAATTCCAATTTTTTGGTTGGATCAAGAATTACAGCAATGAAAATAACCATATTCATTTGCTCAGGCTTCCCCCAATACTTTTCAAATTTTGAAATCATCCTATTTGCCATCAAACTGAGTTCAAGATTAGTGGAATATTTCCAATCTTTCAAGATTTTATCAATTGCACTTATTTCAGGCAGAAATGAATTGGAAGTGACATATAAACTCCCTGAAACCCTAACTGTCATGTCGTAGAAGAATTTTAAAAAGTTAACCATTCTTCTCACAACATCCCAATCAGTGTCATTTGGAACTCTAAGTGGTGCAACATTTAATTCCTTTTCAAACTGAGAATCTTGCCTATCATATCTCTCAAAAGCCCTCTGAAATTTTTCTGCAACATCTAGCATCATATAGGTGCTATTCCACCTAGTTGGCACATCTAAACAAAGAGCTTTATTACATTCAATTTTTTCCCTCTCAGCACAATCCTTAAACTTTTTCAGCCTAGCTGGGGACTGCCTAACATACCTAACAGCAGCTCTAACAGCATTCACAGACTCAGATATGTCCTTTAAGCCTTCATGAACTACTAAATTCAAAATGTGGGCAACACATCTCATATGTAAGTGCTCAGAATCACAAATGCTTGTTCCCCAATTCTTTAAAACAGATTTTAATGACCTAATTGCAGTATCATTTGCACTTGCATTGTCCACAGTAACACAGAAGAGTTTGTCAATCCCCCATTCAATCAGGCACTTCTCAATTGCTTCAGCAATATCAGCGCCTCTATGAGATTCAATTGGAGTAAAATTTAAGACACTTTTATGCAATTGCCAATCTTCACTTATCCAGTGGGCTGTGAAACACATATATGACAATCTTTGATTAGATGTCCATGTGTCAGTTGTAAGAGAGACTCGTTGTTTACTCTGTTTAACTATCCACTTCATATTTGCTTTTGCTTGAGTATAAATTTCCAAGCAATCTCTAGTTATTGTTCTTCTAGATGGCAACACAAATGTTGGTGGTAAGGATATACTGACAAAGTGCTTGAAACCAGATTTCTCTACCACACTAAATGGCAGCTCATCTATTATTATCATTTCAGCAATTGATTTTCTTGCATGGCTATGGTCAAATCTCCAATTGCTAGGTTGACCTAGAACAGATTCCCCCTTATCATTTACCAGCAACTTGTTAATTTTGAACTGAGTTTGGCCTGGATTTTTTATGTTAGGGTTCTGCTTGCATGTGACCATGTGATTTCTTAGATTAGTCGTTCCATGTTTTTTAGGATCTGCAGCCCAAACCCTCTTACAGTAGACACACTTGGCTTCTATCAAATTATCATTGCCATCCTTAATTTTTTCGAAATGAACCCAAACATCTGATCTGTCTTTAATTTGTTTCCTTTTTCTAGATTTCTGTTTAGTTGTATCAGGTTCCATTTGTGGATCAGCTGTTTGTAAGCCAATTTGTTCATTTATTTCATTTGGTTCAGCCATCTGTAATCTACAAAGATTTTAAGTTTTAACATGATTGATGTAAACTTAAAGTATACATTAAATTTTAAAAACTATATAACTTTTAATTCCAGAAATTCCAGTTTAAACTGGAATGATTTCATTCCAGTTTTTGGAATGAGAAACTGGAATTTTCATTACAGTTTGAATGTGTTTAAACTAGAATGAAAATTCTAGTTTCTCATTCTAGAAATTGGAATTTTCTCCAGTAAACATTAAACATAGTAACACAAAACATATAAATATATACAAAATTTCATAATTACCTACCACACATACACAAAACAAACCAAAAAACAAAACACAAAATTCATAAACCTACATCACATAAGCAAAAAAAAAAAAAAAAAAAAAAAACTATAACATTACAGTTTCTGAACTGAGAAATTGGAATTTTCACTCAAGTTTAAACACATTTAAACTAGAATAAAAATCACAGTTTCTCATTCCAGAAACTAGAATGTTTCTCCTGTAAACAGTAAACATAGTGAGAGATATAGTAAACTGTAAACTGGAATGTTTCATAAACATTTAATTTTCTTGAAAAAAAAATGAAAAAATAGCAATAGGCTTTTAGGCTTGTTACTGAGTTACTCAGCAACTTGTTAAAGAGGCAGAGACAAAGAAAATAGAGTTTTCTCAGCAAAAACTAGATATCTTCAAATATGAGATCTAAGATCTTCACAGTAAAAAAAAAAATCAGATCTTCCCAAATCTAGAGTTTCCTAAGTAAAACTATAAATGAAAAAAAAAAAGTATACCTGTTACTGTTAGTCCCCTGTTATTCTAATACTCTCTGCGTCTAAGAGAGGGAGATAGGTCTCGAAGCCTCGAAGGTCCAAAGGAGATATACCAACTATGGTTTCCTGCAAATGAGGTTAGATGATGTTAAACTCGTTATGAGTAGATGATGTGGAAAGGGGACTTAGTCACTTACCGAAGAGAGAACAAGAGACTCAGAGAGCCGGAGCCGGAGTCTCGAAGGTGGAGTGGAGACGGAGTCGCGATCCTCACGGAGTGTCTAAGGGTGAGAAGCGGAGAGGCGGTCCCCGCCTCGCCGGTCAGGCAGAGACGGAGAAGACTCCGGTGAAGGCTCTGGGCTACGCGTCTGCCGTCAAGGTGAGAGACAGAGAGGTTAGAGGTAACTGGTAAGACACTGAGAGGAATGAGAGACTGAGAGCGTTTGAGTGGAGGAGAGGGAAAGGCGAGCGGCGCTGAAAATCTAAAATGAAGGGGTGTGGTCTGAAACCCTAAACTAAACACACATATATATACTAATAATTTTCGGGTTCCGGGTCGGATTCGAAATTTATTTCTTAAACCCGGAACCCGAACCGATATAACATTCTACAGCCTTGTTTTTTCCGGGTTTGGCCCGTGGTTGGTCGAATCCGACCCGAATCGGGTTGGGCGGGTCGAACCCGCGAGAATTTCGGGTTAAACCCGTTTTTGCCCACCCCTATTTGGGAGGCGTGTGGCGCACAGTACACTGTGCACCATGGTGCAGGGTATAACGATTGTTAGTTTTGGTGTGATGAACGGTAATCGAAGAAGACAATTAAAAAAGAATGGAGTAGTTGAAATATGATGATGGTGGGCATGAGATGAGAAAGAATAGAAAATGAGTAGAATTGCCATCAACTCTACAACATTCTTTGTTTTTCTAACCTTTTGTATGGTGTGATGGATGTAGGTTAGGTAGTGATTGGGTGGGACATACTATTATGCTGGCTTGTGCTTGTCCGTCGTCATTCTTATGAACCCATCCAGGCAGCCACGTTGAACCATATCCATCTGCCCTCTCCATTTTTTAAGTGAGACGTTACATCAAACACGTACATTACACATGACGAGTCGCACCACATTATTAACACCAAATTATTTATGCTGCTCTAACTTATCAGCTTTTGACACCTTACTTCCCGCTATCCGCATACCTGTAAAACTCTTCTACTTTTAAAAAGTAAATCATACTCCCTATGCATTTTCTCTCCACAACTAACTTATTTTCTTTCCTTAAAATAAATAAATAAACTTATTTTCAAATAATAATATTAGGTTGGTGGTGAATAAGTCGATACACAAAATGAAATTTAATTTAGAAAATTAATTCTAACTATAATATTATTATAGTACGAAACCAAAATAATAAGGAGTTAAATTTATTTAAAAAAATTAATCCCACAAAATTTGGTATGAAACCAAGAAGTTTATTTATATAACTAGTTTTTCTATGCGTTTTGCGCGAATGGGATAATGCCCAATGATTCTTTTTAAATAAGTATTTCAAAGTATATCAATGCAATATTATATAGAAAATGTTCGTGCATAGGTAAATAAATGTTGAATTTGTTTATTTAAATCAGTAATTTAAAGTATATAAATGCAATATAATATATGAGAGATTGATTATATATAACTGTCACAAAAATAAATGGAATAAGGTTCAAATTGGCCACTAAACGTAACCTGAAAATGCAATTAGGTCATTGAACGAAAAAAAAAAATGCAAGTAGGTCACTGAACACTCCAAATATATGTAATTTCACCTAATAACAAGTTACCTGCTTACGTGGCAACTGAGTTGGCATTTTTAATAATTTTTAAATAAATTTTAATAATAAATTTTTAAAAAATAAAAAAATATTTAAAATATATATAAAAAAAATGACGAGGTGGCCGTCGGCTACCCCGTCTGTTTTATTTTTATTTTTTATTTAAATTTTTTTAATTTTTTAAAATTATTATTAAAATTTATTAAAAATTATTTAAAATGTCAACTCAGCTACCATGTAAGTAGGTAACCTTCTAAAATTGATGGTAAGCTGCTATCCGGTGAAATTGTATACATTTGAAGTGTTCAGTGGCTTAATTGCACGTTTTTGGAGTGTTCGGTGGCCTAATTGCATTTTCATGTTACGTTCAATGACCAATTTGAACCTTAATCCAAAATAAATGTTTGTAACTTTGTAATAACGCTAGTCTAAATACTTAGTCTAAAAGCGATAGTCTAAATAAATATAACTTTTGTTTAAATTTCTCTAATTATCGTTTGGGTAGCATTGTCATTGTCTTCATCTTCAGTACATGTCTTTTTTTTCTTTCTTTTCTTTTTTTTATTGGTAGTATGTCATGTGCAATTAGGTTATTGTTGGTAGTATAGAAGGGTTCATCATGTAATGAGATTATGGTGTAGGAAGGTTTAGATTTGCCTTGTTGTGTATATGACTGGAATTTTAGTTATGCTATTAACTCTTTATCTTACAAGCACATGTTGATATTTGATACTGGTAGTTTAATTTCCCCTACATGTTTCATGTGTTATGAGATGTGTGTCATAGGTTATCATGTTAAAGTATTGAACAAAATACTTGATAAATATATATATATATATATATATATATATATATATATATATATATATATATATATATATTACATATTTTGTATTATAGCTTTGATATTTAATTACAAGATAATGTAAAAAGAAGACAATAGATAATGTAGTGAATATAATAAATTAATAAATTAGAAGGTAATGAATCTTTGAATTGTATAAAATAAAGATAATATAACTAATGAAATTATATCTCTTTTTATTTTTTTTTTATAATGAATAATTCATTTTAAATAGAGGCATTATAGACATCTAATTCTAAATTAATTAAATGCATATGTATTATTTTTTGTTGTAGCTACTAATTTATTTTTTAATTTAATAAGAGAAATAAAGTAGCATACATAATTTTCATCCACAATAATGAAATCATTGATTTTTTAATTTCCATTTGTCGTTGAGACAAATTATTTTGAGAGTTTGTCAACGACAATTACTATCAATAGAGGATGATAATAAATAATTCGTAATATAAGGTTACAATATATATATATATATATATATATATATATATATTGTTATAATAATATAGTAAAAATTAACTTATAAATTTCAATTCTTTAGAAGTTTTCATGCATTGATAAAAGCATAATTGAAATATTAAGTTTTGTTCTTAATAATCAAAATAAGATTAATTAAACGAAAAAAAAAAAAAACTTAACTTAAATTTATTTTTTTTTTAAATGAAAGAAAATCAAATGATTTTCAAAGTTCTTGGTTTAACATATTCGTAGTATATGTTTAACAATTATGTCAACTCTAATTGGGATGTGATTTGACCCTAAGACCTTTCTTATAGAAACTAATGAGTAAGTTAAGAATAATAAATAGTTAACGGAATATTCCGTTAAGAAAGTTTATACTAACGGAATTTAAGGTTATTTATGGAAGAAAATAATATAATAAAGGGTAAATAAGGAAAATCATTAAGAAATACTAAAATCAAAATAATATGAACCATTCATTTTAAGAAACAATTAGGACCGACATTTTTTTTATTTCAGTTAAGGGCCTAACATTATTGGCTCTTATTAAAATTGTAGATAGATTGTAGATGTAGAAATAAATAAATACAGAGAAAGAGCTTTCCAACATGAAGTTATAACCCAATGGAAACAAGGAAAGATTCAAGTAGTGTGTAATACACACTTTTCTTAAAATCAATCCGCTACCTCCTAAGGGTGCTAGAAGCATTATAGCGCCAGTCTCCCATGATAAAATGGATCACGACCCTAAGTTTGAACACTCAAACAAAAGGTCTAGCGTACAAGAACAACAGGCTGCGCACTTTGTACTTTTGCAGAAGTGTTGGCAGAAATTTTAAAAGAAAACTATTTTGAGAGAGGAAGAGAGAAAACTTAGCTTTTGACAGTTCAAAATCAGCCGCCTAAACAATCTTCTCAACACCAAGCTTTTATAAGAGATAGAGAAATAAATAAATAAATAACATTGTGTTGGAAAAAATAGTTTAAAATGGCCTAAAATGACATGTTAAAAGCTATTTTGTGGTACAATTATCAGTGGGATCTACTTCCGATTTGGGTAAGATCAAAGTAGATTCAGGTTCTTCGTAATGAGACGAAGAGATTGATAGTGATTTGCGTGATTATAAATTGATACAAAGATATGGTAGTAAACACTTTATTAACTTTAAAGACAAAATATTAAATTTTAATATGTAAAGAAACTAATTTAAATTTTATGAAGATATCCTTTTTAGTCTTTTTACATATATCAGTTTATCAAAAAGATAATTTTATCAAACACTTTCAATCATAACAGCTAGCTTAACAGTTCTTCAGTTTTCAATTCCGAGCTTATAGCTTTTCAACTTTCAGCTCCTAGCTTATAGCTTTTCAGCTAGGTTTGCCAAACAGAGCCATAACACATTTATTGTTATGTGTATTTGCTTAAAAGCAAAAGATGAAATCATCGATAAATTTATATTTTTTATAAGAATGGAGTAGAAAACAAACTTAATCGTCAAATTAAGAGTGTTAGAAGTTGTTGGTTCATAAACCAATTACAAAAAGGATTGTCCAAAATTATTGGCAAAAACCAGTCAAAACCATAGAGCCAAGTCAACAACAATTTAAAGACCAACACAAACACAAGGAAAAGCGCTAAAGACTGCAATTTATATCCTACATCACGGCGCGCATTGCACTATGCGTCCAGATGCAAAACGACGTCGTTTTAATTATTTTTTTTTTTGAAATTTCCCGCCCCAGTGAATGGCAGTAGTTTTTTCTTTAAAAAAAAAACCCGTTGTTCTAGAATGTACATAATGTTATACTAGAATACACATAATGTTATACATGAATGTACATAATTATATAACAAAATATACATACTCTTTTTAAAAGATAATACACATAATCTAACATAATACATAATAAACATAAACTTTTAACATAATACACATCAACTCTTAACATAATACACACAAATTTTCTGATTCGGATGTACATAATTGTATAGAAAGAATGTACATAATTGTATAAAAAATACACATAACTGTATGAACCAATACACATAACATTGTGAACAAATACACATAACATTGTGAACAAATACACATAATCTCAGCAACTTCCTGCCGCGCCTCCCAACACTACCCCAAAACGACGTCGTTTTGGGAGGCGCGCGGCGCACAGTGCTATGTACGCCGTGGTGTAGGATATAACGATTGGCTAAAGACTTCTATTCCTAGTAACATAGTATGACAAGAATACAACACCCAAGGCCCAAGCAATATAAACAAGGGATATTTTACTAAAGTGTTAGTACCAACTCGATAATATTACTGTTATGCAAACTCTATTTTTTTTTTGTTTTTTTTTTTTTTTTTTGTATAAAATCTCATCTCATAATAATAATAATAATAATAATATTCTACTAGTTTGATACATGAAAAATTACTATGTAGAACATAAATGCAATATACATTTTTAATATACTAAAAGTACATTTTTAATTATGATTCACACAAATATGTGGTGATCCACGAAATAATGATGGTTGATACATGTATGAATTTGTGATAACTAGAGATGGCCAAGCCGGTTTAGAATTTGCCTAGCCCAGAATCAACCTGGCACAACAGAGCATATCTAAATATTTTGTAGATTGAATTTCAATTTTCTAACTTTATAATTAAGAATATTTTAATGGAAGTTTAATGATAATAAGAGTAATTTTATCTAATAAAAACAATAATATAATATTTGTAGTGCATTGTAGAATTCAATAAGCATTGAAATATGAATATAAATCAAATGTACTAATCTAGTCTATATTCATAAATTTTGTCTAGTAGTGAGAGTTGCTATACCATTGAGTCCTTTACCTAGTTCGAAATTGTGCATTTTTAGAAGGTAATTTGTGAATATTTATTTAGTATATAAATTATGTATTTTTGAACCCAAATTCACCTTACAAAGTGAATTTGGATCTACAGAATAATTTACATCAATGAGCTTAGAGAAGTTTAAGTCAATAGTAATCACATTCTATGATATTAAAAAAAAAAAAAAAAAAAATCCCACCTAAGAGGGGTGTGATTCTGTCTTCGCATATTCTCAATTACATATTATTTTTGATGTCATATTACCATGTTAAAATTTTTTTATAAATATAAAAAAAAAAACTTGACACTTCCACCATTACACATTTCTTTAGCAAAATATCTCAGTATGTAGTTAAAGTTTCTCCTATTTAAACTTTTTTGAATGCTACTGACTCTATTACAGTGTAGTATCTGTTCAAACATACTTTCTTCGAATTCTTAGAACCGAACAAAATGAAAATCCTAGTTAGGTCGAATGAATAAATGGATAAGGCTAGGGCTTCAATTCAATTCTGGAGAAAGAAAAAACAACGAGCTTTGGTTCTTAATTTGAATGATTCCCAAGCTAATTAAACGTTAAATATCAAACATTAATTTAATTGTTATGTTTTCAAAATAACACAACATGCTAATTAATTTTTCCAAAAACATTTCTTGAAAACATTTCTTCAAAAATTTAATTGATAAAAAAGTATCAAACGCAATCTATCAGAAAATAAGTCAAATAACCCTCCAAGGCCACTGCTCCGATAAGAGGATAATTTCAATCATTTAATCGTTTACCATAAAACACCATTTCAAAGAAGAAAAATGCTTTCTCCCTCTTAAATTATAAACATGTTTATAAGATATATAAATAAATTTTATTTTTGCTAATATTTTTATTTATATTTTTAATAAATAAAAAATATAACATATTTACACTGATAATATAATAATAATAATTATTATAAATTATTTACTCCGTATTATTTTTTTTCATAAAAAGTACGAGTAATTTATTGTGTAATAATTTTATTAACATTTTAATTAAAATTTTAAAAAAATTAAAGATAAATACAACAGAAAAGAGAGGAGTCTTGCGCAGCTCAATCAGGCTAATCAATCCATCAAAATTTTCAATTTCAAACTAAAAGTTACAATAAATTTTGACTCCCTTACGAAAATTGGCATCCAACTCAGACCGACAACTTAGTCAATTATTGGACCATAAATTATTATTATTATTATGAATAAAAACACAAAATATAAACAAAAACACAATCAAAATCAGCATTCAAGTCATTGTAATTTACCACCGCTTACGAGGCGTTTGGTTGGAAGGAGGGAATTATATGGGAAAGGAATTGTAATTCTATGGGAGTTGAATTACTGGGAATAAAGTGGGAATTTAAATTCCAGAGTTTGGTTGATAGGAATAAAATTACTGGGAATTTCAATTCCAATGTTTGGTATACATGGGTATTAAAAGAGAATAAGTAATATAAAGTCAAAAATGTTCATTATTGTTGTTAGGCATTAATTTTAGGTTAAAAAATTAGGTTAAAAAATGAAGGGATAATTTTGACTCATCACTATCTTTTTTTCCCAGAAATTAAAATACCAGGGGGGAACAGAATTTTAATTCCATGAAAATTGAGGAATTGCAATTCCATGGAATTACAATTCCCTCCAACCAAACTACGAAATTTAATGATTTTTGAAATTAGGTGGGAATTAAGTAGGAAGGGAATTTAAAATCCCTCCAACCAAACGCCCTGTTAGTGTCAAAACCAAAAACGGCAAAACCTCAAAATATAAAGAGTAATTCTATATGTACTTTCATTTTCTACTCCCTATGATATGACTGTTTTTTTTTTTTTTTGAAAACTATGATTTAGCTATTTTGATTGCTCAATTTAATAAGAGGCCATAATGTTTATCCATTCATTTTTTCTTCTACCAATTAAATTTGAACACAAATGAAAATTACAAACAAATTTTTAAGAGTACATGAAATATTTTTCAAATACGGAGTATAAAATAAAAATGAAGAACGGCGACGTTCCCATCAAATATTTATCAAAAGTTTTCCGTCACTAGATCATCGGAATTAGCATGGTCAATCGTAAAAGCTCAACTTATTCAATTGTTTCGGAACCAAAATAAATAAATTTAAAAAAAAAAAAAAAAAAAAAAAAAACCACCAAAAAAAGAAACTTTAAAGAAATGGAGAAGATATAAGCTCAGATATATGTGTTGGAAACAAATGTATTCCCAGGCCTACATAAGGCCTCATAATGAGCTGGGATCAACATTTATCGTCACTGCTAAGTACACAAAACAAAAATATAGCGTATTTCAGCAAGAGAAGGATTCAATAACGGTTCTTTTAAAATATATTTTTCACCATATCCAACAATTTTTTTTAATATATTAATAATAAGATATGTAATTTATAATGTGTTTTATATTCAAATATTTTTATCAAAATTTTGTTATGATTAATTTTATAAAACTTTAATATAATTTACTATTTACCCATATCCAACAATATAACTATGCTTCCTAAGTATCTTATTTATTTTTTTAAACCTCCCTGAAAAAATTTTCTGACTCAACCTCTACAAGAGAAAGTGTATCTTATTTATTACGTGTTATGAATGTTTTATTTATTAGAAACATCATTATTAATTTATAACATGTGTAATAATTATATAATTTATGCACTACTAGTTAGTTGTACATGTATATATTCACTAATAATGGAATAAGAGATGTGACGTGAAAGGGGCTTATATGATTTTGTTTTTCTCCTACATTTCTTTATCTACAATTCCTTTGATTCATATATTTGAGTTAACTGATTATTCTCAACACGTTATCAGCACGTTCATTGCTCAACACAAAAATTGAAAAAATTGGAGTACTATACTGATAATTCTTTTTGATAATTGCAAAAACAAAGTTCAAGCATATAAGAAATTATCAATATAATACAACTTTTAGATTAAATAAGAATACTAAGCAATGAAACATGCTAATAACATATTGCGGTTAACTCATTAACTTAGACATATGAATCAAAAATAAATGTAAATAAGAAGAAGTAAAAGAAAGGTAATGAACCAAAAAAGCCACTTCATAGATTCACTTTCTAATAATATATACATGTACAACATTTAAATAGTGAATAAATAATATAGCCATTACAAATTAATAAAAATATTCATAATAAATAAAATATTTATAACACTATGACCTATCGTTGCTATTTTAAGTTCTATGCTTGTATATAGCAAAAATATAGTAAAATTTTTTAAAAATTTCCCAAGAAAGTTTAAATAAACTAAACAATAATTTAATTGTTTATGTTTTCAAACATACTAAATAATTTTTCTAGTAAAATTATTCCCATTAAATATATTCCCTAAAAATATTTACTCAAAAATTTAATTAATTAGAAAAACTCAACAATCTATCAAAATAAATATTTAAGTCAAATAACCCTCAAAGGCAACGCTGCTCCGGTAAGAGGATAATTTAAATTAGTTAACAGTTTACCCTAATATACCATTTCTAAGAAGAAAAGTGCTCTCTCCCTCTAAAATTATAAATATGTGTATAAAATATATAGATTAAAAAATATACAAAGTAATATATGTACACTCAATATACAATAATAATTATTACTCCGTATAAATTTTATTTCTTTCCATAAAAAGTACGAGTAATTTATTTTGTAATAATTTTATTAACATTTAAATTTAAAATATTAAAGATAAATACAACAGAAAAAGAGGAGTCTTGCGCAGCTCAATCAGGCGAATCAACGCATCAAATTTATCAATTTCAAACTAAAATTGGCATCCAACTCACACCGACAACTTAGTTAATTATTGGGCGATAAATTATAGACACAAAATCGTAAACTATAAACAAAGACTCAATCAAAATAAGCATTCAAATCATTGTGATTTACCACCACCTACTGTGTCAAAACCGAAAACGGAAAAACCCCAAAATATAAAATAAAATTGGAGATCGGCGACGTTCCCATCAGATATTAATCAAACGTTTTCCGTCACTAGTTCATCGGAATTAGCATGGTTAATCGTAAAAGCATCATTGGGAACTTATTCAATTTTTTCGGAACAAAAAAAAAATACCAAAAACACAAGAAAAATAAGAATAATTAAATATTTTTTTAAAAAAAAAAAAGCAAAAAAAAGGAACTTAAAAGAAATGGAGAAGATAAGCTCAGATATATGTGTTGGAAACAAGTGTATTCCCAGGCCTACAAAAGGCCTCATAATGAGCTGGGATCAACAATTATCGTCACTGCTATGCACACCAAACAAAGATATAGCGTATTACAGGAAAAGAAGAATTCAATCAAGGTTGTACACGGCTGTAGCGGCGGCGACGGCTGCCGGAGGGGAAGAGGGAACGGGAATTTTGTATCGGAGCGCCGAAAGCATTGAAGCCTGAAGGTGGAGGCGGATGGTTTAAATAGGAATAGCTTTTAGGGTTTGCGCTGATTAAGGAGCAAGTAGTTAAGCCGCATGGACAAGTTTACCCTCTCCCACCCAATTTGTTTTATATTTCTCTTCTCTACCTTTCTTAGCAATTAATTACACAAATTTACTCTAATCGCACAACTTTAAAGTAATTACATATTAAAATAAGAACTAATCAACATGATTAGCGTGATGATTTAGCATCTTATTCCTTAAGCATGAGATTGAGAATTTCATTTCTTGCTCATGTAAATGGAACAAACCATTTGGCCATTAATTCAAAATATTTACTCTTTTACTTCTTATTTAAAAAAAAAAATAATCATAATCATTTCCTTTATAAAGCCAAAATTTTTGAAAAAAAAAAAGTTTTTGTTTTCCCACCAAGTGAAAACCGTGTCGTTTTTTATTTAATTACTCCGTATTATATTATTTTTCTTCCCAAAAATTAGCTAATATTCATAACTATACATGTGAGAATGCAAAATTAATTAAAATTGGAGATGATTATTGCAATCTTCAAGACTAACAATAAATTTAAAATGAATTTGCATATACATACGATTCTATAAACCAAGAACACTATAAATAAGTCTTCACAAATCACAAAACATGTTCATGTATATAGAGGAGAGAGGCCGAAATGAATAGTATCGGTCGCGACCGAGGCTGTACAAGGGAAGCAGTGCTGTCCAGCGTTTCTTGAGATTTCAAAAAAGATTTGCGGGGCAAAATGGTGGAGCGGTATTGGGCATGTTGGGTAAACGTCCAAGAATAGGAAAAATACAGTTGCTTGAAGATTAAGGTGCGTTGAGGCTTAGAATAGAGGACACCTCCAAAGATGACACTTTTACAGAGCTGAGTTGATTATGTGACAATGACCTTGTTTGACAATCAGCGGTTAGCGGTTCACAAATAGCGAATTGTGTTAACGGGTTTGACCAGCGAATTGTATCAACTATTTGTAAAAATATGTTTGGTAAAATTAGTTGTTTAGATTAGCGGTTAATACTATTATTATTATTATTATTATTATTATTATTATTATTATTATTATGTAATAATAAAATAAATAAGAAATAATACTCCGTAACAAGATAAAAATAATAATAATTTTAACAAGACAATAATAATAATAATAAAATTAATAATAATAATAATAATAATAATAATAAAAACAAAATAACACATTAGAAAAAAAAAAAAAAAAAAAAAAAAACGGGTGTGGGATCAATTTTGATCCCACATCGAATGTGGAAGCTAAGGGAAAGAGGGAGAGTTAAAGGATGTCAATGGGGCGGGGCGGGGGCGGGGGCGGGGAATGGGATCTCCGTCCCCGAAATAGCTCCCCATTTCCCTACCACGCGTGGATTTTTCGAGGACAGGAAATCCCCGTACCTTTTTTAAATTATGTCAATGAAAAAAAAAAGATTAATATTATTAAAATTTTAAATTGTTAAGCTTGAATCCTTAAACAAAGTCTAAAATACCTAGATTAATCTAACTTGTCAGCCGCTATAAGCACTTGTACAGCATCTAGTGTCAAATCATTGATGCTGGAAACAAACTTCTTCAGCTCATCACCATATCATGCATGAAGAGTAGCCACGGCTACACCAGTTGCAAGAGGCCGGGTGCCATCTCTTTAGAACAGGACTGTATATTTCTTCTTCATTAAAAGCCAGATTACTAATATTTTGTGCAAGAATGGAAAGGATTGCTCCTGTAATAACAATTATGATAAGCTATAAGCCATTTTTCAGCCCAACCTAAGATCAAATAGTATAGAACTCAAAATCTTGGATTAAGTTGGATCCTTTGTTCTTTAATTTGCATCCTTTTGTACTTCTAACAAGAGATTCTCAGCACCAAAGTTAACATAATTATCTGATGGAACAGGACCCATAAAAAACAAATGTTATTGAACATTGGAATTAATTAACATTCTAATTAGCTCGGGATCTTTTCTGCATCTTCACTCCAACAGATGCTCACAGGCTCACACTCACAGTCACAATAATCAACTAATCACACTATCACAGATTCACAATATAAATTATACATATTAACCATTTAAGATTTAATCACATAGTTACAGTGTTACACATCATTAGTCATTACTAATTCAGTAACTATACTAATACAAAACAAGTTAAACAAAATTCAAGTTATTCAACAACAATAATAAGTAACTACTAAGGATGTCCTCATCCCTGAAAGAGGACCTCTTGCAAAATGATGTGTAAGATGATGTGGACTTTTTATTTTTATTTTGTTTTAATTTTTTATCCTATGTGGCTTGAAAGCTTGCTAAAACCTACAACACTATAAATAAGTCATTACAATTCACAAAACATGTTCACGCATATAGAGGAAAGAGGCTGAAATGAATAGCATTGGTCGCGACCAAACGAGGCTGTGCAAGGGAAGTAGCACTAGTCTAGCGTTTCTTGAGCTTTATAATAAGTTATTGTTTGGTAAAAATTATTTAACTTAATTAATTTATTTATATATATTAAATATATTTTGTGATTACATTATCTAAAATGTTTGTTTACTTTTTATGAATCATTTATAGTCGATGTAGTCTATAAGTTTCTATTTTGCATCATCATATTCAAATTAATCTAGAAAAAATTTGGAATTGATCTAACTGAAAGAAAATGTATTCATAATTATCATATCAATAGATCAAAGAAGATGTGTTATTTATAACTAGTATGATACCCATGCGATGCATGGACTACTTATTAGTAATATTATTGTGAAATTTTAAATTTTTTTTTTGTTCCAGAATGAGGGTGATACCCAACTAAACTAACTCCACCACTACATGGAGTGGTCACTAGAGGACCTGGCCCCAAGACGTTCTTGCTGGACAGCTTCCCGGATCTCTTGCGGCGGCTCATTTAGGATACTTACACCTAGTTGGTGCGACAAGGCCATTGTGGCGAGCTTATCCGCTATAGCATTTTGCTCTCTGCCAACATGCGTGTAAATAACCTCTTCCAGCCTCCTGGCTTCACGTTTGCAACGGCGCGTAATGTTGTTCATATGACCTTCGTCTCTTTTCATGCTATTAACAATATTCAAGGCGTCACTTTCCACCACCAACTTTCGCACCCCAGCATCTCTCGCAAGCCTTATGCCTTGTAGCATCGCCCAGGCTTTCGCTTCTTCCACTTGGCACCTCCCTATGTTGTGCGTAAAGCTTCCTATCCAGTCCCCATTGGCATTTCTCATTATTCCTCCACATCCTGACATGCTGTTGTTCTTCATGCACCCATCCACATTTACTTTCATCCATCCCACCGGGGGTCTCTCCCATGTTTTCGTCACAGCTCTTCGCGGGATGATAACCCCTTTGTTCCTGCACTTTTCAAAAGCCGCCTTAACTTCCACCTCGTAGCTTGAGAGCCAATCAAGCTTCCTGTTCGTTGGCACGGAAACATGTCTGAAAACTTCATCATTACGCCACTTCCAGAGCCACCAGAGCCTGATGCCAAAGCGCTCTGGCCATCCCACATCAAAGCCACGCCTGACGTCTCCCCGCAAGTTCCTGGACAGCCACTCTTGCCAGCTTAGGATACGTAAGTCAGCCGTAGTTCTTCGTGGAAGCGCCGCCGCCCAAATTTCTGTTGCGGCTCTGCACGTCCTGAACAAATGGTTTTGGTCTTCCGGGATACCTGCACAACAAAAACAAGTAGCGTCAGCTGCCAGTCTCCTCCTCACACGTTCTGCATTCATGAGAATTCGTTCTTGTTTCACTAGCCACAAGAAAAAAACATATTTTTCCCGGCAGTCGCAACTTCCATATTCTGCCACATTCTCTGTCTGGCTGGGTCGCTATTAGCTTGGCGATCATGTCGTATGCTGATTTCACCGAGAATTGACCTTTTGCGTCAAGCCCCCACCCCAGCTTGTCATCCACACCTTCATCCGCAAGCATGAAACCTGCTAGCTGTTCCAACGCGTCCCGCGGCAGCAATTGTTCCAACCTCTCCCACTTCTAACCTCGATGGCCATCCCAGTAATCTTCGACATTTGAGTAAAGCTCTGGGAGGCTGAGGGGGCTGCGCAGTTGGTCATACAGAGGCTTCACCGATAACCACTTGTCCATCCAAAACCTCGTGGATTTCCCATTATGGACCACTTTGGTAAGTCCTTCTTCCAGGTAAGGCCACACTTCGTTGATTCCCTTCCACACTGCTGATGTCTTTCTCCTTCGCCCACTGGATACCTGCAATTCTCCAAAGGTGTTGTATTTCGCTACCAGTGTACGCGCCCACAAGCTCTGGGCTTCGAATTTCAACCTCCACCCAAGTTTGATCATGTAGGCCAGGTTCAGTTCATGGAGCTTTCGTAGTCCAAGGCCCCCCATTTGCTTGGGTGTTGTAACCACTTCCCAATTAGTCAAACTTATCTTATTACCACCTGTAGCCGACGTGCCCCAGATAAATTTTCTGGTGCGTTTTTCCATCTCCAAGCACAGGCTCTTAGGTAAGCACATTGTCTGCATTGTGTAAGCCGGGATGGCATTCAGCACTGACTTTGCTAGCACTACTCTCCCTGCCGTGGTGAGTGTTTTGGCTCTCCATCCTTCTAACCGGGAGGAAATCCTGTCCAACAGACCTGAAAAGGTGTTACATGTAATACGACCATGAAGAGATGGGACACCTAAATACCTCCCGGGGTCGTTTGTGGCCTCAATACCAATCCGGGTAGCAATCGCTGTTGCTAGCGTGTCATCCGTATTACGAGAGAAATAGATGCGTGATTTGTCGAGGCTGATCTTTTGCCCTGACTCTTTACAAAAATTCTCCAGGCACTTCTGTATCACTTCCACTTGGTCGAGGGATGCCTCCGAAAAAAGAACCATGTCATCTGCAAAACAAAAATGAGACAAAATTGGACCCTTACTAGCAAAATTGATACCTTTCCATTTCTTACTCTCGACTTCCTTGGCAATGGCCTGGCTAAGACGTTCCATGCATAGGACAAAGATAGCGGGAGACATGGCATCCCCTTGACGGATACCCCTGCCCGGGCTGAAAGAGGCGGTCACGTCAACATTCCAAGCTATAGACAGCTTAGATGTTCTGATGCAATTCATAATGATCCTCGTCCAGCATTCGTTAAAGCCCGCATGCACCAGAGTATCCTGTATAAAATCCCAAGATAAGCGGTCATAGGCCTTCTCTAGGTCAAGCTTGATCACCATGTGACCGACGGTGCCCCTCTTTTCCCGCATTGAATGCATCACCTCTTGATAGATGATAATATTGTCTGTAATCTGTCGGCCTGGAACAAAAGAACTTTGATACGGGCCAACCAGGGTAGGCAGAACGTGCTTTAGCCTGTTCGTGATTGTCTTCATTATGATCTTGTAGCTCACGTTGCAGAGGCTAATAGGCCTGAACTGTTTAATATTCTCCGGGCTCGCGACTTTTGGAATTAAAACAATGAGCGTGTCATTAAGCCCTTCGGGGAGGCTTCCAGATGCGATCGCTTTCTGGACCATTTGGAATAAGCTATCTCCTGTTATCTCCCATGTATGTTGATAAAAAGCAGCGGGAAAGCCGTCTGGTCCCGGGGCTTTATACGGTTTCATGCTTTCCAGAGCTCGATGGACTTCCTCCTTCGTGATAGGACCGTTAAACTTGCGCCAATCCAAACTAGTCAATCTGGGAAAATTTGCCTCAAGATCCGGACTGGGCCGCCTAGTCTCTTCATTAGCAAAAAGCTGGTAGTAATAGTCGTGTACATGAGTTTTCAAAATGGTCTCGTCTGTAATCTAGTTGCCATTTTTATCTTGCAATCTCGTCACATTGTTCCTTGATTTACGAATTGTTGTCGCCGCGTGGTAATAAGCAGTATTTCTATCTCCTGAAGCAATCCATTCTTCCCTGGACTTTTGATACCAAAAAAGTTCTTCCTGGTGAAGAATTTCTTCAAGATCTGCCCTCAATTTCCTCTCTAACTTAGCCAACCCTCTGTGGAAGGATATTGCCAGCCTACTTTGGATACCTCCTAGCCTGGCTAGCAAGATCTTCTTCCTGATAAAAATATTCCCGAAATGTGCTTTATTCCAGTCCGCCAGCTTCCCAGCTACGTTTGACACGTTGTTCGGGATCTCACGGGTTGTCATCCAATCTCGCCGGACCACATTAAGGAAATCTGGGGGCGTGGGCCAAGCTGCTTGATACATGAAACAAGGTGGACTTGATCTCCTCCTATTCTTTTCGGTATGAATCAGAACAGGAGCGTGATCAGAAGCTATTCTAGGAAGGTGGGATACGCTTGCATCTGGAAAGCTAGTACGCCACTCCGTATTGCATAGGGCTCGATCTAGGCGGGCCCCTTTGAAGTCGTTTTCTGAGCCATCCTTTACCCAGGTGAGACTTGGCCCGGAGAAGCCCAGGTCTATAAGTCCTTCCTCTTGGATCCAGTTCACAAAGTCCGAGCTTCTTTGCATAGAGAACGAACTGTAGTTTCTTGTTTCCTCCCTTTGTACGACTGAGTTAAAATCTCCGGCCACCAACCAAGGGCCGGAGATGGCCCTCTTAGATTGCCTGAGATCGTTCCACCGGAGGCGTCGGAGATGATGTGTCGGGCTTCCATACACCGGGAGAAAAACCAAGGACCCTGTCCCGGTTTCTCCACCTGCAAGAGGATAAATTGGGGGTGAGTATAGATAACATTTACTTTCACTGGGTCTTTCCAAAAGACCCAGATACCTCCGCTGAAGCCGATTGCTTCCACACGGACCCAGTCAGAAAACCCGAGCTTATTACAAATTTTGTTAGCCTGGGTCCCTGACACTTTAGGTTCAAAGAGCCCTAAAATGTTCGGCTTATGGACCTTTAAGAGGTTACTGAGGGCGCGGTGGAATGACTTCCCACTCGCCCCTTGGCAATTCCAAAGTAAACTAATCATTAAAAACGAACAAAAAAGAGAGAGCGCAAGAACACAAAACACAAAACAAAAGCTCCTGGACCGCAAAAGAGCCGCTCTCACTGGGCATCTGTGCCCCCTTCTCCCTCGTGCTGCGACACACTCCTGTCTAGTGCCATGACTACGTCGCCCTCCTCATCTAGGTGACCCGGCGGATCATTGTGGTGCTCGTTGGTGGCTTGCCAAACCGGCGAAGGGAGGTCATCCGCCCTATCACCATGGACCACCCGCGTCGAACTGATAACCAATCCACCTTGCGCGCCTCTAATGACCACATATTTGTCCTCCTCCGCTGCGCGCCTGAGACTAGAACCACCGCCCCTTCGAGCTCTAATTGCTTGCTCTCCCCCCTTGCTCCCTGTTCCATTCCCCACACATGGCTCGTTTAGTATTTGACGCTCAGATGCTCTCACATTCGGCCTTCTTGTGTTATTCCCCATTGACCCTGCCCCCTGCGCTGATTCATTGTTCTGTTCAGTATGCTCCGCAGCTCCTCCTTGTTCAGGCTCTCTATTTGGCTCACCCTCTTCCTGACCTCCACCATCTTCCTCTTGATTATTTAAAGGGGCAAAACGTGATGCCTGGATTCCATTTGGTCTCCGCGCGTTTCCTCCCACTCTTCGTTCTCCTGCTGCTCCCATATTGCTTACTTGATGTTTAGGTCTAGCCCTCTGCTTACGTCCCGGGGCTATCATCCAAATGCCAAAAGGTTCGGAACCAATAATGGTTCCCTGGTTCCCATGCCCAGCCTTCTCCACCGCGGTGGCCTGCCCTTGTGCGTTCCCCTCTGGCAAGTTTTCCTCTGTCGTCTTTTCTATAACCTTCGATGGGCAGTTATCGGTTGCATGGCCGTAGATGCCGCAAGAAAAACAGATCATGTGAATGCCTTCGTAAGCGACTGACCGCACCTTGTCGTTATATTTGAATTTTGAAATGAGTGGCTTGGTAATATCCACCTCCACGCATATACGCGCAAACATCCCTCTCGAAACCAGACTTGTTGCCTGATCTACTCGGATCGTTCTGCCCACCTTGTTCCCTAGTTTCCTAAGGAAAATATAGTTGTAATACTCCGCCGGTATGCATGGGATCCGTGCCCACACCAACACTTTTTCTGTGGTATCTGAGTAAGGATCGAAATCAGGGACCCAAGGCTTCACTAGCAAGTAGTGATCCAAAACCATCCAAGGCCCCTCAAACATAGCAAATTCAAGATCCTCCACTGATCCAAAACGAACTAAAAAATAATCATTGTCAATAGCAATTAGATCCAAGCTACCTTTTAGTTTCCACATGGAGGTTAGCCTCCTCAGCAGATATGCGTATCCCACTTTCCTACCCATTACCTTGATGATGAGAGCCTTCCGCCAGGGTGCCCGAATTGCTGCCACCTCCGCTTTCGTCAGCCTGATCGTAGGGCATAAAGGATCATCATCTTCATCATCCGAGATCTCATCAGCATCCTCTTCCGATCCTCCCTCCAGTGTGTCTCCTCCCTCGGCGTTCTGGCCTGTCACACTATCTGCGTAGGATCTGCGATGTGTTGCGATCATCTCCGTTGATGCACGCTGGCTGGCTGGTGCTTCTGACGCCCTCTCTTCCGACTCATGCACCAGCGAGCCCCCACGATCGTCCGCCATTTCTCCGAGGGGTGTCTCGTTCACCATTTCCACGTCCGCATGCAGTGCATGATCCCCCACCGCAACCATCCCCAGGTGTGCCCTCCCTTCGTCGCTGCGTTTCGGCTTCTTGGTGCTTCTCTCCAGAAGATCGGATTCCTCCGTCGACCGTTGGCTTGGGAGTGTTTCGCTCATCGTTTCAATCCTCTTCCACTCTTTCCCTTTTCATTGTGAAATTTTAAATGGAACAAAATATCTTCTTCTTTTTTTTTTTTTAATTTGAAATTTATATGTTAAAAATGTAATTTTATATAAGTTGAATAATTTAATTAAAAAAATCGACATCTAAATGCAAGACAATTAATATACAATTACTAAAATGCAAAGTATTATAAATTTACAAATTAATCTAGAATTTCATGGTACATAGTGTTAGTTGTTGATGTAGATCAGAACTTGTACTTGAGTCATTCGTAAATGATATTTTAAGATTATCGAGATAGAACTGGCTATTTGGATTGTTGACGCGAATACATTTCTTTGATTTGATTTTTGAAAATACTTATTTATTTAGGAGGTTGTAACATTTTGAGTAGATGTTAAATATTTATTCTCTGCAATAAAAAAAATATTATATACATATATTTAATATCAAGTATTATGCAACTTTATATTCCAACATAAATTAATTTAATACTAACCGTCAATCAACATATTTAAAGAATTCGATAGCAATCTTTGATATAATATGTATTTACATATCTATACTGTATATTTACATATAAAATATAAAATATTATATATTATAGTCGTGAGAAGGCATGGTTGATTCTAGAAACCATACCTCCTCTATCTCTCATCTTTCTGCATTTCTACTTGCAAGCAACATAGATTTGTTGGAGATGTGGTATTTGGAGCTCTATCGTGCAAGGAATTGATACTATATTTCTGCGATTTTGAACACCGATCGTTGCTCATATATGTACGTTCAAGGAGAAATTTGTGCGATTCTAGCTATTTCAACATAGCTTCGCTGTTGAGTTTGATCATTAACTCCATTTCTACGAATTCCTAAGGTTTGTTGAAATTCATCTCTATGCTTCCATGAAATGACCCTTAGAGAAGAAACCGGGATTGGGGTAGAAGAAGAGAGAATTAGGGTTGAGAGGGGAAGAAGAAGATAAATTGAAAACTACTAACAATCTAAAGAGTATAAATACTCCACTATTCCTTCTACTTAGCCGGCTCCTTAACGGAAAGCCAGCTGGAACAACAGAATTCAAAAAGAGATTAAACGACGTCGTCAGATGGCGTCTTCAAGCACTTCCAACCGCTGCCCCATACGACTTCGTTGGACGCTTTATTAAACAACGCCATATGACATCTGTGACTTCCATCCTTCAGTTCCCTTCTTCACTTCCAGTTTCTTCACCTTGGGGAATCGTTACACCTCCATTTCAATACTAAATGTCCTGTATTTCTTCTGAAGGCAAGATCAAACCCATGCATGTCAGATCACAGTACATATCTGGGTGTTTGAAAGGTACAGACACATACAGAGGAAAGTGTGGAAGATCTAGGAAAAGGTAAGTGTGATTAGGACTTTTGATTTTATTGTTCAACTGATTTCAATACAAATTTCGCATGAATGATGTAAACAAAATATGAAAGGTGCGTTACGGATGCAAGATTTTAGGCATGCTTGTTTGCATCTATTTGCTTTATTCATGTTTTGTGCTTAATTGGCTATATTTGTCAAAAAAAAAAAATGATTTTGAAAAAGATGTAGTGAACTATAGATTACAAATTAGAGATTTCATAGAGTTGTAAAATTACAATTCGACTACAATAAATAGTAGTCTTAAAAAAAAAAACAACAATAAATAATAAATATGGTATGTAGAGATATATGTTCAAGCTTTCTTTTTCTGTACCTTCTTGACCTAACCTGAAAATTACACAGTTTAAGCTTAGAAAGCTAAAACCTGTATTAACTTTCCCAAGTAACATAGCAAGTTATAAAGCAAGCTATTCTGCACTACACAAATCATTTCTGGTGAAAATTTTATCTGGTCTCTGTCATACACATAGTACTTTTAAAATACTATTACTCACAATGAACTTACCACAAAAAAAGAAAAAAAAAATACAAACACCACAGATATAATAGTAGATGACAGTAATATAAATGCAGGTCTAAAAGAATCAAACTGAAAAAGATAATATTACAATGTGAGTATCCCACTGAAAAAAAAAAAAAAAAAAACAAAGGTCAATAAACATAAAACTAAGTTTGCAACAGCTATGCAGACTACCTCTACCTGTAATTGTTAAAAAAATTCAATAAAAAATAGAAAACTGAAAATACTTAAAAAAAATATTGAATATTTGACAAATTAGCATACCTTTCAACCATTGAAGCTGCTGACAATTAACCCCAGCCCTTGTGATTGCAAAATATCAGAAAACTGCAATGAATGAGACCAAAAAAATCACAAAACTAAAGATAAAAACAGTAAAAAAAAGATTTTACATTGCAAGTTGACAATGATTTACATAGACATTAGTTAATACAAATACACCCAAAAAAATTAAATAACCAACTGGTTTACTGTCACAGGCACAGGTTTTTCGTTATGCGTAAGTTGAAACCTGTTGGCAGAACATGTAAAATGGTAAAACTGGTTGAATAATTTATCTACTTTATTTTTTTCTTTGAGTACTATATCATCTACTGTATTTAAATGCATACCTTGTGTCATGGAAGAGACACTCATAACACTATCATTTCACTTCCTCTTGTGTCATGGAAGAGACACTCATAACACTATCATTTCACTTCCTCTTTTATCTCAGATTTCATATGTATGCCCTCAACAATCTTCATTCGTAGAGATTGTTTCCAAAGACTTATTCCATATGCAAGAACGTATAAAGGTGAACATGACAATATGCAATTTGTATATGAATTGTAAACAATCACTACAATCCCTGTTATATGGAGTGTTAGTGGTGTATTGGAATTGATATAAACTGAGTTGTTTATATAACTTGTAAGGAAGAGTTGTATAGATATGGTCATTAATGCTAATTCTTCGGATACCAAAGAGACTCGACAGCTAATTACTGCAAATGTTTCGGATACCTATGTTTCTATGTTGAAATATGAAAGGTCGCAATTAATTAATATCGTATGCAGATCATGTTCAATTATCTTCTAACCAGCCAAATACTCTAAAATGCGTATCAACCTTTCGTTTCCTATCTTTAAATACATAACTGCTGTATATATTCTTCAACACTAAAAACGACCGTGTTTTGTTTGGGCGGGATTTTTGGCTCTATTGTGAATCCCTAGGCTTGTGGCTTTTTTTATATAGTAAGATGTGTTTTCTGTTCAAGCCATTGTATCAAATTAACCATGCTTTATATTTTGTTATGAATATTTTTATCACGTACATTTTGAAGTGTTTTGATATCTCGTGCCAATGTTCAAGATTTATGACTCCGTCTTGTTTGTAAGTTTTGTTTTATAAATTTTTATTAATAAATAATTTATTGTTTATTATGATAACAATGTGATTGTGTATAAGTTTATTTATTTTAAATTGTTTATTCATTTTTATAAACTACAATGGGTAACACTTGATGTGAGTTTATTTGTGCATGTTTCTCTTGTTAATTTGAATCTTCTTTGGAGCTTTAGTTCATTAGATTATTACTTTCAATGCATATTTCATTGCTTTCTCATGGAGATATGGTTTAATGCGTGTTTTGAATGTTTTTACGATGTTTGTCAGTGTTTTGAAACCATTGTAGATCAATTGCAAAAGCAAGGAAAGTTCTAAGACAAGTTTGGAAGCCAAAATGGACTAAAGAGTGCTGATATAGAGGATTCGATGTGTCCAAAATTTCCAGTAACAATGGTTGTTCGAGATTTGAAGACTCGACGCGTCGAGAAATTCCAAAACGCGGCGTGAAGATTGGCGGCATAGACTTGACACGTCGAAAGTTCGTGATCTGCATTTAGAAAGCTGCGGGGAAATTTCTTAATCCATTCATATTGAGCTTCAACCCATCTTCCTCAACCCTAGGACTTCAAGTTGCATTTTTGGAGACAAAATAGAGTGAGAGACACCAAGAGCTACAAGTTACCTTGGAAGAAGGAGGAAAAGCTAGGAAGATTCGGGAGAATCTCTTTCCCTTTTCTTTTACTTTATTTGTTTCTTGTAAACTCTCTTATATTATTGCTATGAATGTTATTCTAGCAATGAGTGGCTAAAACATCTTAGGGATTTTTTGGTGAAAGTGTTTATGAACCTATGTGCCTAGTTCTTAAATTCATTGATATATTTACATTTGGGTTTTATGACTTGTGTTGCAATTGTGTTCTATTTGGTTGATGCTAGTAATTAAAGGCCTAAATTACTTGTTTCATTGCTATCTTCATGTCTTAATAGGAGTTAGGGCATATTTTAGAGCACCTACAAATTGCACATTGAGAGATAGCATATTAGGTAATATAAGGATTTATCTTGAATGCTTGTTCTTGAATTGTTGAGTGTTTATATCATGGAAATTAATATTCACTCAGTGTTATTTTAGGTTGGAGTTATGGGAGTAATTCATTCCCTTGTATGCATTCTCACACTTGTTTGAACTCAAACTAAATGTTGCACCTTAGATTGACACTATGTAATTAAGCACTTGGATCCCAGAAATCCCACTCTTACTATATTGTTTTCATCAACATGCTACCTTGTTCTCTTTTAATTAGTTCTTCGTTTACAATCAATCAATCACCCTTTTCGATAGGATTAGTTTCTCGTGAATAGATTAGTAGCTAGTGTTTGATACGCCCCGCCTCCCTGTGGATCGATAACCCGATACTCCAGATATTTTGTTTTTCAAAATATGCTGCAATCAATACTTGTGTGAGATCGTCTCACGGGTCTCAATCCGTGAGATGGGTCAGATCTTTGATTAATGGGTCAGGTCTTTGACCTCAATAATCAAATATTCGACCCGTCTCACGGATTGAGACCCGTGAGACGGTCTACACAAGTTTTTTGTCAACTACAATTGTTTATTTATGAAGGTACCGATGCAATCATTGTTTATTTTGCATTTAGGAACAAATAAATTTTTAAAAAATCATGATTATTGATGTTTATGTAAAATTGTGAAAACTTGTGGATCTCATTTTAAGTTATTTGACATTAATATTATTTTTTCCTATGTAATTAATTTTTAGTTTGAAAATATATGTTAACTTCACGTATGATCTCTTTCGTTGCTATGACCTGGACTATAACATGGGGTCATTGTTGCACTCGACACTCGGATCCTAATGCTAATTTCCAATAAACAATAATTGACACCAAGAGGAAGAAACTTAATTACAATTCAATAGAAATGCAAAATTCAATTGATCTATTAATCAATAAGTGAAACAATGCAAGGCGTACAATTAATTTGTTCTACAATCTCTTTTTGTCTGTTTTTTTTTTAATAATTAAACATGAGATGATGAAGCAATTAATTGTTGATGTGTTACTTGGGTCTGAGTTCAATCCCCTCAACAATGAGCCCTCCTTTTAGATGCTCACCCTTCACCTCTCTAAAGCTCATTTGAACCTCCTTCTCACTTCCATCATTGTAAAATTCGCCCAATTCTATCTCCAACCATCCATCATCTCGCTCACGAATCGTACATTCTTCTTGTTCATAAAGCCTTGACGACCTTAAAGTCTCAACCCGATTTAACATGAAAAGTCGTTCCATTACTTGTTTGTTGCAAGAATTTTGACGCAAATAAATGATTCTATCTGATTGGTGATTTCCAATTTTGATTGAAATTTCGGATGGTAAAGTGTCCAGGCCAAATGCACGGCCTGCCAACTTGAAGATAAAATAGGCCCCATAGGTTGTATTAGGAGACAACATTCGAGTGTTCATGTTTCCCTTTATTTCCAACCAAGAGACCATTATAAGCTCAACAATTTCTGGGAACCTGTTAAGAAAACAGAAGATGGGTAATAAAAGTTATCTCAAGTGTGTGGTAAAAGTCTAAAAGATGTTGGTAATTATAAAATTTTTGTTTTTCTTTTGTTTTCTCAAGGTGGCGAGTGCGACCAAAAATTTATACCAATTAATATTAATAACTTAAATATAGAGTTAATCAACAATTTAGTCTCTCAATTATTCTTCCAAAAGGAGAACCCCAACCCTAAGGGCCCCCCACACCCCGGCCCGGCAGAGCATTTGGGAGGATGTAAATCATGGTGACTCAACTGAACATGAACCACAGAGGCTAGACCGGTGCTCACTGCACACAAGGAGCCCCCCTCACACTGCCGCTGGTGAGACTCGATCCCTGGTCATTCTTCCAAAGTTTCACCTCTATGACCAGTTGAGCTACCCATGCGGGCTAGTCTCTCAATTATTGCGAACTGTAAATGTAGTCCCTCAATTGCTTATTCATCGATTTGGTCACCGAAAATAATTATTTTTAGTCAATTTAGTCCTTCCGGCTGTCGATTTGGACCCCGAAAATAATTATTTTTAGTCGATTTAGTCCCTCCAGCCATCGACGGAAGACGGCCTGAGGGACTAAACCGACTAAAAATAATTGTTACCGGGGACCAAATCGATGAATAAGCAATTGATCTGAGGAACTACATTGACAATTCGCTAATAATTGAGGGACCAAATCGTTCATTAACCCTTAAATATATAACCAACAATTAATTACTCAATAATAATAACTTATTATAGTATCTTAGCCTAATAAGAATTCATTATATAGAGGAGGAATTAATATAATGTGCCTTTCACAAATTTGCTATAAATAATTAATAGCCTTTAATTTATGAGAAAAGCTCGTAACCGTTATCTAAATGTGTTCGTTTTGGGTGAATATGGTCTTAACTAGCAAAGAATTATATTGTGGTTCTAGCTTACCTATAAAATACCACGAGAATGTAAACCAGCTTAAGTTATTCATAGTTGTAGACTTAAACCACAGATATAACCAGAAACTGGTTCCCTTCTGGAGAAGGCGACCAGAACCGCCTTTCCGGAGAGAGGCGACCAAGCGACCAGAAATGGTCGCTGGAGAAGGCGATTGGCGCGGGTCGCCGGCAGCCAATCTTTGGTCGGAAACGATGCCGCAACCCTAGTGACCTGCTATCACATGTCAGTAACCGATTTTTGGGCTTCATTGCACCAAAATAAAATGTTAATGAGTTTAATTGTAACTTTAAAAAAATTAGTCACCTAATTGATTTTTTAGGTAAAGTTCTATGATCTATTTGACCCTTTTCCAATTATATAATAACATAAATAAACATGAATTGACTATCTTATATAAGTAAAAACTAAATTTTTTCTCAGTAAAATTTGAAAACTTAAGAATGGAATTTACCTAGAACCCAAGAGGGGCTTCCAACACCAGTAGAGGGCATTTGTAGCAAAGGCAATTGAAAGCTCTCTGGCGCTCAAGGTGAGACACTTTTTACTGCTTTCTCTATCAATGCAAAATGTCTGCATATATATATAACCACATAAATACAGAAAACATTTGTGGCCACAATTAATCAAATAATAAAACATATATACATACCTTGTGGCCCCCATCTATGAGAAGAGGGCTGAGAAGCTTGACAAACAACTCTTTCTTGGACTGAAACATTATGGGAGAAACCAATCTGCATATGATGTCTCGATAATCCGACGGCAAGAATGTCTCCCATAGCAGCTCCGATTCAGCGGCGGCGCGTATAGCAGCGGAGAGCAACGACGATCGGCAAGCGAGGCTGGGCGGGACGTGAGAAAGGATTTGAACCACACAATCTTCGGGTAAGAGATCCAGAGATGCTTCGTTAATGGACGCCATGGTAGTCATGGATACTTAGCTTCTTAGGCGTTGGTTTACTTGCCACGGACTATATACAAGGTTTGGCAAGAAAGATGACAACATGGATAGGACATATGAGGACATTAGAATGTAACCCGCAAGTTATTTACATTTTGACCACCTAAATAACTATAATAACCTATTCTCTCTCATTCCTATTATCATATATATATTTGTCATGTTCCACGGGATACGTAGACATTGTAAAGATTATATGTAATTTATTAAAGCGAGAGTAAATGTCAATTTTGGTCTTGTGATGATAGGGGTTCTGTTAATTGCAGTCCACCACTTTTTAAAATGTTAATTTAGAACTTGATTATGCAATTTTTATCAATTTTGGTTAATCCGGCTATGTCAAATCACGCCAATAAATTTTAATAGTTAAAATAATAGGGGTATTTTAGACTTTTTGCATCTCTTTTCTTTCTTTGATCCCCTGCAACTTCACCATAGAAGGTCACCGGTAATGGTGAAGGCGTGGTAGAGACGGCACGGCTTGAAGGAGGAAGTAGCAACGGTCGGAGCTAGCGTTGCCCGAAGAAGGGGAAACGACGGGTAGCAAGCCAGGAACCCAGCCCACCTTCGTCGTTTCACCTTTCGCCGAGCTAACGTTTGTTGCCGTCCTCACCGCGACGCCTATGCCTCAGATTCCCCTCGTTGCAATACCAAACACCATAGCCTGTTGTCGTTGATATTAACTACAACACCGTGACTCTTTCGTTGTCGAATGGAGCTTGAGGAGCAGCAACAACCCGTCGCCGGTGTTACCCGAAGGAGGGAATGGAGCAGCAACGTCGTCGGGGAATCCAGTTTCGCCTCTGCTGCATCTCCTCACTGCAACGCCAACAACCACCGCCAACTGCCCTCAGCCGCAATGCCATGAATCGGAAAAAACAACGCCGACCAAAGCTTAAGGAGCAACAGCACTCCAGTGCCAACTCCACCGTCCAAAGCTTAAGAGAAAATAGACGCTGAATCCAACTCTACCATTACCGGCGACCTTCTCCAGCGAATTTGCAGGGGAGAAAGAAAAGAGATAAAAAAAGACTAAAATACCCTCATTATTTTAACTATTAAAAATTTTCAGCGGAATTTGGCCTGCAATTTAGTCGGAGTGATCAAAATTGATAAAAATTGCATAGCCAATGTACTAAATTAACACTTTTGAAAGTCGTGGACTGCAATTAACAGGACCCCTAAAGTGATATATTTCTAATTTTTTTTCCTTGGAAAATACTATATGTACTCCAATTCTCTACTCCCAACTTGTACTCCACACTTAAAATATTGATGTATATACTTTTACAGCTTACAGGGCATTCACATGAAGAAAATAACCTATCAAAGCCCGCCACACCAGAGAGTAAATTTGAGGGACTAAGATTTGAGAGTACATGAAGTAAAACCTTTTTTCTTATTATAAATGTCATCAAGTAGTTACTTGTGGTGTGCAACAATGACATGTTTGTGATGTGACATTTTGACATATTAAAGAGTGATTGTTTGTGAATGATAATGTACGTAGCGTGAAACATATTAGATATGTGAATAGCTAGCTTTTTAATTAGCTGCACAATTTTCCTGCAAAAAAATAAAAAATAAAAAATTAGCTGCACAATTTATGAAGCTATTTTTTTTTATATCTTTTAAACACAATTTATGAAGCTATTGTTGTTTTGATTTTGCAATTGTATAAATTGATTTATACTTTTGCTTGGAGTTTTTTTTTTTTTTTTTTAATTTTTTTTATATTGCAGTTGATGCCCGTTCTCTAATTGTAGTTTATGTCAGTTCTCCAGTTGCTATTAATGACAATTCTAGATTTCTAAGTAGATGGTGGTAAGGTGTGCTAAATAAATTTAGTTATACTCTACTCTACTAAGAAATAAGATATTCAACAATTACGCATATCATTTGTACATGTCAAATATTAAACTCTAAGTGTAATAATGAACTTATAATATACAAATAATGAACATTCAATTAATTTTATATTATTTTGTATATGTTCAAATAATGAACCTTAAGTATAATAATAATGAATATTCAATCTATTTCATATTATTTTATACATGTCCAAATAATGAACTTTAAGTATACAAATATTGAACGTTCTGCACATAGCAACATTTTTATTGGTTAATGGTCGGCAGTAATGCCCAACCATCATTTATAATTAGTTGAAATATACTATTGTATTGAACCATGATCCACATTGTTGTGTGGACCACGATTCACTATATAACCATTGTTATTATATACGGCCAACACGGGTCACATTACAATATGCTTTGTAACATATATATATATATATATATATATATATATATATATATATATATAATTCTTTTAATTATATTAATAAACTAGTTTTACACGCGCATTGCGCGAATGAGTTAATGCTCAATGTTTATAATTAAATAAATATTTGAAAGTATATCAATTCAAGATTATATATGAGAAGTTCATACATAAGTAATTCAATGTCGAATTTGTTTATTTAAATATGCAACTCGTAGTATATGAATACAATGTAATATAGGAGATTCATTATAATTAGTACTAAGTTTTTTTTTTTTTTAAATAGTAACCAAGTATTTTTTTTTTTTGCAAAATGTTCTAATATATTTAATGAATGCACATATATACAAGATCAATGAATAAATCAACAGTATCAGTCCTTTAGGTGTACTGGTTTACTCGTAAAAATTTACTGTAAAGCTATTTCGACTCCTTGAATAACAAGAGTAAGTTCCGCTGGCTCACTGCTTGCCCATCCACGGATGTGCAAGCTTAATTTTTAAATTGGAGCCTTAAGACTCCTTTTATATGAGCCTCAAGGCTCCCATGTCACTTTTCCCACCGATGTGGGAAAAATGGCAAAACTAAGGGGAGTCGAACGTTCAGCTCCCATATGTTTTTTTTTTAAAAAAAAATTATTTCTTTTATTAAATATTATTATTAACAGAAAAAATAATATTTAATTGAAAAGTTAACTGATAATCATATAATTAAGGATAAATTAAGAAATCTCAAGAAAAAATTAATATTTGATTAATTTGAGCCATTTATTTAATTAAAAAATTGACCATATCATTTTTTTCTACCCATTATAAGTCTAACTCTCTTTAGCTCTTATTAGTATATATAGTAGATATTCTAACATTAATCCTCGGTTACGTTGTAACATAGAAATGGTAGTGTTGGATATTTATCATTATGGTGTTTGGTAAACAGGACACTTATGTATATTGTACCATACAAAAACTATTTTAGTTCAGTAGTGTAAACCAAACTTTAGGCCCAACTTAGGCATGTATCATACAAAGGAGTAGGAATCGCAAATTATGCTGTGCAACCATGTGCACCATGTATGGTGTACACGGTTACAAAAATGACATCGTTTTGACTAAAAACGCGCCTTCTATTTAAAAAAAAATCAGGTTTGATTTCCGGCAATAGCATTTTTTGTGCATAATTTGAATTATATATCCACAAATTCATAATTATATATCCACAAATTTATAACTATATATGCACAGTGAATAAATAATACAAAATCCAGAATGAATAAACTAAATATCCACAATAAATGAACTAAATATCCAGAATGAATGGACTAAATATTCACAATGAATTAACTAAATATCCATAAATTCATAACTATATATCCACAAATTCATAATTATATATCCACAATAATTCATAACTATATATCCACACTAAGGTTGTTGAGGGGAATCGAAACTGATTTTTTTTTTTTAAATGGGACGTACTTTTTTAGTCAAAACAACATCGTTTTGCAACCGTGTGCCTCTGGCACAGCATAACTATTGAGTAGGAATTAGGAATTAGGTGATGGCCAGAAGCGAAAGTTGAAGCCTAATTCGTGCACTAGGGATATAAATGGGTAGTTGTATAGGATTTAATTATACCTTGCGTTATTCGGTGCTTTTAGGCGCAAATTATGCTCTGCAACAATTTAATGGATTAATAGCATTCAATTAAAGTAATTAAGGATTTTCCTTTCATATCACTTAATTTAATGTAGTAATGATGAAGATTAGATTAACAGAAGTAACGTAACACAAGGTCTGTACAATAGAGATATAGAAGTAAGTGGAAGAGTCCTAGTAGACTACACCAAGCAGTCCTAACACTCCCCCTCAAGCTTAAGGTGGACCAGCTGCAACATTAAGCTTGCCACGTAGAAACCGAAACAGGGTAGACGGAAGCGCCTTAGTGAAAATATCAGCTAGCTGATCCTTCGTGGAGATGAAATGCACCTGAATCTCTTTTTTGGAAACTTTATCACGAACAAAGTGGTAGTCAATCTCCACATGCTTTGTTCGCGCATGAAACACCGGGTTAGCGCAAAGATAGGTGGCGCCCAAGTTATCACACCACAGCTTGGGCGGAGACACCGGAGACAAACCAATCTCCCTCAGCAAAGACACAAGCCAGGTTACTTCTGCAGACACATCCGCTAAGGCCTTGTACTCAGCCTCTGTTGACGAGCGAGCCACTGTACGTTGCTTGCGACAAGACCAAGAAACGAGATTGCCACCTAGGTAGACAGCAAATCCACTCGTTGACTTGCGATCAGTCGGATTACCAGCCCAATCCGAGTCCGAGAATGCATGAATATCAGTGGAAACAGAACGCCTGACAAGTAGACCCAAGTCACTAGTGCCCTTGACATACCGTATAACCGTAACACCCGCTTTAGCATCCCCCAATGCGCCATGGTGGGAGTATGCATGTGCTGACAAAGCCGGTTTACCGCATATGACAAGTCCAGCCGAGTAACTGTAAGATACTGAAGTGCCCCGGCCAGACTGCGGATTGAGTAGGATCATCAAAAGGAGCCGAAGCAGAGTCATCACTCACCGCAAGAGACACCGGAGTAGCAACGGGCTTACAGTCAATCATACCGGCGCGCTTCAAAATGTCACCCATATATCGCCGCTGAGAGAGCAATAATCCATCGGATAGAGAGACAGTCTCAATCCCAAGAAATAATGATGGAGACCCCATATCACGAATCTTAATTAAACTCTGCCGCCAACTGAGCCACAAGCCCTGTCACGCGAGCCGAATCTGACCCCATGACCAGAATGTCGGCCACATACACAAGAAAGTAAAGCTGCACACCACCACGAGAATAATAAAACAAGGAAACATCAGTCTTAGAAGGAACAAAACCAATGGAGACCAGAAAAGTATGCAGTCGTGTGAACCAAGCACGGGGAGCCTGCTTCAGCCCGTACAGAGATCGCTGAAGAAGACAGACGTGACCAGGAGATGCCTTGTCCTCATACCCTGGCGGCTGCCGCATGTACATAGTCTCAGCAAGGGTGCCATTCAGGAATAAATTATGGACATCCAACTGACGAATGACCCAACCCCGGGACACGGCGAGCGAGAGAAGGAGACGAACAGTCGTGGGCTTGACAACAGGACTGAATTTCGTGGGTTTCGCAGCCAGAGACGATATCAAGAGAGATAGAATGGCCTGGTCTTGCCGGCGCCATATCTGTTGAACGAGAAGAGAGGGGACGACCCCACCGGCACTGTCTGCCGTCGAAGTCACAGGCGTCACCGCCGTCAGACAAGGCAGGGATCCATCAACGTATCCAAGTAACCCCTGACCATTCAAGAACGGAATCATCTGCGTTCGCCAGAATAAATAATTCCGGGACGTAAGCTTCAACGAAACAAAGTGGTGCGCAGAGGATAAATTTGAATGGGATGAAACGGGAGTAGGAACAGGCTCAGTAACAGTCCGTTCTGTAGAATCACGAACAGAACCATCATCATTGAGACCTGCCATGGAGAGAACCTGGACAAAACTGATACCAGATGAGGATTAGATTAACAGAAGTAACGTAACACAAGGTCTGTACAATAGAGATATAGAAGTAAGTGGAAGAGTCCTAGTAGACTACAACAAGCCGTCTTAACAGTAATGACCTTCAAATGTAATGTTAAGCAATTTATCAAGCACATATCTTAATTCTTAAATCTTAACATATTGGTGGAGTTAAACGGTGCCACTAAAGACACTGTTACTCTACAATAGTGAAACGACATCGTTTGCCTGAAAGTGAATTAAGGCTAAGACAGGCCCAAATGTTTCTAGCGCAGTAACCAGCTGTCGCCTTATCGTCTCTCTCTCAGCTCCACTACCTTCATCAATGGCGATAACCCATACGTTCAAGCCTCAAGTCCTAACCTCCTTCACTCCCTTACCAAAACCCATCAATGTCTCACACTACTTGGGCGTCACTCTTCCAACAACCCGAACCCTTCGTGGCCCATTGCGTAGCCTATCAAGAAGATTGTTCCTTCCTTCAGTTTCGGGCCTCTGGGATGCAATAACGGGCGGTAACTCTGCCCGCGAAGCGGTGATGGCCATTCGCCGTGGAATGCTTCTCTTCAGACAGGTAAGAATGTTGGCATTTCTTCCGCTATTACTTAGTTTTTCCAAGGCAGATTGTTTATAGGAGTAATCGACTCCCGTTGTGTTTATTGAAGGGTGATGTGCTGGGGTCTTTGGTGGAGTTTGACAAGGCAATTGAGCTCGATCCTCGCCAGAAAGAATGTGAGATTCTTTATTGAGCTCCATGTTTGAAAAATTAGCTATTTTTGTCTGTATAATTTTCAGTAGGGGTCGGGTTAAAGTGAGTTTGGGTTCTCTGAGAGGATTAATTTGATATATTATAAGCACCAGATGCATAATGATTGAATGAAAAATTGATTATCAAAGTATACCATTACGGGGAGTTTGGTTGGAAGAAAGGAATTAGGGGGAAATGAACGAGAAATAGAATTATTGGAATTGAGAAGGAAATAAGTGGTATAAAGACTAAAATACCCTTGTGTAATAATAATAGTAATAACAACCAAGGGTAGTAATGTCATTTCATATGTTTTTTCCTTTCTCAAATTCATTGAATTGCAATTAATTCAACAAATGGAGGGAATTGCAATTCCCTCCAACCAAACAATGTAATTGAGGCATCCACTGAATTGCAATTCAACTACAGCTAAATTACTGTGAACCAAACGCCCTGTTAGAGTTGGTTTGAAGGAGCCTTTGTCCCAATGGATGTGGATTTGCACTGGTGTATATATACAATTCCCTTTTAGGAGTTTGAATTGTATAGCATTGTTGAATTTGAATGATCCAAATGCCTGGCGGGTGGAGAATAACTACCACCTGCCAGTTAGGCGGAAGCAGAGATGAAGAATCAAGGAATGAGAAAATATATATTTTACGACCTTACTAACAAAATTTCTGGTGGTTATAGCATATAACTCGTTTTATGCACTTACTTGAGCCACCATTAGCTTACTGAACCAATCACTTTATGTTAACCATATATTATTATGGAACATGAACTTGTTACTTGTAATTTTTAGTTGAAAACTATGAATATGTTGATCTTTGATTTGGTGAATGCCAGAATACAGACGGGACTTCAATTTTTAGTAATGTAGATTTTTTTATTTTTTTTTTGGGTAATCAGATCTTTGGCAAAGGGGTTTGTCACTATATTATCTTGATAGGTAATGGAAATTTTCAATATTTCTTAATTCACTATTTGGTGGCATAAAATAAAGTGTAAACACTACGAAGTTAAAATTGATTTTATTTGTTTATAGGTTTGAGGAAGGTGCAGAGCAATTCCGGATAGATGTTGCCAAGAACCCTAATGACACGGAGGAGTCAATATGGTGCTTTCTCTGTGAGGCTCAGTTGTATGGAGTTGATGAAGCTAGAAGAAAATTTCTTGTGGTAAATAATTAGCAACCAGGCACAACATTAACCATTTAATTACCAGATAAATGGGTGGTCAAATTGCTTGGATATTCTTACTTTTAACACGTTTTGTTATAGTGGAACTCGATCTAGTTTTCTGGCATGATAATGACAATAAAAATATTCAGCTTCTTAATGGCCCAGTTTAGAGCAATATAGTTGTGACTTCCCGATTTCTCTTTTAAATACTATTTGTATGTCACTTCTGTGAGGTCGTTCTTCTGATCTATGGTGACACAAAATGAAGGATAGATATTAACGCTTACATGACAACTCATTTCGAATGCAGGTCGGTAGAGATCCAAGACCTGTTATGAGAGAAGCTTATGACATGTTTAAGGATGGTGGTGACCCAGAAAAGGTGCCGATTTCTCTCTTGAATGACTTTCTAACATTAATAAATTATCTACTTATTACAATTAACGTATTATGTACCTTCTGTTAATAAATTATGTACATGTTACAATTAACATATTATGTACCTTTAGTTTATTTACAGGCACATAATATGTTAATGGCGGGTACATAATTTGAATCTCGTTTTGGACCTGGATCCACAATGCAATGTGGACCCTGGGCGATGGTATAATTTGCCTCTAAATAGCATACGAGAAGATGATGTTCTTACCAAGTTCAAACTATTATAATGGGAACTCATAACAGCATCATGTTTTCATATTAAACAAAAATGAAGGAGATATGTTTCTGTATAGGAAATATGTATATGGATATTATTCTGTAGTCCGTTTTTACGTAGTTTATCCTCACAACATTGTATTTATGCGTAGCTTGTTGCGGCATTTTCCAGTGGGCAGCCAAACGAGTACTTCTATGCTTCTCTCTATGCCGGGCTATATTATGAATCTCAGGTTTCATTCCCAACTCAAACCAATCTATATATGATTTCAACTACTCAGGTTGCTTGAAATATTAACTATGGTGTTGCACATATAATAAATGTGCAATCTAATTATCAGCTTAGACTTTTAGTTGAGATGAAGCACATGCTTCAATTTGGTATCAGAGCCCTGCCAAAGGTCATGGGTTATATAATAAATGTACAATCCAACTCTCAGCTTAGGCTTTTAGTTGAGATGGAGCACATGCTTCAATTTATGGTATATATCCCGAATAATTTTGAGTATGCGTCAATATTTGTGAGATGCTTCAATGTTGCTTCTGTGAGAACATGGACTTGACTAGAACAGATCAATCTCCCCCGGGCATGATGATTTATTTGGCATTTTCTTCTTGCAGAAGGACTCAGAAAGATCGAAACTTCATCTGATTGCTTCATGTCAATCGCTTTATGGATCAAGGTCTGACGGGCGCTACTTGAATGCATAGTTATACTTTGTATGTATATATGATACAAGCATGAAGAAAGTCTAATAACTGGTTTTATATATTCTCAGGTCTGACGATTACATGGTTTCTCTTGCCAAGGTTCATTGCCAATGTCGGAATTGGAACTTTACTTGACCGAAATATTCACCAAATCGCTGTAAGAATATATGGTTTCAGACCTCCTCATTCCTAGAACTAGTTATTGGTATATAGATTACAACAATCATATTTCATTTACTACATATTTTGTTGAGTGTGGAGTACATGTTGGGAAATGATCAAGTCTAACAGCAATGTAAGTAACCTAACTGCACTAACTTTTCTTGTGTAGCCACATTTTACTCTTTGTTTAATTCATTTAATATTTGGCCATTTTATTAGTCTAAATACGGGTTTAAAGGTGCCTCCTACAGTTAGGGCTCTGCTCAGGACACATCGTGGTCTGACCAAAAAATATTTGGCCATTTTGTATAAGAAAAAATTGTCAAATAAACTATTGATTTTATTGTTTTTGCGTAATTGAGCTATTGAACCCAGTGTTATCAAGGCGTCGCCTAGGCGTCCGGTTCGGTCAAGACCGAACCCCTAATGTGCTCGCCTTGCCTAAGTGCAGAATACAACCCAAAACTCCACAAAACATACATGGGCATAACCTACACACTAAGGCGAGTTGACCGGTGTAATTTCTAGCCGGAAAAGTCGCCGGAATCTGCCTCACGCGCCGGAGTGTGGTGTCGGAGTAGCGGCACAGCGGCGCGTGGAGGCTCTGATGGCGGCACGGTTCAAGCTCCGGCGTCGTCCTCCTTTCCGAGCAAAGCCACTACCTCACTCTGGCATGTTATCAATATATACTAGACTTCTCACCACTCTAGGAAAAACTATTCATCTTCTCAAGACAACTTGAAGTAAATAGGGTTGTAAAAAGGCTGCTCAAGACAAGATATTTTCAATATACAATAATACTAGACTTCTCAAGTACGCCTAGAAAGTCCACTTTGATAACCTTGATTGAACCTAAATCGAATGCAATTTGATTATTAAATAAACAAAATATATACAATTCGATTTTTTTTTTCAATTTCTTCAAGTACAATTATTTGATTTGATAATATTTTAATCTTTCCTTTCAACTAACACGATAGAGGAAAGGGAAATTCTTAGTATATAACGTGTAAGCAATAGTTATATCATCGACAAAGGTATCATTCATCATGACATTAAGAAATCAAAGCCCCCTTAAAGTGAATTCTGCTAAGGCATGAATGACATAGAATTCTTGGCACGTGAAAGCTTGTGCTAATCCAAGTTTAATAAGTTGTAACCCAGGTGGTGCTATTTTTTGCAAGGCAAATTCTCCGGTGAGACCGTCTTATGGGTTTCAATTTTCAATTTGTGAAACAGATCGGGTCAGGAGTATTTAAGTCTTATGGTATATGGGCTTAATAATATTATTTCTTGCAAATTGTTTATTATGTACAGTTTTATTATAAAGTGTTACATTTATGCTATAAAGTATATTATATTATATATAAGAATGAAAGTATATTATATATGCAATTCTATTATGTAATAACACTTTATTTGTTGCAAATTATCTATTATAATGTTCAAATAAAGTACTGCATTTATATTATAAAGTATTATATATAAGGCTTAAAATATTACAGAGGGAGTATTATTTTTTTAGAAGCAAAAGGACCACCTAAATAATAACGGGGCGTTTGGTTGAAAGAAATGAATTTAGGTGATTCAGGAATTGTAATTCAGTGGGAAAAAAAAATAAAGTGAGAATAAAGTAGGAATTCAAATTACAGTGTTTAGTATGCAAGTGGGAATAAAGTAGGAATTCAAATTATAGTGTTTGGTGTGAATGAATAAGGCAATGAATGGAAAGGGAATAAGTGATACAATGACTGAAATGTCCCTATGTAATAATAATAATAATAATAATAATAATAATAATAATAATAATAATAATAATAATAATAATAATATCTTACCATATGAATACTTCATAAAATACATAATATCTCGTAGATACTTTGACCCAGGGACGGAGCCAGGAATTAATAGAGACAAATTCAGAAATTTTTTTTCAGTAAAGGCGAAACATTAGAATAAAAGAGATGTTTACCTAAGAAATATAAGTGTAAATATTATTGGATATGTGTGAAAAATAAAACACATCGAAACTTTATAAAAATATTCATAACAAAATATGAAACATAATTAATTTGAATATATATGTATGTGTGTATTAAATATTTAAAAAACTATTAAAATGTGACTATGTTTAAGCCATTGGAAAGGAGCCAAAAAAATAGTAAAACTATATTAGTAACCAAAAGGTTCAAACCCCTAACCTTCAATATAACCAAACAAATGCTCTACCAACTAATCTAACTCATTTTTTATTAACAATTAACAGTTTTTATATACTAATACTCAAACATTTACTATATATACATATATACATTCAAATATTATATATGGGTGGGGGTGGGGGTGGGGGTGGGATAAGGGGGGCAGCTGACTCCCCTGCCCCTTTCGCTCCGTCCATGCTTTGACCGTTAATATATAGGTATGAAATCAGTTAATTTGATTAATCGGTACTTCAACTTTCGTTTAACTAAATTAAGTAAAACTTTAAATATTTCAATCATTAACTGAAACAAAATATGTTATTTTTTACTTTAACTGAATAAGTATTTTTCTTTGGCTAAATTAATTCAATTGAAATTTACAGATTAGTATCTTAAAAGAGAACAGGGTATTAACAAACATGCAGTGTATAGATATAAGAATGAGATGTGGATGACACTTAATAAGACAAAGTTATATTAGAGGGTAAAATTGTTTTCACACTACCTTTTTCAAACCACTGAATTCAGCATTTGGAGGGAATTGCAATTCTCGGTGGAAATACAATTCCCTCCAATCGAACGGCGTAATTGTGGATCTAAAATTACCTCCAACCAAACAGACATTAAGATACACACCTCGTCATCCGAACCTGACGTACTATACCCAGTTAGTCAGTTACACACACAATTGTGAATTTGAGTCGGCTAAATATTTGTCTTCTTGCCAAGACCTTGTGGTCTAATGGCACTAAGGTTGGACTTCCATATGAGAGGTTGTGGGTTCGAGCCTCAGTGGAAGCGATATTAGCTCTTCGGCTCCCACTGAAACTCAAACCAATGACCCCCCATAGAATTTTTGGCTCTGTCCACTTCTATCTTATTTAACATGTGATTTCTTTTCTTCTTTCATAAATTCTTTTAAATAAATAACGAAAATAAATTATCTTATTTAACATGTGATTTCTTTTCTTCTTTCATAAATTCTTTTAAATAAATAACGAAAATAAATTAATATTTTGTGATTATTCTACAATTGTTTGGACTATTTCAGAATTGCCTATCACAAATATTGTAACATATTCATTGCCGACATGGCTTATTGGGGTGATGGATGTTTTGACAGAAGAACAATGCAGCCTTGTTATTGCCATGCTTTATCACATATGGGCTGCCCGGAGCTTGGCCGTGTGGGAGGGGGCTCTTCCGCGACCCGAGCGGACTTGGAGACGTGCGACAACGTAACTGCTATGCATTCATTCCGGGAGGTGCATCAACGCCCCCATCAGCCTGCGCAGCAGCTCTGGACGGGATGAGTGCACGGCCGAAATGTTACTTCGACGCAGGTTTCATGCAGCAGACCGGAGAAGCCACCTAAGGTTTAGTGTTGGTCTCTCACGATGCCTCTTTTGTAGCAGCAACAAACGGCAAATTGGCAAACTCCTTCTCTCCGCTCATGGCGGAGTCTTTAGCTTGCAAGGAGACTCTATCTTGGCTCAGAGAACGGGGTGTGTTAGCAGTGGATCTTCTTACGGATTGCTCATAATTGCGGAGTGCCTTACTTTCAGACTTTACAGTCGTCTTGTCCTACGTTGGGATCATTACAGACCAATGTAGGACATCTATGTCTTTATTTAATCATTGTTTGTTGAGTTTTATTCCTAGAACGATTAATTTACATGCTCATACATTAGCATCATTAGCATTTGATCAGGAACATTTTATGTACTAGGACACGGTCCCTCCTGACTCTATTACTATGTTCATTCAGTAATAAATCGCTATTATTTGCTTTCAAAAAAAAATAACGAAAATAAATGTTAGCTCTATTGTATTAACAATGAAATGACAAAAATTGAAATAAAAAATTAATTGTGACAAATAATAAAAGTTGCAGACATAATGAATGGACCACCTAAAATAATAGGATACACACATACATGTCCAGTTGAGTCACAATTAATTAATTTTTTTTATTTCAATTTTTGATAAAATAGAGCTAACATTTATTTTCATTATCCTATTATTCCAGTTGAGTCACAATTTTTTTTTTATTTCAATTTGTGATAAAATAGAGCTAACATTTATTTTCATTGACCTATTATTTTATGTGGTCCTTTAATTTCATTATGTCTCCAACTTTTACTATTTGTCGCAATTAATTTTTTCACACACACAAGGTTGCATTTTGCATAGTTATGGCAAAATTGACAAAAAAAAAAAAATTGACAATAAATATGGTTACATGGTAAGAAATTATAAATGTATAACATAGAGAACACGAAAGATAAACATTTAATGTCACTTATACTATTAATAAATTTTTAATTCCAGTTAAGGATTAATGTTAAATAAAGGTCAAAATGAAAAATGTAAAGGTCAAAATAAAAAATGTGAAGGGCAAAATTGAAAAGAGTGCAAATGATCAACACTATTAACACAAAGAACAAACACTTAATACAACTTATACTACCTACACAATTTTCATTCCAGTTAAGGATTAACATCATTGACTCTTATTAAATTTAGAGATACATACACACACACGCATGTAGGATCCACGGCGAATAGGCACCTAGGCGCAAACACAAAAGTGCACCTCAAAACATTACAAAGTTCATCATATGATATGTAAAAGTGCACTTAAGAGGCATGTGAACGAATGCACCACACATAACTAATAAACTAAAAAGTGCACCACACAAAACTAATAAACTAAAAAGTGCACTCATTCTTGAATTGCAATTTTACTTATCATAGGGTATAGTGGTATACACATGTTTTAGTGCACTTTTACATATCATAGAATAGACTTTGTAATTATGTGTGGTGGGCGCGTTTGCAACTGATTGAGCACACGTTAAAACCTGATCCATCTTATATATATATATATATATATATATATATATATATATATATATATATATATATATATATATATAGAGAGAGAGAGAGAGAGAGAGAGAGAGAGGGGTTGGTTCATGTAAGAATATGCTCACGTACAGGTAAAAAAGTGATGACGGATCGGATACGATCCATCTATTTGGGTAGATTAATGGTTAAGGATTGTTTAAAAAAATAAGGGGATAAAGTATAAATAAGCTACTGAACTAGTTGGGAAACATCAATTAAGCCATCAAACTCAAATAACCCTCAAATAAGTCATTGAACCCGGAAAAATAGCAAATAAGCCATTGAAACCGGAAAAAAAAAAAAATAATTAACATTTTTAATAGGTTAATTTCAGGTTTTTGCTGACTGGATTGCCAAATGTTTATTTTATTTACGTTTCTTCTTCTTATTATTAATATTAATGTTAATATTATCCACTTGGATAGTATTATATTTTAAAGTAATTATAATCAAAGTAGTTTTGTCTTGTCGAGATTTGATTTATTTATTTATTATTATTATTCATTGGATCTTCTGTATAAAAATAATAATAAATAAATTAGATAAGACAAAACTATTTTGATTATAATTACTTTAAAATATATTAGTATGTAGTGGGTTATAATAAAAAAAAAACGTAAATAAAATAAATATTTGGCAATTCAGTCAGCAAAAACCTGGAGTTAACCTGTTAAAATTATCGATTGCTATTTTTTTTCAAGATTCAATGGTTTATTTGGGGGTTATTTGAGTTTGATGGCTTAATTGATGTTTCCCAAATAGTTTATTGACTTATTTGTATTTTATCCTAAAAAATAAGAAAAAAAGTGTCAAGACCAATTTTATAAACATTACAAACTTCAAAGTTTGCAATAATTATAAAATTAATTATGTATTCTTTTACTAAAATCTTTAACTAATTAACCATTGATGAATAATAATGATGAACGACTGAGAACCATTTTCACTTTTTTATAGAAGGGAATTCTTCACATACACATATAGACACGCACACACAAATTAAGGACAATGCAAGTTACAAGCACACAAAATTTGCATGCGCATACTTATAGCACTATTTTTAATTAATTTGTAATAAGACAAAAACAATTTACAAGTGGCCTGGTCACTGGTCAATGAATATAAAAGTTGTAAAATTACATTATATATCTCTGCAAACTTGTGTCCAAATTGCGTATATTTTCTATTAGAAATGGAAGTTGTTAGTACGAATATTAATATAAATATATTAGTTTAGTACATGTTTTATTTTGTTGGCGTATGTTGGGTTATTAAATAATTAGTTCATTGCATCCCCGTTACCATTCTAAATAAATGGTCATAGGTTCAAACTTTGTAATGGGAACTTTAATTCTTCAAGCTAAAAATGTCTGAGAAAGTATAGAACAGATATTACTTTGTAAAGAATCATAAGTATTTTAAAATAATACTCCGTAATAATAATAAAATAATTAGCTCATTGTATTTTAGTCTGAGTATTATCAGTTTGTAAGTCATGGGAGCTATTTTTGTGGAGTTGAGATTAATTAAGTCCTTGTTGTGTTGGAAGAAGATGCTAAATTATCTCAACAAATGAGTGGATGAGAATAAGTTTTAAACCCACCCACTTCCTACAAAGCCTAAAATGGTGCTGCCTGAATACTATAAATTGGGAGCTTTGTAATGAAGGAATTTGAGATTTCAGGCTCAAAGATTCTGATATTTACTCACAAAGCACGTGAAAGAAATAAGGACAGACTAGAGTACTATCTTGAGAAGTTGTAATTTGTGTAATTGGTAGAATGAGCTCAAATTGTATCTGTTAATTTTTTTGGATAATTTTTTTACAAGGTTAGTGTTTAAATAGGTGGTAGACCTAGTTTTGTAATTCACTAAGGGGGTGTATTCAATCAATGACTTTTGTAGAGTTTTAAAGACTTTTAAAATGATAGATTTTAATAAACTTTGATTGACTTTCATAGAGTCGTTCCAAATTTTTTAAAACTTTATAAGACTCTATAAAAGTCTATATAAAAAAACATTCATAGACTTTTATTAACTTTTTATTTTAAAAAGTCTACAAAAGTCATTGAAATTCTAAATTGAATACATCCTTACAAACTTTCAATGATTTTGATTCTTATCATTTACAATTTTCTTATAAAATATTTATAATATATCATAAAATTCTTTTTATTATATAGTTCTTCACCCACATCAACATTCTCAACATTATTATTTGAGCAAATACCAATTTTGGTCCCATGAGTATGAGCAAAATGATAGTTTTGGTCCACATGTTTAATTCCTACAAATTTCCATCCACAACTATTGTTTTAGTACCAATTTTCATCCACACTTATTGTTTTAGTACCAATTTTCATCCATGACTATTATTTTAGTTTCAAAATTCATCACGACGGTCACACCTCCGTTTAAGACATGCTGAAATCTAAAATTTTAAGGGTATTTTCATCATTTTCAACTTAAAATCCATTTTGAACATGAATAAAATGATTTAAACTCCTAAGATCGATCCCAATTCGCAGTTTTCATTCTCATCCTACCTTAGTTTGAGGAAGAGAACTATGAATTGGGATTAAGTTTAGAGCTTAAATCCATTTATTCATACTCAAATTGGGATCTTAATTTGAAAAGGACAAAAATATCCTTAATAATTTCATATTTCGGCAAGTCTTAAACGAAGGGGTGATCGACGTGATTAATTTTGACATTAAAACAATAGTTGTGGATGAAAATTGGTACTGAAACAATAGTCGTGGATGATAATTGGTAAGAATTAAAGATGAGAAGGAAAAGTTTACAAAAAGTCTTAAAATTAAAAAGTCTACAAAAGTTCATAACTTTTTGAATACCACATGACTTTTAAAGACTCTTTAAAAGTATTAATCGAATACCGCACCACTTTTAAAGACTCTTTAAAAATCTTGATTGAATACCGCCTGATTTTTAAAGACTCTCTAAAAGTTTGAATTGAATACCTTCAAACTTTTAAAGTTCATAAAAGTCTTTAAAACTCTATGAAAGTCATGATTGAATATACCCTCCTAATTTATTGAAACTTCTAATTGTAAATACCGCGGGTTGATCTTGAATGAAAAAGTTTTGGACATGATCCTGCAGATTAGGGGGTGTTCTCCAAACTACGTTATCAAATTTGATCTAGCTATGTTTTATTCGGTGGTTTGTTTATTTCATTAACTGTATTCGGAATATCACCTAAAATAACTAATCTTACTTATACTTTGATTGAATTCAGTATATGTTCAATATATTTCTGCACTATATTATTTCAGAAGTACTAATGTAAAAATATAGAGGAAATGACTGTTATATGATAGTCATCCCTTGACTGGACAAAAATAGGCTGCTGACTATTTTTGGACGGTCAAGAGAAAACCGAATTTGGGAAACGTGGTTGGGCAAAAAACCGCATTTCCCAAACTCGGACATAGTTAATGGGACTACCAACATCAGATGCATTTGAGAAATGCGTCTGATGTACAAAATACTACAACAGCGTTTCCGAAATGCGGTTATAGTGTGTGTGTGTGTGTGTGTATATATATATATATATATATATATATATATATATATATATATATATATATATATATATATATATATATCATGGTTGCAAAAAACGTTAGGCGCCAAGGGGGCGCCTAACGCCTATGCGCCGATTTATTATTGTTTTTATTATTTTATTATTATTATTTTTTATTTTTTTAATTAAAAATAAAATTAAAAATTAAAATTTTTTAAAATTTAGCAATAAAATATAAGGTTTCCATAGTTATTTCTTACAAACTATTTACGTAAGTGGTTGTAAAAGTGTTCAAAAGATTGTTGAAACCATCTAAATACATAAAAAAAAAACTAAAATTAAGAGCAAAAGAAGCATTTTTTGGAGAAATTAGTGGACCTTTGGCAGTTTGCGATGGATAGATCTCGAAAAAATACACATTTTGAAAAAAAAATTGTCCAAAACGGACAACCGAGTCAAAAGTTATGCCTTCCCGAACTTTTTCCACTTGAAAACGCAAAAAAAAAAAAAAAAAAAAAAAAAAATCAATTCAGCGCCGGTTCAGCCGGCTAGGCGGTCTAGGCGGCCGCCTAGCCGACCGGTCGCGGAGGAGGCCGATTCCAAACCATTGTTTTAATCTTATCCGTTCATTAGATATTTAAATAGAGAAATACTTTTCTCTTAGGTATTAGGCTTTAATTAATCAAGGATATATAGATTGTATCATTTTGTAAATTAATAAGGATAAAAAAAATATTAAAAGTCAATAGCTTATTTTCTTTCTTCCCAAAAGGTTGAATCCCCAATTCAAGGGCTCCTACACCTTGACTGACAGAGCATCTGAGAGAATGTAAATCATGGTAATTCAGCTGAACACTAAGACTAGACATTTGTTTACTCCGGACAATGAGCTCCTTCATTTTGAGAGGTTGCTCCCACACTGTTGATGGTGAGACTGATGTAACCAACTAAACTGCCTATGCGGGCACCAATAGCTTACTGAGCTGCTCATGCGGCCACCAATAGCTTATTTGCTTATTTTTAAACGCTACCCAACTGAGCTACCCATGCGGGCACCAATAGCGACGCTACTAAATAAGCTGTTAGTGTTCTGGAATGGTCATATTTTTTTTTTTTTAATAATACGAGGGAGGTTTCGAACTCCTAACCTCTCTCTAAAAGATAAAAATGTATAACTACTCACGCTAACTAATCTGGTTATATTTTAACACTAACTATTCTGGTTATATTCTATCTATTTATCCACCTATTCCGGAACAAACTTAGGGCGTGTTATGATCGCACATGGGAATCGAAATTGGAATGAGTATCAAATACTTGGTAATGGTAATGTGTTTTAGTGAAAGTATTTTGCATGTTTGGTAGTAAGGTGGAATGGGAATGCATGATTATCAGATTATCAATAATGTTATTTGGTTATGTATGATTCAATAATGAGAATAAAGATTTTAAAAATACAAGAACACAAAATCAAGACAATTGATTCTAATATAAAGACATCCAAAACTCCAATATGAACAAAAAAAATAATAATTAAAAAGCACTAATCAAAAGGGATGATAAGAAATAAGGGAATGAAAGAATATGATAACCTTATTTTATTAAGGGGTATTTCAAATTCATACTAGTCTTCTAAAACGGTAAAACCTGTCAACTAAACAATACAAATCACTTTAATTCCCATTTATTCTTCCAAAAAGGTTGAACCTCAACTCTAAGGACCCCACACTCCGACCCGACAGAACTTTTGGGAGGATGTAAATCATGATAACTCAACTGAACATGAATCACAGAGGCTAGACCTTTGTTCATTGCGCATAAAAAAAATCCCTCATTTTGAGAAATAGTTCCCACACTGCCGCTGGTGAGACCTTTAATTCCCATTCATAATGTGCATACTCATGAACCAAGGGAAAAAGACTGTAATGTGACGAATAGGCCTACCAATTCCTCCAATATGACGCTTTTTTTTTTGGACAAATATAGGAAAAGTGCGCTTGACACTTGCGTTTTAGCAATGTCCCATAATTTTTATTTATTTTTTATTACGGCTCCAAAGACGCAAATGGTAATTGCGTCTTTGGTATTCTATACATCCATCGCATCTACGAAATGCGTTTTACGTATAGTATGAATATACGGCTTGACGCATGTACGAGATGCGTCATACACCAAACGCATCTCGTACATGCGTTTTAAACCCCGGTGGGTTGCCGGAGACTGACCACGTTAAGCCGTATGTGGGATTTGCGTTCCAAGTGAAACAAGCGTTTGAAACAATTCCACGGCCACGCGCTACCGTCTTCTTTCGTGATCTGCGGTCGCATGATGCCCCAATAGCTTGAAACCTCCAACTCACCACTCCCCTCCTTCTTCTCCTTCACATCGTCGCCCTGTTTCTTATCCTTGTCTTTCTCCACCGCTGCGGTCGTCGTCGAGCTCATCATTCTTCTGCTCTCCCAACGACAACAGAACGCTGTCATAGTCGTTGCCGGCTCATCCAGCGACCTCAGCGCCGTCGCCTTCACAACGACAGTCGACGACGCCGAAAGTGACGAGATGTACCGGCTAGCACTACCGCCGGAGATCAGCCGCCTCATCACAGCCCTAGCTAGCAACTGATTCATGCGTCAAGCCGTATATTCATACTATACGTAAAACGCATTTCGTAGATGCGATGGATGTATAGAATACCAAAGACGCAATTACCATTTGCGTCTTTGGAGCCGTAATTAAAAAAAAAAAAAAATTATGGGACATTGCTAAAACGCAAGTGCCAAGCGCACTTTTCCTATATTTGTCCAAAAAAAAAAAGCGTCATATTGGAAAAATTGGTAGGCCTATTCGTCACATTAGAGTCTTTTTCCCATGAACCAAACACACCTTCAAACAATTTTGAATGATAAGGATGCCTAGCTACTCCAACTTCTCGTGTTCTCTACCTACTGCCGTAGTGCATACTACTGCATATAGTCCATAGAAACTTGAATTACTCGACCACCACGTGTCATTGTGTCAATCTTAAACTACTAGCTAGGAAGAAAATCTTAAAATACTGGTCATGTTATTCGCACGTGGCAATTCAATATTGGAACTTCTCGTTGAATCCGTGAACCCACCTGTCACGCTTTACTACTACTCTTCTCCAGCTCTCCCGTACGTATATTATAATCGCATTCGCCTTCATAAACTCAGAGAAAGCCAAAAGCTTCATGTGCAAATGACAAATTTTCACTTTTATTTATTCTGTTAATCTTTGAAGTTTGGAGAAACGGAGTGGTCAAAGGATTGCTTTCAATGATTACTGGAATTGACTGAGTGAAGAAGAAGAAGTTTACAGCAGAGCAATGTTGACGGAAAATTTGATCGGAGAAAATTACGTGTCGTCGTCGGCGGCGCTTTCCTCGTCGCATTCACTCCGGTTGCACGCCGAGGCGGCGCGGATTTTCGATGAATTGCCAAAAGCGAGTATTATTTCTGTGTCCAGACCGGAGCCCAGAGACATCAGCTTCAGCCCCTTGCTATTGACGTACACCATTGAATTCCGATACAAACAGGCAAACATCCTAGCTATGTACTACTGGACTATTTTCTGCGCGTATTTATATTATATGCCTTTTATATCTATACGCGTGTACATGAGTAGCCACTTATTAATTGTTGAGTTTGTACACTTCTGTATTTTCATAAATGCATTCTGTGTGTTTGTAACTATGTCTTTTATGCAGCATGAGTACATATAATGATATATATTCGCACTCACGAGCATCGTTCTATATGTGGAATGTGGATCATAATATATGGTTGCGGGTGTGATTTTTTTTATTGGTTATAATTTAGGGAATAAATTGATGTTGTAGATGTATTTTCCTAAAATTCTTTGGTTCCTTGAGCTTGAGAATTGTAGGATTGAATAATTTTAGACAAGTTTTGAAGTTTAATACGGAGTATTAAATGAATTTCCATTTTCCAGTTGTCAAATGACAGTGCAAGCAATACTTGGAGTTGACAGTGGAGCATTAATTAACAATGCTTCTGAAGTTTTTTCTTGATAAAATTCAAACCTTTTGATCATACTGAGTTTAAGGTGTAACTCTGGATTGGCTGGCTGATGTTATGATATACTACTTACTGTTGTTTGATTGCTGAACCTAACTAGGAGTCTACCAGGTAAATAATAAAGGAAATAAATGATAAATACTTCTAGATTCAAATCTTTAGTCTTTTATGGAAATTACTGTATAATAATAATAGTAATGGAAGTTAAACATCGCATTCTGCAAAGCTCTGTAAGCCTGTATCATCTGCTACCTCATCTCTACTTTTTGATGTGTAAGGCTAAAATTATTTTTGGGTTAGTCCTCCGAATTAAAAATAGTACTGTAATTTTGTTACCAGGTTACATCTATATATGATGTCAAAAATGTTTTTTCCTTCTGTTTTTCATCCGGTCATTGACCATCTTCACATAGATCTCTCAAAAGCATGTTCATGGAGCTATAAAGATATCTAGAGAGTTCAGCAGTAGTGTGTTCGAACTTCCAAGTTACCTTTTCCTCCTGCAATTTGGAAATGGATGGTGTGCACTTTTGTCAATGCCTTTTGCTTCTTATCTTGATTTTGAGACGAAAGACGTTTTTGTACCTCCATGTATACCATGTTTGGATTCTATATTTGTATGCACCACATTTTTGATTTTGTGACTTTGTCTGCTTTTGCAGCTAACGCATGCAGTGACCATATTTCGAAATGCCTTCCCACAATTTTTTTTTAAAATTACTTTTGGGAGTTACTCCTTTCTTTCCATGCTTTAGAAAAATGACTAGTTGAGAAGTGTTTCTATAAATACTTATCCTGTGCCTTCAGAAAGAACATATACTTTTTTTTTTTTTTTTTTTTGGCTATTGTGGACTTCTTTAACCTTGTCAAGAAACATTGCATGCATTATGTTTTTTCCAGCAAGTGCTCCTACTCTTATATGGTAATGCGTATTTCCTCTTGTTTCAATTAACAGTTCAAGTGGATCTTATTGAAGAGGGCTTCTCAACTTATTTATTTACACTTTGCACTGAAGAAGCGCTCAGTAATTGAGGAATTCCATGAGAAACAAGAGCAGGTTTTCTGACTTCAGTTTTGACTTATTTCTTCTTATTAATGCATGGAGCTCTGAGGCTCGACTATTGTGCCTCGGATGAATATCTGATTAACTTTGTATTGCCTCATATGATCTCCAAATGGCAGGTTAAGGAATGGCTTCACCACATAGGAATACGAGAACAAATTACATCTCAGCAGTATGATGATGAACCTGATGATGGAGTTGTCCCCGCATGTAATGAACATGGTTGTGTTAAAAACAGGTGATGACAAAACTTCTACTTTTTACCCAGTAAATAGGTCGTAGCTAATAGTACCACGCAAAGCTTTCTTCTGTAGTAACAGTGACGTTTCTTGTACACAACTTAATCATGCAGGCATGTTCCATCTAGAGCTGCTTTGCCAATCATTCGCCCTTCATTGGGGAGGCAATGCGCCATCATGGAGAGAGCGAAAAGTGCAATGCAGGATTATCTGAATTGCTTTCTGGGGAACTTGGACATTGTAAACACTAGTGAGGTGGAATTTGATTCTCTTAACTTTTTAAGACATTACATGTTGCTTTTCTCATGAAAGGAATTGAAGTTGAAAATCATAATGAATTTTGATATAATATCAGAAAAGAGATGAGTATAGACATTATAAGAATTACAAGCTTTTATTTTTAGACTTGTGTGTTTCTGTATCTTATCTGCTTTTGCTTGGTATTTGACAGTATAAATGTTATTTCATCCCTAGAGTGATGCAAGCTTCTAGTTGTCTGATGGTAAAATATTTGGATTTCTCTGAAGTGGAATAATAGATGAGCTTGATATTGCTCTTTTTTTTTTTTTTTTTTTGTCACTCACTCAAAGAGTTCAATTTACAACTGAGCATTAAAACTACCTTGGGATTATAGAATTCAAATAGACGACCCTAAGTAGATTGAATTATGTCTTAGTTGAGACATGAGAATGTACAGTTTATGATTACAGTAATCATAGGCAAATTTTTAGTTGGCTGTTGGTCAATATTCATGATTTATGATAATGGTATTGGCACTTTGAAATTAAAGGTGCAAATTTTGAAGGTTATTTTGCAGACTATAGCCTGAAAATTAAAGTCTCAATTTTTTTTTTCTTTTTTCTTTTGGTATGGATTAAAAGTCTCTTTATGATGAAAGAAATCAAAAACTACAAATATTTTTTCTTTTTATTTAGATTTTGGTTTTAGAAAGTATGCTACAATAAGATGATTGACTAAATTTATACTTTAAGCTGTAAGATTGTTGTTAAGTTTAATAATTGGTTCCCCATTCTTCTTCTTACATACTGCAGTTAGAATTCCTGCTTGTGAAATAACATTATTCTATTTTCTTTCTTGTATTGTTTTCATCAATTGTCTTGGTTGATGATAGGTCATCAAGTTTTTGGAGGTCTCCAAGTTATCATTTTTACCTGAGTATGGCCCAAAGCTTAAAGAAAACTATGTAATGGTTAAGCATTTACCCAGAATTTCAGATGGTGACTCCAGATGTTCTATGTGTTATAGGTTTGGTTGTTGCAAGAACAATTGGCAAAAGGTAAATTCTTTTCACGAAGCCTTTCAAATGTTCTTTGCAGAATGCCCTTTAGGTGTAATGAAAATACTCTTATCAATATCCTAGTCTTTTCCATAAAGAGCTATTGTTTATGCCTATTGGGGTAATATGGGCAAATTATGTCGTGGACCAGGGTCCACCTTTCATGGTGGACCCTCATCCAAAACGACGTCGTTTTATATTAAGTGTCAACTAGTGCATCATATTTAATAATATCGTCTTAGGCATAGGCTTAGGCATAGCCCACGAGGCCACGTGTTACCGTGCCTGAGTTGGCACGACATGGTCTTGTATGTGGGGCCTATGATGTGGTTGGACCAAGCCAGCCCACATTACTTTTATCTCTTGTTATCTTTTTTTCTTTTAATATTATTATTATTATTATTATTATTATTATTATTATTATTATTTATTGATTTATTTATTTATTTATTTAAGCTTGTAGGGTAATAATGTAGTTATTTAAATTTCTTTTACATACAATGTAAAATTGATCCAAAACATTTTATAAAGAGTCTCACACTTATAGTATAAATTATGTGAATCTTTATGAATTGGTTAACTTTATTCGTTGCAACTTGTATTACTTTTAATTTCTAAAATTGTAACAATCAAATATATAAAGTATAAATTTTAACTTTATAAATATATAAATAAACAATTATACAAATATGTAATACAATTAAAATTTTTTAATTACAACTAAATTTTAAAAAGTATAAATTATAATTATAAACTTAATTTTTTTTAAAAAGTTACTCCGTATTAACTTAAATATTTTTATAGATTAAAGTGGGTCAATTTGGGCTAGCATTTTTAAAATGTGGGTTAGGTTGGCACAATTCACATTCACCTTCTAATGTGAGCTACCCAGCATGACCCCCATGTGGTCCTGTGCTGGACCGGCACAACATGGCCCACTTAACATCACTTTCATAAGAATGCTTATACCGTCGACTAGGGTTGACATAACAAGATGGATCCCTGATACAAGTTCATTTTAGTATGTTGCATGTTCATATTTGGTGTATTACAAGTTCATTTTGACTTGCAATACACTAAAAATAAACTTGTATCAAAATATAATGAACCTACTAAAATGCACTAGTACACTAATGATGAACCTACAGTATACCAAAGTCCACCTTGCACGATATAATTTGCCAAGTCATAAATGCTCCATTAGATACTATACAAAACACTTTAGCTCACAAACTCTACATGTGTACTACCAACACCTAAAAATAATGGAGTTTGGCTTGGCCGTGGTTTTCATGTTAGAATCACTCGTGCCCACTTACTATTTTCTGCATTTCATTGATGCATTGAATACATACAATCACTTATAAATTTATGTTGAGTGATTCATGCCGTGTCATCGGTGAATTAGCTCCATCATTGCCTTTTCCCATATCTGTCCTCAATTGCTAGAATCAACATTTGTGATTGCTAATGGTGTTACCAATTTTTAGATTATGCAGTAAACATATTGGGCCACTGACCATTTTATTGGTTTGAATTAAACAGTTAACAAATGTTAGTGGCAAAAGGGCATAGCTCTATTTTCCAGATTTCTAGTTTTAGGATTACTGCTCTTTTCCTAGTATCTTTAGAACACTACAAAAAGTATTATCAATAGAGGCTTGGGAATCATTTTGGTTTTCCAATATGTTGTAACATAGTGTTTACTTGAAGTCTCTTTTTTCTTGTTTCAATCATTTCTCTTGTTCATTACCATATTTTGAATTTTCATGTTAAATAAATAGTAGATTCTTGATATAAAAACTTACCCTGCTTATTGTTGTTTCTCTGATAGGAATGTATGTTTAAGCTTATGCTGTTAATTATCTATGGCCATTGTAGGTTTGGGCTGTTCTGAAGCCTGGTTTCTTAGCTTTACTAAGAAACCCTTTTGACACCGAACTGTTGGACATATTTGTTTTCGATGCCCTTCCTGCTGTTAATGGTAAGGACAAGGAGCAAGTAAATTTGGCAGAGGAAATAAGGGAACACAATCCTTTGCGTTATTCATTTAAGGTCAGCTGCTGGACTTGTTTTATCACTATTCATTGGTATTGAAGCTTTCTATGCTTTCTGACATTTTGGATTTGCCGAAAGGTTTCTTGTGGGAATCAAAGCATAAAATTCAGAACTGCGAGCTATGGTAAAGTAAAAGACTGGGTTTCTGCAATTAATGAGGCTGGTCTAAAGCCCAAAGAAGGTTGGTGTAATACTCACCGCTTTGGTTCTTTTGCTCCACAAAGAGGATTGACTGAGGATGGCAGTCATGTTCAGTGGTTTATAGATGGAAAGGCAGCGTTTGGAGCAATTGCTTCAGCAATAGAGAGTGCCAAATCTGAGGTTCAGCTCTTTAAGTTCTAGATTACCGTTTTTGTCTGTGGTGGTGTTTGAAGATGGAAGTAATTGCTAGTTGAATATGCAGATATATATTACTGGATGGTGGCTTTGCCCTGAACTGTATTTACGACGCCCATTTCATAATCACAGATCCTCTAGACTAGATGTTTTACTTGAAGCAAAAGCTAATCAAGGGGTTCAGGTGCAATACAAAATGATTTCTTATTGTTCATATTTTGAACTCACCAAAGTAGATAGTATGTTTATTTGTTTATTTTACTTCTCAGGAATCATTGGTCAAATTTCAGTAAAATTGAATTTTAATTTTATGCAGATATTCATTCTTCTGTACAAGGAGGTTGCTCTTGCATTAAAAATTAACAGTTTATACAGTAAAAAGAAGCTTCTTAGCATTCACAAGAATGTGAAAGTTTTACGCTATCCTAACCATTTATCTGCAGGAATCTATTACTGGTATGGCAATAGAATTATCTACTGTTACCTTTGTCATCAAACTGAGATATATATGCAAACTAGACTAGAAGTGCTCACTATATGCAGGTCACATCATGAAAAAATTGTTATTGTAGATCATCATATCTGCTTTATTGGTGGATTGGACTTATGCTTTGGCCGTTATGATACAGTTGAACATAAAATTGGTGATTACCCTCCTTTTTTATGGCCCGGAAAGGACTATTACAACCCAAGGTGAATTCAATCTTCATCTTACACCCAACTTATGATAGAGAAGTTACTGTAGGGTAGTTGTTGAACTAGTTAATTGGGATTTTAAAATCAATTAACTGAAAACCATTAAAATACTGAATGTAATAATCGATCTCTGGTGTTTGGAATTTTCATGTTTTCATGTGGAGTTTCTTATATGGAATATTCCTGTTTGGATTATACAGGGAATCTGAACCAAATTCATGGGAAGATGCAATGAGAGATGAACTGGACCGAGAAAAATATCCACGTATGCCTTGGCATGATGTCCACTGTGCACTTTGGGGACCCCCATGCCGAGATATTGCAAGGCATTTTGTTCAGCGCTGGAATCATGCTAAGGTTTCTTTCATTCCTTTGCTTTGCTTCTTCTAAAAGTTTCGATTTGCTAATATAACTTCATATTCGACAGAGAAGCAAAGCTGCAAATGAACAAGAAATACCACTACTTATGCCGAAACACCACATGGTTATCCCACATTACTTGGGAAGAAGCCAAGAAGTAGACATTGAAATTAAGAATGCTGAAGCGGATGCAAAAGACTTAAATGGACAGGACTTATTTGCTTCAGGGTCACCTCCTGAAGACATACCATTGCTTTTGCCCCAGGAAGCTAGTGGCATGGAAGCTTCCAATCTAAACAACACACTAGATGGTATGTACTCTATTCCCATGCCTCTTTTGATCAGTTGGCGAAAGCTTGTGAGATCTGTATTTCCATTTACCACTCTTATTAACACTTGAATCTTAGATCTGGAGATGAAAATTTTCAGATGTCTGTGGTCAATTGGATCCACAAGATCAAACAACTGACCTGCAAGATGGTTGGTGGGAAAAGGTCTCAGTTGATGAATTAGCAGAAGCTGGTCCTCGGACCCCTTGTTCCTGTCAGGTTGGGAATTTTTTATTTTTTATTTTTAAATTTAATAATTATTTCAGCTGGTAAGCTCTAAGCCTCCATCCTTTCATACTGCTTTCATGTTAACTAAAGGAAAATGACCTTCCAAAATACCTATATATTTAATGTCTAATGTGCCATAGGTTATCAGAAGTGTAAGCCAATGGTCGGCTGGAACAAGTTATACTGAAGACAGTATTCATACAGCTTATTGTTCTCTCATTGAGAATGCTGAGCACTTTGTCTACATTGAGGTAACAAAGTATGGCTTATGATCTAATTGTGATTTTCCTAGCAGAGAGCACTTGTAGATTTTCTATTCTGGATATCCAATGGAAACTTTAACTTTTGCTATTACTTTCTCTGGGAATGTCCCCATCCAGAACCAATTTTTTATATCTGGCCTCTCTGGGGATGAAATCATTCAGAATCGAGTGCTTGATGCTTTATACAAACGCATATTGCTGGCATACAAAGAAAAGAAATGTTTCAGGGTCATAATCGTCATCCCACTCTTACCGGGATACCAGGTTTTTTTTTTTTTTTTTTTTACAACATAATAATGTTTGTTTTGAGTTCTCTTCGTATTCATCTTTTAATCTATTTTTGCAAATTACAGGGGGGTCTGGATGACAGTGGAGCAGCATCTGTGAGAGCCATAATGCATTGGCAATACCGAACAATTTGCAGGGGACAAAACTCTATACTGCATAATCTTAATGCCTTGCTAGGTCAAAAAGCATCTGATTACATATCTTTCTGTGGTCTCAGAACTTATGGACAACTTTCCGATAGCTGTCCATTGGTCACAAGCCAGGTACTCTCTATGAAGCACTCTCACAAGAATATGTGCATGTTTAAGTAAGTCAAATCAATCTTATTTATTGTTAAGAGTCCCACATTGATAAAATAAGAGAGAACATATGGGTTTATAAGGCCATGAGTTAGACTAGCTAATTGGTTGGATTCAATCTTTTAGTGTGGTTTGGCCCATGTGCATTATAACCCAAAAATTGAGTTACCCTAGCTCAGCTTTCCTTTCAAATCTTATGTAGTTATGTTTAAATAAGTCAAACTTATGTTCACTGACCTTTAAAATTGCTATTTTGATTCTTTTGGTGTGGCTTACACTTTGAGTTTTCCTTTCTCATGATATTTGGTTTTCCTTGTGTCCCTATGTGCACTGATTTGCTTTTGTGGCCATGCTTGATTTCGTTGCACTCATAACATCTTTTGACTTTTGCCATACTAGCAATTTTTAGTTTGAACTTCTTAATGATCCTCTTACAGACAGTTTTCCTAATCCTTACAAGAGCAAGAGATATGAGGTCTAGATTATGTGCCTATACCAATCTCCCGAGAGGCAAGTTATTGGGGAAGTACCATTAACTAGTTTCAAATTCTTCTCAATTTCTGCTGCAGGTTTATGTCCATAGTAAACTCATGATAGTGGATGACCGCATAGCGTTGCTTGGATCATCTAATATTAATGATAGAAGCTTGCTAGGATCTAGAGACTCCGAGGTAATCTGCAATCTCTATGTTATCAGGTATTAATTTGTTTGTTGATGTTACAAGACGGCAAATTATTGTGTGGACCAATTGCAAGAATTCTGTCTGTTTTTTTGAGGACATGATAGAATTTTCATGTGACGAAAAGTTGATGACCTCAGATTGCTGTAGTCATTGAAGATAAAGATTTTATTGAGTCGTCGATGGATGGAAAGCCTTGGAAGGCTGGAAGGTTTGCATTTAGCCTTCGGGTGTCATTATGGGCAGAGCACTTGGGTCTGCGTACTGGAGAGGTTAGTGACGACGGTTCACTTGAGAGTTGAGACGTGCATCGTTTAAATCTTTCTTCTCAGCAATATGAAAATTCCTTCTTAACACTATGTAAGCAATTCACTTCCACAAGTACTGCATGTTAAGATCTGTCGTTTTCCAGATTTCTCAAATCAAGGATCCTATAGCTGACACTACATACAAAGATTTGTGGCTTGCAACTGCTAAGGTGAGGAAATTTCTATTTTGATTGAACTCTGCAATTCAGTATCTAATTGATTGGATTTAGTTTTTTAGTGTGGTTTAACCTATGTGTATTATAGCCCAGTTGAGTGACCTTGGCTAATGATATTAGAACTTGTTTGGTCCACAAAGTTCTAACCTCCAATCCAAATGCCTTACTCATTTCACAGTTGAATGCCACTATCTACCAAGACGTCTTCTCTTGCATCCCAAATGACCTTATATACTCAAGGTACTGGACTCCCAAAACCTTTTTTTGATCTCATTTCGATGATATTAATACAAACGAAACAAATCCACCAAATACAATACAGGTCTGCACTAAGACAATGTAAAGAAAGACTGAGGCACAACACTGTTGATTTAGGAGTTGCTCCCAAAAAACTTGTTCGAGTATATGCCGATGATAAAGAAGTCACCATAGTGAATCCAACAGAGAGGGTAAAGCTGATTAAAGGAAATCTTGTTCGTTTTCCTTTGGAGTTCATGCGTGAAGAAGACTTGAGACCAGTGTTTATTGATCCCGAATTTTATACTAACCCTCATGTCTTTCATTGAGCATATATTAAAATTTGAGTATGCATTTTAGGACTTCCACTTGTATCATGTATACACTGATTTAGGGCAGGCAGATTGGAGGTAACAATTCTACATTGACGGTGGGCAGATTTTCCCAGATCCGAGGCCAAATTCACTTTTAAGAATATGGCTACATACAACAAGTTTGTTAATTCAAAATGGAGAGAGAAGCATCATTCTGCGTACAATTTGACATTAGTATTCAAGAAGACGCATATTTTATTTATTTATTTATTTGTTGAACATAGAACGCAGAGACTCGTGTGCGTGTGCTGTACAACAGTTCTAATCTAAAGGTTTTTATCATCGTATATTTAAGAAAATATGTCACATAGATCATTAAACTTATGACTTTTGTGTAATTGAGCATTTGAGCATATGTTGGTGTATTTGTTTTTAAAGTTATCTTTGATCTTATCGGTTGTAACTGTTTGTGTAGAAATAACATTTTCTGCTATGAAATTAATCAAGATATATTTACGCAACCGAATGAGTGAAGATTTATTACATAATTGTTTAATATCGTATGTTGAAAAAAATATTTTTGATTCAATTTTAAATGAAGCAATTCTACAACAATTTCAAAATATGAGAGAGTATAGAGGAGTGTTATTCCAAATATATTTTGACAATTGAACCTTGTGTTTAAATATTTTTAAATCCACTCCTCACCCAAAAAATTATGGTTGCGTCCATATATATATATATATATATATATATATATATATATATATATATATATAAATATATAAAATTAAGTTCTCGTGCGGGTGCATATTTCTTGTACGCTTGTGCGGTGAGTAATGTGCGTGAATTTTGTACTTAAAGTACGTGGTAGTATACTTAATGTGAGTAGTTGTTGAAACTTAAGTGACATGAGTTTTGTGCTTAAAGTGCATGAGTTTTGTACTTAAGGTGTGTGAGTCTTGTGCTTAAGGCACGTGAGTCTTATGCTTAAGGTGCATGAGTTTGTGCTTAATGTGAGTAGTTGTTGAAACTTAAGATGCGTCTGTTTTTGTGCTTAAGGTGCGTGAAAGTTGTGCTTAAGATGCGTGAGTTTTGTGCTTAAGGTGTGTGAGTTTGTGTTCTGAAGATATTTTGTTTGTGTGCTTAATGTGCGTGTGTTGTGTACATTAAGTGCGTCAGTTTAATGCTTAATGTGAGTCCAACCACACGGGAAGCCCCCTCCCATACCTGATCCCTTCCCTATATATATATATATAATAATAATAATAATGTTTATATGTGGTCATGTTGTAAGGTGTGGTCGTGTGGCGAAATTTCAGAATATACTAACAATGTTAACAACATGCACCATATATATATATATATATATATATATATATATATATATATATATATATATATATATATATATATATATAACAAAACAACAAATTGAAATGCATTAAGTTACAATTTAAAAAACTTTTAGGCTTTGTTTGGTAAAATAGTTAATTTATAGATTAATTTTAGCTTATTTAACAATTATTAGTTATTTAACTTGGTTTAAAAATCAATATAAGTGTTTAGTTAATTAACTTTTTGTACTCCCGAAATGCTAAAATTTAAAAAACTACTAAAAGTAACTTTTTTAATTAATTTTTTAAGAAAATAAATTATACCAAACAGCTATCAGCTAATTTACCAAATATCTTTCGACAATCATCTATGTTATCAACTAATTATACTCTGTAACTAACCCAATCAGCTACTCCCTCCGTTCCTAATTGATTGTCTCATTTACTTTTTGCACAGATTTTAATACAACATAACAAATGTTACTAACTTTTCCAATTTTTCCCCTTAAAAGTAGGTGTTATTTGTAAAAAGTACAATTATACTTACCTCTAGAAATTTGAAAAGTCAAAAGGGTAATTTGAAAAATGTAGATTGATAGTTATGTTCAATTTTGGAAAGATGACATTATTTTGGGACAAACTAAAAAGAAGAGTAAGACAGATAAAATGAGACGGAGGGAGTAATAGCTAACATCTATCAACTAACAGTGATTTACCAAACATGACCTTAATATTTTTTCTTAGATTGATTGTTACCATTTTCTTCTTCCCCATTCTTTATCAAGCTTTGAATATATATCCAAAAACATAATAAAAAAAAAATCATAAAACATAATAAGTTTCAATCAAGGTTATATTGTTGATTTATGTCTATTTTTTTGTATGCTAATAAATGTATACATTTTACTTTAAATATTGTACACTTCAATATTATTAGACAAATTAGATAAAACTACTCTTACACCGTTACTTTTTTAATTATAACATAGATAACTCTATCGTTATAATCATTCATCTATCAAATCTTTTTTCTATTCTTTAATTATCATTTTATTAAAGTTATTATATAATTAATTTAATAGTTGATTATATTTTAATTAAATTTCTATAAATGGTAAATTATATATGTGTGTATAAAATACATATATTATTTGTGTATATAAATTTTGAATTATTTGTATTTATCAATATTTTAATATTAAACACGTAAAAAATACTAGTATATATATATATATATATATATATATATATATATATATATATATATATATATATAACAAAAAACAAATTGAAATGCATCAAGTTACAATTTAAAAAAACTTTTAATATTTTTTCTTAGATTGATTGTTACCATTTTCTTCCTCATTCTTTATCAAGCTTTGAATATTTGTTTTTGTTTCCAATTTGTACTATTTTCTGCAACGCATCATACATAAACTACATTGCCGCTGCGCGCCTCACTCCCGTAGTCCCGTCTCCCTAAATCCTTAGCCTAACTCAGTGTCTCAGTCGACTAAATCGCCGCAGCGCGCCTCGCCAGACCGGAGACCGGAGACCAGTCCCCCGGCTGCCTACTCCGCCGCCTCCAAGCCTCCGCGAACAGACGAAGGTACTCCTCCTCCTCCTCCTTCGAATGTCTTTGTTGAATTAGGAGTTTTCATGTCTGATTTCCAGTATTTCATAGCCATGACTTGATTTAATGCTCAAATGTGATAGTGGAAATTGGTTGATGTCTGACCTAGTTGTCCTCTGTCACTCCAAATCTCTATATTTTTTTAAAAGAAATATTCTAAGAACTCAATTACTCTAAAATAATAAAATTTCCACTGCTTGGTTTGATGAAATACAAACAACAAATTCTTTCTCATCATTTTCTCAGTTTGCATAAAGATTTCCAGTGCTTGGCAAGCACTTGGCCAAGCACTGGAAAGGGTGCTTGACACAGTCGAACACTGCCTTATTTATTTTTACTTTGTGATTTCAATTCCTCAATATTTGAACATTTGAAAATTATTGTTTTAATGATTCTTGTAGTAGTGTGTGTTGGACTTTGTGGATTGCTATTTTGTTATATGATGTTTAGATTTTGGGTTTGGACTATGAATATGTGTTGTTTGGTAGTGTGTTTCGAAAATTAGGAAATGTTGAGAATTGGGGGTTCTTAAACTGAACTGAACTAATTCCGAACCAAAATCGATGTTTTTTCAAAACGAAATGAAACTGGTCTGAACTATAATGTTAAACCGAATGGTATCATTTTTTAAAAACCAAACAAACTGAAACCGAATACCGAAATGCCCACCCCTATATTAAACAATTCCTAGCTTGGGATTCTTTAGGGTAGAATCTCTTTTCAGTACTCCTTTTTCTGTCGTTGTACTATGATGTTACAAAAAAAAAAAATATGTAATTTGTAAAACAACATAAAAATAAAAGTAGAAATACACAGTACAATTCTAAAAGGAAATTTTTAAAAAACTATTTTTGTTGAGTTAATTTCATATTTAGTTGTTGTACGTCTATTTGTCTATGATAACAGTCTTAAATTTATTGCTCAACTAATAATTTAGTAATATTTTGCTTTTAACTTTAATGAATTTAGTAATATTTTGCCTTTAATGATATTCTCAAGTTTTCAAATTTAATCTTACATTATCAATTTTGTCTCATCTACCCATCTTTATAAAATTTGAAGGCTAGAATGTAAATGATTATTTTTGAATTATTAATTTCTTCATTGACTCTATTAAAACTTTTTCAATTAGTGTACTTAACTAGTTTACTGAGAATTTGCAATCATATGGCCCACACAACTGTGTGGATCATACTATCAATAATGTACATTTAGTACACAAGTAATGTACTTTTTGTATATTAAAAATGTGCATTGTATTCAGGAAAAGTACATTATTTTGTATATAATGTACATTCAGTACACGAATAATGTACTTTTAGTATATTAAAAATGTACTTTTTGTTATGGTCCACATAATAATTTGCCGAGAATTTGGGTGCCAAGCATTATGTCTGAATATAGCTACTAGAGGCCTAGAGCAACACCCGTGATTGATAAATATAACTTTAACAATTCACAAAATAATAATTTATCTTTTAGCTTTTAAATTTTAAGGAGTTGAGTTCAAATTAGTGATAAAAAACTAAATTTATAACTCTTATCAAAATAAGGTTTAAAAAAAAAAAAAAAAACTCTTCACAAAATTAAATTTAAAATATGGTCAAATTATTAATTAAAAATTAAAATAAAAAATGCATTGAGAATTGAGTATGAAATTAACTCAATATTTATATTCCACTATTTTCTCAAAGATTCTAAATTCCCAGCCTGGCTTCTATTGCTGAACTCATTTCCAAAAGCCTTCCACTGAACTCTTCTCCCAGTGAAATTCCTGCTTACATACCAACAAATCTTCGAAGCTCTACTCTTCCTTTCTCTTTCCGGTCATGCGTACGTTGGCGGTGAGGTTAAGTACGGTAAGCCATCAGCTTCTTATTTTCTTTTTGACTAAAATCTGCCCTGATCTCTGTAACTTTAATTCTTGATCAAGTTTTCATTTTATTGTACTAATGCAGCATATTTTCAGAAGAAAGGCAGTGAATTTTCAACCCCAGAAGAATTTTTCTGCATCTAGCTACGGAAGAGGTGATACCCTTATTTTTCTCTTTTATTAATTTCAATTATTTGAAAAATTGATGCACAATTGTGATCGGCTCCGACCTAGTGTGGCGTTATTGTGGACATTGGATAGGATGCTGATGATCTATTGAGATTTTTATCTGACTAAGAGCCCAAGGTTGGAAATTGGGTGTATTTGAAATCCTATGAGCTGGGAGTGTATTTTCAAATGAGAGTAAATAATGAATGTTGTGTTTTTTACAACTAATCTATTTGGAGCTTAGATTTTATCTGCCTAGTTGATTTTTTTCCCTTTAATTCAAAATTAAGGTAGTTTTTTGATGCAAATTATAATGTTTTTTTTGTGGGTGTGGGGGGGGTGGGGGGGGGGGGGGGGGAGATAAGAATAGGTTTTTGCTTCATTATCCACCCTGTGTTCTTTGCATCCATTTTTATCACACATTTTTCTTTTTGTAGATGAAAGATCCATAGAAGAAGAGGCTGAAAGGAAAATAGGGTGGCTGTTGAAACTGTTTTTTGCTGGGACTGCAACAGTTGTAGCTTATCAGTTTTTCCCATACATGGGTGTGTGTTTGCAATTTCTAAACTCAACAATTCCTAGAATTTATAGTTATTTTATTTTTCTGATTGGTGTTGATAATAATACAATTTGACCTTTTTAGGAGACAATCTGTTGCAGCAGTCTGTGACACTTTTACAAGTTAAGGATCCCTTGTTCAAAAGAATGGGAGCGTCCAGGTTGGCTCGTTTTGCCATTGATGGTATGTTTGGGCTAGAATACCCTGAGGTTAATATTAGTGCGTAATGATTTGCTTTGTGTTTGATACATGAGTAATATGTGTATTTTGAAACTTTTTCGTTGACCAAAATAGGTGATATGGAAATTGCATGGTGCTTGGGCCTATACCCTATATTCTTTACAATATGGATTCTTGTTTTGTTCTACTTAAATAACTTTAATCAACATTTGGTTTTTACAGAGGCAAAGTTTGTAAACACTTTTTACCCCTGTAAAGAAATAATTTTCAAAGTTAAACATTTGTTGGTTACTACTTAATTATCTCCAAAAAATTGGGTAATCACTAACTTGTGGATAGAATCATGCTCCAAGAGCCGTTGAAATTATGTGTCTAGAATATTCCAAGTAATTAGAGAATCTTGGTTACGATATTGTCAAAAGGAATGAGTTTTGCATTTGCTAAGGTAAAATGACTAGGTTACTGTATATGAACAAGAGATCAAAGTTAGGCTGTTTTCATAGGAGAACCTTATTATAGTAATATTTCTGTTGTGGATCTCAATCACCATGTCATTAGGCTTTTCGTATGCTGTTGAACCTACAACCTATGGACTTCTGAATTATAATTTTTGAAGAATTGTATGGAGTTTGACTTCTCCTATTGGCTATTACCATTGGTAGGCATGCCAAAGCTAGAAAATTAGCAAGCATATATATATTCGTGTTGCAATACCTATGATGTTAAGATGTAGTTTATTCATTTAGGTAATTAATAATAAAAACTGGAAATGTATGTGCAGACCATGGCTTTGTTTATGTTCATTTTTGGGTCATTAACTGAAGTGAACTTGATGATGCTCTAGTTTATCTCTTATTTCTAGTATTTTCTTTGGCTTTCCAGATGAAAGACGGATGAAAATTATTGAAATGGGTGGAGCTCAAGAACTTGTGAAGATGTTGGAGGCTGCTAAAGATGACCGCACAAGGAAGGAAGCTTTAAAGGCTCTGTTTGCTATCTCAAAATCAGGCAAGACTCTCAAACTTACGTGCATTTTTCTTTACAATGATTTATTTAAGCATTTTTTGTTCAGGGATTATTGAAATCTTGCAAAAGAATCTTTTGCTTTTGCTGGGTAGGGCCGGTAAAGGGGCCATGTCTAGTACCCGGTGGCTGGAGGGATTGTTGGGCAGAGGCCGGTAAAGCCCCTAAGGGCCAAGTCCAGCACCCAGTCTGTCTCGAACAATGTGATGACAGTCTATAAGCCCCTAAGGGCCAAGTCCAGCACCCAGTCTGTCTCGAACAATGTGATGACGGTCTATAATTAAGGGAAATAAGTTGCGCCTTTGCTACTAGCTATAGCTTTTGGCGTGAGTGGTAAGCGCTTGATCCTAACAGTATCTCATCCTAAAACTTCCCGCCTTGGGCTTTTCTGCAGATGAAGCTGCTGCGGTCTTGCAAGTCGGTGGAGCAATATCAGCTATCAAGTCCATCCCCGCTGGTTCCCTCGAGGATGCTGAAGTTGAGAAGTACAAGTCAAATTTGTTGAGTAGATTCCAAGATCTGAGATATGATAATGTTAGCTCTGATCCTTAGATGTAATTTATCTTGTTTCTATTGCTTCCTTTTAGCCTTTAACTGAAAGAGTAGAATGTTAGATATATGTTGACTTTTCAGATGTTGGTTAGCAGCCAGCAAAGTCAGTTTGTCAAAGGCTCCAATAGCTTTGTAATTTTAATTATGATGTCATAAGTACAATACATAATTTTATTTCATTCAGATATATTAGAAAATAGAAAAGAAAAGGAATAGCTTTGCTTAGCTACCAGTAGTAAGGTGTAGAGTTTGAATTATATTAAAGAACAAAAAAAAAGAAGGTATGAATTTAACCTTATTGTTAGCACTAGTGTAGAAGCATTTGGAAGAGGTAAGGTCATTTGAAGTACATTTTGTGATTTACTTCTCTTAGTTCTCTACTAGTTCAGGTAAAAAATGAGATGAAATGCGAAGTAGTTTGTAGGTAAAAAAAAAAAAAAAAAAGAGGTGAAATCCCAGTCATTGATCTAGTTTAAATCAATTCTGTTTAAATTAATAATACAGAATGAAATTTTTTTTTTGAAAAACAAAATCACAGTGAAATTATGATAATTTTGTGCAAGTTAAAAAATATTTTTTTTCGTTGGGTGCAAATTTTCTTTCATTGGTATTTAACTCTTAATTTTGGTAACTACTAATGTTTTGCAAAGCAATTTCTTGGCAGTGGAGAATGGGTTTCTTCGACGGAGATGATAAGGAAGTTTCAAGTTTGAAAAACAAAGTATTAATCTCAACAATTGTGAAAAGACAATTCTACCCTTGAGAAAATAGGGTCAAACGGTCAAATCTAGCGGAAGGACTATAGATGGAACGTAATCAAAAGTAAGAGGACTGACGGTGGTAGATTTAAAAGTTGAGGACTAAAAGTGACAGTGTCACAATAGCCAGAGGACGTCCACTGGTATTTACTCAATGTTTCACCGTATTATGGATTAAAATAATACTACTGAGAAAGATGTCAATGAAGAACTAGAAGAAGAATTTTTAAATAAATTATAATTTTTTTAAAAAAATTATAAACAATAGTAATCGAACTCATTGAAAACTTATAAGAATGTATTCAATTTAGAATGTTAATAACTTTTGTACGGAGTATATTTTTAAAAATAAAAAAGTCTATAAAAATTAATAAAAGTATATGAATGTTTATATATATATATATATATATATATATATATATATATATATATATATATATATAGATTCTTACAAAGTTTACAAAAATTTAAAACTACACTATAAAAGTTAATAAAAATTTATTAAAATTTATTATTTTAAAACTTTAAAATTAAAGTTTACAAAAATCATGATTGAATACGTTAAATAACTAAATTTATCAAAATTAAAAGAAATGAATAAATTTAGAAATAAGAAAATCTAAAAGTTCAAAAAAAATCCCTTTAATAAAATGTGTGGTTTATTTAGCTTAGTCGATCTTAATCATAAATGTAAAATGTGAAAATTGAGGTACATTATAGACTTTGATGACTAACGTCGTGCCACTTGTCACATTACACATCTCTATTTTAATATTTGGAGTATAAATTGTTGTCCCATTCGAAAACCGATCGACTTCCTCATATTTCACAAATGGATCGTCTTACCCCAAAAAGCTTAATCTTCAGCCCTAAAGGCTCCCCATACTCCGACCCGACAAAGTATGTGGGAAGATGTAAATTACGGTGATTTAATGGATTAGTAGGCTGGGTTAAATGTCAGTGCGCACAAGGAGCAAATGGATCGTCTTAATCATGCCGTTGAGTGTTGAAATGAAATGAAGCTTATATAAGTCCGCACGGGCAGCTCAATTAGTCATATAAGTGAATTTTAGAAACAATGATTCGGAATCGAATCTCACTAACGACAGTGTAAAAGTAACTTCTCAAAATGAGGACAGAGGTCTAGTCTCTGTATTTAACTGAGTTATCATAATTTACATTCTTTCAAATGTTCTGTCAGACCGGATCATAAGACCCTTAGGTTGGGATTATCCCAGTCAATATTGGCTTTACAAGCTGATGTGGCTAAGCCACGTCAGCATTTTTTTTTTTTTTTTAAATTAAGGCGATTTGCAATTTTGCTTCTGCATCAAATTTGCAAACCGCGGCAGCTTTTGTATTATTTAATTTTGTTTATTGTTTTTCTTTTATTTTTATTATTTTAATATTATTAATAATGTTATTTTAATATGTTGGGCCCACTTTTAAAAGTTGATTAGATTTGTAGGGATGAGCGTGAATAGTGGATGATCTGTAAATAAAATGATATAGAAGTGAGATTTATTTTTTTAAGTGAAAGAGATTCACAGGTGATAATATTAGCCTTAGAATTGAGATTCAACCTTTTGAAACCATGAAAGTTCATATAAATCGTTTCTTTACATCTTCAACACTCAACAGTAAAGTAATTAAGAGGTTGCCATTCTATATTGGCTGCCCGTTTATTTGTATTTTATTTGGTGATTTTTTTTATAAAAAAAAAATATTAAAAAAAAATAAATTAGCTAAATATGATATTTAAAATGGTAATTTTGACGTATAATTTTGAGTGGGGTTCATTTTTTATTTGGGTTGAGTCAATGTATTTCTCCTAAATAAAAAGTTTAATTTGATATATTATATATTCAAATTCAAAATGGATAATGAGTAAATACAATCCTTATACCATGACTAGGGTTCATAGTGTACTATGGAATTTAGTGCATGTGTATATGTTTTATGTTGTGAGTTTTTATGTTTTGTATTATGAAATTTTGTACATTAAAAATATGAATTCTGTACATGAAACAAATTAGTAATTTTGTCTTATATTATTAATTTTTGTGTCTTGTGTTGTGAAATTCGGTGACGCCCATGTACATAAATTATCTAATTCATTCATATTTGAAAAATAAGTAAATATATAACATGTGAGTGTGTCATGTGTTGTGATTTTTTGTGTCTTATGTTATGAAATTATGTACACTGTAAGTATGAATTCTGTATCTCATCGCTCCGATCCAGGGTCCATAATGCTATGTGGGCCATGATTCATGATATAAATTGTTGGGTAAATAAGAAATGTGTTTTCAAAATATACTCATTTGAGTGGCAATTTATATCATGGACTAGGGTCCACATAGCATTGTGGACCATAAATCAAAACGACGAGGTACAAAATTTGTACTCGTAAAGTATAGAATTTCATAAAACAAGACACAAAAAATCACAACACAAGACACATACACATGTTATATATTACTTATTTTTCAAATCTGATTTAGGTACAAAAATTTGTGTTCATAGGCACATAATTTCACAACACAAGACATAAAAATTCATAACATAAGACACAACTACTAATTTGTTTCAGGTACATAATTCATACACTTAAGATACAAAATTTCATAACACAAGATACAAAAACTTACAACATAAAACACATACACATGCATCAATGTGTACTGTGGTCCATGGTATAAGGATTACATTTGAGTTGGGAAGATTTTTAAGTACTCTTTTGTCCCATATTGAAAAGAAATGTGGATTTACACTAGTATAAGTACAATTTAATTTTTTAAAAAGGTTAAATTGTGTAGTATAAAAACTCTCTTTTGCACACTACATAATTATATTTTAAACCCATTCTTTCAAAATCAGATTTGAAAAATAAGTAAATATATAACATGTGTATGTGTCTTGTGTTATGATTTTTGTGTCTTGTGTTATGAAATTTTGTATCTTAGAGTATGAATTTTGTACCTCGTCGTTTAAATCTAGGATCCATAATACTATATGTCTTGTGTTGTAATTTTTTGTATTATAAAATTATGTATCTTACGAGTACAAATATGGTACCTCGTTTCAATTCAGAGTTTATAATACTATGTGAATCATGATCCATGATATAAATTGTCCTATTGCACACGTTATTTTGTATACTTGGATTGGGGTGAACCACGCGCATGACATTTTCGGGATGAACCACGCGCATGACATTTTTGGGATGGACCACACGCATGTTAACATCAATCAATATATATATATTTCAGTGATCATGTGGTATTTACTGAGGTTGGCTTTATATTAATTTCAAATGAACAAAAAAAAATTCAGTTTAATTATTGATATAATAGTCCATAAATAATTTTACTTTGTATTATACCATAAGGACAATGCTATTTGCCTCAACAAACACCATCTGAGCTTTGCGCGCCCGCAGAAAACAAGTGCCCGACTTCATGCTCAACCCTAGAGGGGGCAGAGTGAGGGTCGGCTGACCTTGCACGACCCCATGTGGCACCTCGATGCCGTGGTGAGGGGTTGCACTACACCCTTGGAGCCCCTTGACGAAGCAGGTTAACAAAGTTGCGACTCGTTGGATCGCAGCCACCCCATCTTTTAGGCCAGGGTTGTGGGTGGAGCGAGTGGAGCCAACCCGCCACTATGGTTGTTATTGAGCTGGTCTCTTAAGTCCCCCGCAGACCTCACGAAAAGGGTTTGCCAGCTTGCAGTCCTATTGAGGTCGTTCCCGCTAGGGGAGACATGGGTATGGTATTGCAAGAATCACGAGAGTTGTGAGAACTGGACCTTGACCTCGCCATTGATGGTAGGTAGTACGCTCGAGCTTGTATGTCGAACTCTCAATGAAAACACATAAATTAACCCGGGTGACCCAAATTAATTAAACCAATAATTAAAGAATAAATAAAGACAAAGTGTTGAATAGGAAGGATAATGTCTTGTATTAATGACTTGTGTAAGATGATTACAAAAAAGATTGTGATGTCTCAACAAGACAAATAGAAGAATGATATACTAGATTGGCCTCTTAACCATCCCTAAGAAAAAGGGTGGGCGGTTATGCCCCTCTTGACCACGTCTACGCACCCTACCCGGTCTCGAGGCCGGGTCTTAACCAGCCGAGGCCGAGCACTAGGCTCGACCTTAGTCGTGGGAGACCGAGCACTAGGCTCAGCCTTGGCCACTGGGGACAATGCACTGGGCTTAGCCCGAGGCCTCGGGGTCAGTTGGACCCACCTTTCTCCGCCTAACTAGATCGATTTGCTCCAGACCCGTCTCTAATATATTCTTCAAATGAAATGTTTGATAATTGAAAATTAAGGTTTCTACTATTTATCAAAAGTCGAAACACATGTTTGGGTCGGAAAAATCGAAATTTCTACTTTTAGTTCTCATTTTTATATTTTTATATATGTGTGTATGTTAACAATTTTTTTTAAAGGCCACGGTTTACTTAATTTGTGGGCATTCGATTTCCATTAATCAATAGGTTCATTGTCTTGTACCCTGAAAAGGTATTTTAAATAGATTATTACGGATGTAAAGAAAATATTGAAAAGGACATAAGTATGTAGCAGATTATAAATAAAGACAAAATACTTTCCCAAAAAATAAAATAAAGACAAAATAATTGAATTGAAGGTGATGAGTTCTTATTATAGCAGTGTTACCAAAGTTCTAAATCTAATTATTAAATTGGATCTTTCTAATTCACAATATAAATGATAATTCTAAAGGTTATAAAAAATATGACTTGGGAAAATTCGAAGTAATGTTTTTAGGTCAATAATTATAAATTTGAGAAATTTTACAATATCTTAAGTTACAACGATGTTGGGCTTTGTAAAGTTATACGTTGGCTCTGTTTGGCAGAGCTTATTTAGGAGCTTATAGTTTATTTTAGCTTACTTGGAAGGAAAATACAACTTATAAAGAATAAGGTATAACGTTACAAAATATATGACATTGTAGCACGCACACCTGAAAACTTGTTCCCAAGATAAAACTAAGAACCAATTTCAGTCATCTATTTAAAAAAATTTAACGAACTTGATGCAATTCGAGAAAAAATTTATAGTATCATTCTAGTAATTTTAATTTTTCTAACTTTAAAAGTGCAATTTTTAACACTATAGGATGCATTATTTCTGAATAAGTCTTAAAACCTAAAACAAAAACTAAAGCCTAAACATAGTTAAATCATAAATTCTAACCTAAATAGTAAAAAGTCAACCTTTACAAAAAAAAAAAAAAAAAAAAAAAAAAAAAAAAAAAAAAAAAGCAAAAAACTAAACCAAAATTAAATAAATAAATAAATAAATAACAAATTCCTAATTGCATTGCACTTTCAACCTAGCAAAAAATGCACAGTATATATAGTTCTGCAAAATGTACTACTCTCTCTTTCCTATTTTATCTATCCTACTTACTATTCATTGGTCAAGCCAACTATTTCTTCTTTGTTATTTTCTTTAGTATTTTTAATTTACTTATTTTTATATTTGATTTTTTTTTGTGTGTTCAATAGTACTTTTAGTGTAGTTTCTAAATGTATAAATTTTGTATACTAATACTAAACTTAATATTATGAAAAATTGGATTAAAAATAACTTCAGTCAAACCTCGTTAACCGAACTAGACATATAAAATGAGACGGAGGAATCCGGAGTATATAATTTTGAAAAGTGCACTTTTAAAGTTGGAGAAACTTTTCAAAATGTCGCCGCAATTTTTTCCTTATTGCTCTAAAACTGTTAGATCTAGGTAGAAGGATGGTTGGGATTGGTTTTTTAATTTTAATGATCAAATAAAAACATGTGTTGAGGAGAAAATTGTGAACCAATCAAAACCATTGATTTCAGAAGATCTAATGATTTTAAAATAAAGAGAGAAGGAAAAATTTGTGTGTGCATAATTGCATATTAAGCATGTGCATGTTGTGTGCATGTACTCAGTACGTGGTTAGGGGATTCAAAATTCGCATGTGCATATTAAGTATATGTTTTGTGCAACATAGGATATGCACACAACACAAGCGCATATGCACACACGAATTTTGAACTCTATCTCTCACTCTCTCTCTCTCTCTCTCTCTCTCTCTCTCTCTCCCTCCCCCTCCCCCCCCCCCCCCCCCCTTAATTGAGCTCATCCATAGATTTAATTTTTTAAATGCACGAGATTTGTTCTCATGGGGTGGGTGGTTCTCATATGATTACTATCATGTGTGTGTGTGTGTGTAGACTAGTGATCAAATTAAATTAGTCCATCCTATTATATGGGTCCGTGTGGACAGATCTGACCATTGAATGCTTGAGATCAATGGCTTAGATTTCGCCAACTGTGCAAGTGAAGTGCACAGTTGAATAGTTGGCCAAATCTAAGCCCTTGATCTCAAGTATTCAATGGTCCAGATCTATCCATATAGACTCATGGGGAAGGGTGGACTCACGGGAATATTGGCATATATATATATATATATATATATATATATATATATATATATATATATATATATATATATTATATTTCATATGCGTGATGCGCAAAAATATATGCTCAATATTAATATTTAATGTTAAAATCTTAGTTAAATCTATTCGCGCAAAAATTTTTTTTTAAAAATAATTGTGTATGTGTGTGTGTGTGTGTCTATATATATATATATACTTGTAGAATTCATATTAATATTATTGAAGTAAGAATTATAGAAATGATATATTACTAAATATAACTATGGTAACATTTAATTAAAATCTAAATAAAATCAAACTTACCAATTGAAGAAGGTAAGAAAAAGATATTGTGTATGCATGTGTATGGTAATAATAATGTGAAAGATAACAGAAGTCATAACGGCAGTGATATTTTTGTCCAAAAAATTATGTAGTACAACATTTATAGCATAAGGTACAAAAAAAAGTTAATGGAAAAAACGGACATAAAACCAGGGACATAACCTGAATTGAAACTTATTATGTTTTTAGATATATATATATATATATATATATATATATATATATAAAGATTTTGGTTCCTGTGACAACAGGTCTTTCCGTGCGGCATACATCATTAGGTATGCATAAATGCACCATACAGTGTTCGAGAATACACCAGAATGAAATGCCAAAAAGTGCACCACAAAAAAAAAAAAAAAAAAAAAAAAAAAAAAAAAAAAAAACACACACCACACATAATGGTGTATTTTCGAACACTATGTGGTACATTTATGCATACCTAATGGTGTATGCCGCACTGACTGCACGGGAAGACCTGTTCTCACAGGAACTTGACCCTATATATATATATATATATATATATATATATATATATATATATATATATATATATGAGACGAATCATATGAGAACCAATTGCAACCATCCACGTGTCCAGATCTAATGAATTAGAAACTTTGCTTTAAAAAAAATGTGGTGGTATTTTTGTAAATAATTAAATATTGAAGTGCAAGTATATTATGTTAAAAATGTAAGTAATAGTTTCCATTAGTGCACCAAGTGCAAGTAAAAAGTATTAAATGTGCAAGTAAAATTTATTTAAAGTGCAACAAATAATGTACACTGAGCATTAAAATTAAGTGCATATAACTTTATTATTAGTTGCACCAAACGTTATCGTTAAGTGCACCAATGTGAAAGACATTACCATTAGGTGCACCAATTTTAAAAAGGTAAATTACTTTTACTATTAAGTGAAAATAGTTGCACTTTTAATTGATTTTACTTGCACACTTGTACCAGTTACTTGCACTTTTAACACATTTTATTTGTACCAAAGTTTGAGTTATTTACGAAAATTTCATCGTGTCTTTTTAAAAATTACATCTGATCTATTAAATCTGGACATGTGAACAATTATGATTGATTCTCAATTTTTTTTTTTTGAATATTCATTCTCACCTAATCATGTCCTTGAAACTCATATTTCTTTTTACTTCTTTCACTTTCTTTTCAACTTTTTTTAAAAAAATATATGGAACTACATTTTCCGATTTTCGTACAGTTTGGTATTTGCTATATATGCCTATATTCATTTGATCGAAGCGAAGACTTGTAAAGCGATAAGATAAGGCCCGCCATCGCAACAGCCAAAACGGGGTTACGCGGTTGCCTAATATTAAATTAATTATTATTATTATTATTATTTTAATAAAAAAAAAAAAAAAAAAAGGTGCAGTCGCTTTTCTCTCTGCCCAAAAAGGCGCAAACAACGTGCACTTGTCATTGCTTTTACCTCGCAATATTTTCGTTTTAAATGTTTCTTTTCTTTGACTATCATCTGTTTTCCAAATAACAATATCTATAGTTAAATCGAGTATTCCACAATTGATATCTATGATAGGCGTGTGCCTAGGCATCAATCGGGCCAGCTCTATCAAGTTGATGGACTTATTAATTATTTTGTTATTTTATTCTCGAGTTCAAGTTGACCTAACACTAAATTTCGAATTGTTGGACTTATCAGGTGGAATAAATTATCTAAACAAAATTTAAAAATTAAGAGTGAGTACCCATATTTAGAGTCGTGAAAACGATCCAATTTGTCGAGTTTGACCCGTTTAGATCATTTTAAACAGGCCGGGTTGCATATTTTTCTCTGGCCCAACCCAAATGGATCACCCCGTTTAGCACAAAAGAGGTACCCAGATTATACTGGTTGACCTCATGACTTGTGTAATCCGCATACCAACCTGTATAACCCGCCACCCTTACACCTACTCACACAACAAGCAATATATAGTTATATAATTAAATAAATAAATAAATAAATATATATATATATATATATATATATATATATATATATATATATATATATATATATATATATATATATATATATATATATATATATATATATATATATATTGCTCTAGTCTCTTCAAGGATCATTTGTTTCATTCTTATGTTGGTCTCGTTTTATTTTCTTGTCGCCAGTTAGCTAGAATGTTCTTATCTTGTCATTTTCAATTTGTTAGCAGGGAAGCCAATCGGGCTGCCCACGCCTTAGCTAAGGATGTAAGTGCAAGTTCCGCACGGGCTATCTGGAGGGATGTTCCACCTCCGTTTTTGGATGATTTCCTGCATTAATATAATCCACAGTTTTTGGCTTTAATATATATATATATATATATATATATATATATATATATATATATATATATATATATATATATATATATATATATATATATATATATATATATATATATATATATATATGGGAGATCACGTGCAGCCATATTGTTAGGTGCGGCCGTGCAGTCAATTAAGGCCCATTAGATGAAAAGAAATCAACACACCAGATTGCTTCTTCATTGGTGCGACGATTGAACATAACAACGACGAAGGGGGGAAAATTATCCAGTAATTTCAATTCAAACACAAAGAACTTCTTCCTTCTCCAAGTTACGCCCGTCCATCTACATATTCACAATCCCAAAGCGTGAAAACCACTTCACCTCCCACTCCGACGACGAACGCTAGACAAACGATGGCAACGACGATCACCTCACTGCAAAGACATAACTACAGTCGAAAACACCACTACATTGGAGAGAGGCACGAACACAACCGCAACCCTAGACTGCTTGACTGCAACTACAAAACACACAAATGGAGAACAAAGGCAAACAACCAGCACGGAAGGGTATGAACTCAAACTCTAAACACAACAACCGATTTCAATAATATGGCAAAAATGATAAATTATTAGTGCATTTCAAACTAGGGCACCACATAATGTGTAGTTTGTGCATTATCAACATGAATCTAGTGCATATTTCGATTAGTATTGGTGTATTCTGGAATATGTAACTGAAATAGGGCAAATAACATTATTGTGTGTTTAATTTTTCTAATCGGTGCATTTTAACGTAACATTGGTGTATTTTTGGTGCATTTCAGACTAAGGCACCACATAGTGTGTTGTTTGTGCATTATCAACATGAATCTAGTATATATTTCATTTAGTATTGGTGTATTCTGGAATATGGGAAATAACATTATTGTGTGCTTAATTTGTCTAATCGGTGCATTTTTAATCTAACATTGGTGTATTTTTGGATACATTTTCCTGAGTTGTTGATATTTCACAGTGGTGCTTTTTAGAAATAATCTCCTTGTTGTGCATATCTACGCATGTATTGTGCATATTTATGCATATAGTGGTGTTTTTTTTTTTTTTTTTTTTTTTTGGCAGTTATGCATTTTTGAACACCCATGGTGCTTTTTTGTGTGAAAAATGTAGCATAATCTGATTACCCTGTGGTTCTTGAAACACTGGGTGAAGTGTGCATTATTAGCCAGACTCTATGTTGCATTCTTGAACACTAATGATGATTTTAGGTTAAAAAATGGTGCATAACTTCACTACTAGATGTGCTTTGAACACTGAAAATATTGCATTGTTAGATTAATGTCACTTATTTCATGCAGACACCAAAAGAAAAGCATTACAACAAGGAGAAACGTCACGGCAAAAACAGCAACGGAAGCAACTATCACGCTCATTCCTTGACAGGGTACAAAGGGATGAAGAAGAGGAAATAGCGTAGCAACCCCAACAAACCGAGGACATGTCAGATGATGATGCACATACACTAGAGGAGGAGGATGAAGACAGCCTAAGGATAAGGTCCCTGCCAACGCAGCTAACGAAACCAATTAAAGCACTAAGCCCTCGATAACGCCAAAGCATAGAAGAGATGGGGCTAGGAAGGATACTTGACCTCAAAACCACAAACCTGCCACGCAAATTGGGACTGTGGCTAGTTGAAAACTTTGATGCTAGGAGCAGCACACTGCAGCAACAAAATGGCTAAAGACTCCATATCACTGAAGAAGATGTAGCTGCAACTTTGGGACTGCCAATTGGAGACATAGAAATCACCAAGAGGGCAACCAAAATAGTGTCTGATCTCCTGGCAGAGTGGAGAGGAATCTTTGAGAGGACCAACGGTCGCATTTTGTCTAAAAAAAATGCTAACATTAAACGATGTTAACCCTTGGTTCAAGAGGCATTTCGCACTGCTGGTTATGAGTGTGCTGGTGGAGCCACATGTTAATGGATACGTCAACCAAAAGTACATTGACAACCTTCAGGACGTGGGCAACATTAAGAGGCTGAATTGGTGTTGGATGCTCATCAACTCACTTGTCACCAGCAAACAGGCATAGCTGGAAAGCACTTACAAAAGATATGGAGGACCAATTGTTTTTTCTCACGGTAAATCAACTCCCAAAAAGCTTGTAATTAATTACCCATCAATCTATTAATACTCTATACTCTCAAATGTAGGTATTTTATGTTGACCGTGTGGTGTTCTACCGGAGGATTGTCCCAAGAAGCTTCCATGCCATCAAGAATTGGACGTTTAAGCTGCTCGGTCAACGAGAACGTGACGAGCTCAAATCTGGAGGTTTCGGATATGGGCGTGTTGATAATGCCTTGCCAATAGAGAGCACACCGCGCGAGGAAGGGAACCCCTCCATAGCATGATCTGAGGTACTGATAAGTGCCAAAGGCACCACCTGTTAAGGGTCAATAAGCGGTTGTATTGTGCCTAATTAAAGTTAATTGTGAATGATTTATGGTGTAAATGCTATAAATATGCTAATGTGTTGCAAATGACCATGATCTTGTGCACTTTAGTGGTTTTGAAGGTTTTTGAGCTAAAAGGGAGGCATATGGCTTGAAACGGAGCAACCCGAGGAAGAAGGCAATGGAAAAAAGCCCGGAAAACCATCCACTAAGTGCCCCACACACGTGGGAGGAGAAGAGCTGTTTGCTGAGCTGTGTACGATGGTCCGTATGCGCGTACCCGCGTTAGGGCAATTTGGCGGAAATAAAAGAGGGGCGCGGAATTTGATCTCCTAACTTTCTTTTCACTTTGTACTTTTCATTCTCTGAGTTTACAAAGCTTCTTAGATTAGAATTCCTCTCTTTAGGTTGAGATTGCATTGGAGGATTCAAGTTTGGTAACTATTTCCATTCATCTTCTACTTTCATGTATTAATCCTTCCATTCCATATTCTATCATTGCTAGACTTGTATTGCTATATTTGTGATTTCAATTCATGATGTGTAGCTAGATATTCTAGGAGTGTTCTCTCCCATCGTTGCTAGACCATTAAAATTAATTAGATTGATGCACAAGATTTGATCTCACAATCTCACCTAAACATATATATATATATATATATATATATATATATATATATATATATATATATATATATATATATATATATATATATATATATATATATATATATATATATATATATATATATATAGGGTTCCAATGAGAACACCTGCTTAGGTGAGAACGTGAGAACAAATCATGTACATTCAACTAATATTTTTTAATGGTCTAGATTAGAATAAGGGGTCCAAATGAAAAAAAAAAATAGATTTGGTGCAAGGTGAACAGTGAAGCGCCAAATATGGCGCTGCAGTGTTCACCTTGCGCCATTTTTTTTTTTGGTGAAATGGCGAGAAGGTTGGAGATGGTTCCACGCCAAATATGATGGAGATTTGGTGAAATGGCGAGAAGGTTGGAGATGGTCTTAGTCTAATTAATTTATTTTCCATACTCAATTACTCGGTAATATATGTTCGTATTTATTTATTTATGTTTTTAATATGACCATTTTTATTATTTGACAATTTATTTATTTGAGTTAATTTCAGCGGAAGTCTATTGTCTTTGGTAACAATTTTAAATTTAGTCTCAGACAATCAGTTTTGCCATTTTACAATCCAGACTATCATATTTGGACACTTTTGGTCATTTCAATGACTTTTTATTAGGTGAAACCCCTAGTTTAGGCAAGGACATTTTTGTCTATTCAAGAAAGAATTTCGATTTTATGCGCCATCTCTTTTTTCTAATTTTCGTCTCTTCAATCATGGATTGCACAATCTCCTTCACCCGGCTCTTGTCTCCATCTCCTTCAACCTGGCCCCAAACCATCCTTCATCAACAGCAATACCGAGTACACGAGGACCTCTGAGTGCAATAAATCATTTTGCAATGCAGTTGGAAAGCTCAGGATGTCGCCATCCGGTCGACTTTAGTCTTGGCGTTATTGTTTTAGTACATGAATCTATGAATAATCTACTATAGCTATAAAGCCCCCCCCCCCCCCCCCCCCCCCCAAAAAAAAAAAAAAAAAAAAAAAAAAGAAGAAAAGCATACCTCTTCTTTGTCATCGGAAAATGCTATTTCTTAGTAATCATACAAATCAAAAGTGTCCAAAATATGATATTACAAGGTGTTAAATAGCAAAAGGACTAAATTTAGAATTTTCAAAAAAAAAAAAAAAAAAAAACTCCGTGGAATTAACTCTACTTATTTTTGTCATTGACTTTATAATTATATTTCTACTTTTTTGACACCCAAACAATGGAACATTATTTCTATTCTATTATACTCTAGCATTTTAATCCTTTTCATTTTCATTTCAAAAATCAAATCACATTATATTATGAAATGAAGAGGTAGGTCCCATCTATTCCCCAGATTGGGAGATGTCTTTAGGAGAAGGACCACCAAAATGAGATAATGATTTTGGTGGAGATCAAACTCCCATTCTAAACGTTAGTTGAGTTCTGTTCCAATTTCTTCTAGCCACCACTTATGTTAATCACTAGTCTCTATACACGCAATGCAAAAATAAAATATCCAAATATAAAAGTACATATATAATTTAAAAGTATTGAGTTATATCCATTCTATATAAGATTTTAATTTTGTATTTGATGAATATAATAGGAACGGGTGTAGAGCAAAACGTCACGAAGAGACGGGTCAAAACAACCCGAGTCAACCTTCGAGGTTAGCCCCGAGGCCGACCCTAGTGGTTGCGACTATTGGAAAAATAACATGAAAATGGCATTTAAGTGGCTATTTTGTGGTACAATTATTAGTGGGTCCACTTCTGATTTGGGTCGGGTTAAAGTATATTCGGGTTCTTCGTAGTGAGACGAAGAGATTGATATATTGTACGTTAAAAACGGATAATGCGTGAATGTGAAATTGATTCTCAAAGTAGACCCATTAGAGTTGGAAAATGAAGGTGGAAAGGCTTGTATGAAGCCTTTATCCCACATTGGTTTGGGAAGTGGGTTTGCACCACTATTTATACAAGAACCTTTTTAAAATTTATTAAATTGTATAGTATAGAGGTTTTTTCTCATTAATTTTAAACCCATTGATAAACATCGCATAACCAAACTTTCTCATGGCCCGAAACAGCATCGGTTTTGGGTAGTGGTGCACTTTGGGAAACCTTTCTAAGGCTTATTGAATTGGCCTTTGTCCCACATTGGTTTGGGTAGTGGTGCAATTTGGGAAACATTTCTAAGGCTTATTGAATTGTACCACTATTTATACAAGAGTCTTTCTAAGGCTTATTAAATTTTATAGCATTGAGGCTCTCTCGCGCGCAGGGAGGGAGGGTGCAAATCAAATCTTAAAGTGCGTCTGAAAAGGCTTGACTCGTGTACGCCGGCATCTGCAAGCACGAATGACGTTCGGAAAATTGGCTGGCCTGCGAGCTAAGTTATGTCAACTTTCCAAAAATATTTTCCTAACATTATTAGCCACTGTGTTCCTTCCGAAGGCATCTTCCGGAGCGGTGCGGTATGGGAATTCCTTCCGACTTGAGTCATCTTCTGGAGCAGTATGGGCATTCCTTCCGGAACGGTAGGCATTTTTCGGAAAGATAAGTCTTCTTCTGAAGTACCGTTCTAGTGACCATTTGGAGGATTAATTCAGATGTTACGGAATTAATTCCACATTAATTCCAATTTTAAATTCCATAATTAATCTGATCTCCATGCTAAATGATCATTTTTGAAGGTTACAATCTGGTTTTAAACCATAGTTTAATGTCATGAATGAATTCTATTTACACCACCAACTTGTATATAAGTTGATTGTAGAGCAGCAGATTTTAACAAGGAAAATCATCTTTTCTCTCTCGAAACTCTGCTCCTACTCTTTTCTTAGCCAACGTTGTGTTCATCCCACACTCTAGTTCGCCGGGTTCCACTGTTTGAGTGCTCAAACTTGGAATTGTAGTATGTTTTATCCTGGGAAACTTAGGCTATAACCCTCCTAGCACCTTTTGGGAAACGGCAAACAAGGTTTGAAGGAAAGAGTGTTTCCCTCGACTCGTACTAACCACCTATCCAAAAATCATTTCATTCATGCGCTTGTTATTTTTCCTAAAAATATTATTTTTGTAGTAATATTTCATAACAACGACCTCGTGCGCCAAAGGCTAGCGCTGTGGTCGGCTCCGTGATGCGAGGCCCCAAGGTTGAGCTCGAAGCTCATCCTCGCCTGCTCGGCGCTCGGCCTCGCATGCCCAAGGCCAGCTCCGTGGCTAGCCTTAGTTCTCGTCCTCGCATGCCCAAGGCCAGCTCCATGGCCAGCCTCGAGGACCCAAGGCCGAGTGCGGGCAAAATGGACAGACTTGGTCAAGGGTTATAACCGTCGTCCTCCCTTTTTTCGGGGGCGGTTACCGGATGAGTTTGATATAAATATTTTCTCTTAATTTGTCTTTGTTAAGACATCGACATTCACATTATAATCACATTACAAGAGTTCTTAATACAATTTAAAGTTTTGTCTCCTTAAGCTCAAAACTTTGTCTCTATTTATTTATTTATTAATTATTGATTTTAGTTAATTTAGACTACCCCAATTGATTAATTCCATCCGTACTTAATAATTTAACATGAAGTAAAAATAAATATACATTTCAATTCGTTTTGTCATCTTTCTGATCTAGTTTTTTTTTTTTTTTTTTTTTTTTTAGGATTAACTTAATTTAATTTCACTTAGTAATTAAGAAATATTTCTTTGAAATTTTAATTAATTAAATAATTTGTTTCAAGTGAAAACTTATTTTTTTTACAACTACATTCTACCTTATCTATAGTCATAACCATGATGCCATCAAATCAGAAGATACTTTGGCAAAAACTTTGGGTGTGTTTGGTTGGTGGGTTTTGCCCATAGGAATGTCTATGAAAGTGATTGTTGTTGTTTGGTTAATAAGTTTTTAGAACACTACTATGGGTTTCAAATACCCCATCAATTGAAAAACCCATACCCAAATACAATAAGGGTTTCATTCCCTTATTCATTCTTAACCACTACTATTAGTAACCATTCACATTCCACCTTACTACCAAAAATGTTAAATACTTTCACCAAAACTCATTACCATTATCAAGTATTTGATACCCATTCCGATTCCGATTCCTATGTGCGAACCAGACACACCCTTAAATTTCTTATTTTATATACTTTATACTCAATATATATTGATGGGGTCCATAAGTATATATATTAATGGGGAAATTAAGTTTCATCAAACTAGTTCAACACAACCATTCGATAATTTATATTCAATTTGAGATTCATAAGTATTATCGGGTTATATATTCAAATATAAGCTAAATTAAAGGAACAACGCAACGTGGCTGTAAGCTTAATTGTACACACACTGAACTATCTAAACTTCATGAAAAGGACTAATTATGAGTATTCCAGATTGTTTAGCATGAACTTTGGAAGTCCAATTCTGGTAAGTAGAGATGTGATTTATTCAATTGATTGATATTTTAATTTGTAAAATCATTCACAACAGGGATGACAACGGGATGGGGTCCTTGTTCCCACGATCTTGACCCCAACCCCGATCTCGTCTCTATCCCCATCTTCATCGCTGACAGAGAATTGAAAATAGTTCACATCCCTGTTCCGCGAGGAATTAGGTAGAGACGGAGAATTCCCATCTCCTTCCAACTTCTAGTCAAAGTATCAAATTAGTGTAATTTTAGTTTAAAAAAAATTTAAAACTTAAGCCCTAATTTCAAAAATTTTGAAATTTAAGTTTACATATATAATTTTTAAATTATAATAATTATTCGGAAACGGGACGGGCGGTGGTATCCCCTTCCCCGTCCCCGTTTTCATTCTCGAAAAATTTTCTCTGTCCCCGTCGGGGCGGGAGTCAGAGCAAATTGTGATCCCTATTTCACGTTAGACAAATCTTAATTATATATTAATTTTAGTGAAATTGCTCACAAGCTCATAAGAAAGTAATATAAATCAGGCTAATATAGTTTCGAGACGCAGCATCAAACTATAAACTTTTGTGCAAAAGGAACTTACCCCAAACCCAAACTCTAAATATTCATGGCAGCAATTTAACCCCACCTTATCGCGGTAAGCAAGTCTTAAGTGATAATTTCCGTTCACTATACTTAGAGCATTCACATCAAGGAAAGAAATGGGGGAAAATATCAAATTATTTCACTTGGGTGGGGTTAATAACAAGTGTGGGGAAGAATTAATTTGGGGAAGTTGACCTGCAAGTGTGGGGAGAATGGCCACAATGCACGCGCCCGTGTGGCGCATCAGGCGCGCTGACAACGCGCCTGACGCACTAATTTTTGTTTTTATTATTTTTGTTTTTAAATTCAGTTTTTTTTTTCTCCCATTCCACATTCTCTTTCCTAATCACTCTTACATTCTCCACATAATATCCCAATTGATAATGTTGCTCTTACATGTTTTTCAAAAAGTATTTCTGAAAACTATTTTATATGATCCTTCACATGAGAGTGTGCACGAAATAAATACTACTTGTATATAATAATGATTTTCAAGTCATGAATTATAGTATTTCTGAAAACTATTTTATATGATTCTTCACATGAGAGTGTGCACGAAATAAATACTACTTTTATATAATAATGATTTTCAAGTCAAAAATCATAATTCACCCCGGATTCAATTCACACAAGTGACGGTTCCCTTTGGGTCAGCTTCTGTGCCTTCCGGAGCGAACCGGGTGGACCTAGACAATTAAACTGTCAGAGAAAGACCGGAACCATATTGTGATTTACACAATAATTCACCAACTTGACCACTCATTTCATTTCCTATATATATTTTGATTTTACGAGGTTGAAATTGAATAGAGTTAATATCCAAAATTGTCTTTGACTATAGTGGTTTTTCTCAATTTCGTCATAAACGACTTTGGTGACCTAATATAGTCCTAGACTTTTGTGTTTCGCTCAATTTTGTCCTACGTTTGTTATTTCGTCAAATTGGTGTTAAATAAAGGGACAATTCAATAATATCAATATTGACATCTCTTTACTTTCAACCTGTGAAGTGAGAAATCTCTCTTTCTTACACAAATTACACCCAGAGTTACTCTCAGACCTACGAATCAAATTTTATATTCGCAGCTTTAGAAGTGATTCTAGGAGTAATTCGTAAAAAAAAGAGGGATTTCGCACTTCACATGTCTATGAATAAAGAGATGCCAATATTAAAATTACTGAATTGTCTATTTATTTAACAACAAATGGACGGAATAACAAATGTGGGACTAAATTGAGCAAAAACACAAAAGTCTGGGACGAAATTGAATAAAAACACAAAACTTTGGGACTACATTAAGTCACCAAAGTCGTTTAGGACAAAATTGAGAAAAATCATTATAATCGAAGACGATTTTGGGTATTAACTCAAATTGAATAATTGTGGGAAATTACTAGCCAACCAGTAAAATTATCAATTTCCAAAAGTTGCTAACGGACTTATTTGTCAATTTATGCGGTCCCGCGGCATACTCAAAGTTTTCTTCTTTCAATACGCAATTTACGTGAGAAGAAACAACACGACAGAGATTGGGAAATATCGTTGTTTTATCGCGAGAAGAGAAATGAAATGGTCCAAAGTATTGGCAAGTGAGACGAGCTGAGCAATTATCCCATGCAACAACTCCTATCTCATAATAATGGTCAAGCAATTTTTAATTCTTCATTATTATTGTTGGGTGGTTTAATTTCCATATTATTATTTATTTATTTATGGATGGACGTTGAAAATTGAAGTCATATGCAAAGGCAAAGCATCACTATATCCACTCACACTTTGACCAGGCGTCTGCCTTCACATGCAAAACAACTTCTTCATCAATTTTACGTTACTTCTTTTCAAATATTAAAAGGTGATTACATTTTAATTCTAATCTAAATTACTCATTTCATCCATTTAATTTTGTCAATTATGAAGTGTTTGGTAAATATCTATTAGTTGATAGATGTTTACTGACTGAGTTAGTGAGTTTAACTAGTTGATAATATTAACTTATTGTAGAAAAGTGTTCGGTAAATTAGTTATTAGCTAATAGCTGATTGCATGCACAATTATTGTTTCAAAAAGTTGATAAAAAAACTACTTTAAACAGTTTTTTTGAATTTTAGCATTTTATAACAATAAATTGTTTCAAAAAATTAATTAATTAAACATTTATATTGATTGTTTAACCAAGTCAAAAAGCTAATAATGGTCAAATAAGTCAAAATTAACTAATAAACTAACTATGTTACCAAACAGGTCACGACTATATAATGCAATTTTTTCTCTCCTCTTTTTTTTTTTTTTTTTCAAATTTTAGTATATGATATTGTTATAAAAATTTATTTAAAATAGTGTAACGTTTTCGTTTTTAATAGAGGATGATGCGATAATTTTTCGGTCAACTATAAAAATAGAATTTAATTTATTCAAAAAGTTACTATCATATTAATTATATTACCATGATATTGATATATAAATTAAGCATCTTGTGGAAATCATTATAAAATTTAAAAGAGAAAAGTTGAGGTCATTTGCAATAAATAGCTACAACATGAGCTACTACCAATATATCATCATGCTTTGTAATTAAAGTTAATTCGGAACAATTTCTCTCTCTCTCTCTCTCTCTCTCTCTCTCTCTTTGGGGGGTGGGGACAACTATTGGATAAGGACTTGCTATCTACACACAATTGAGTCCTTAATAGTGGTAAATTAAAAAAAAAAAAAATAGATTGGTTGAATATTACACATTGCATATTTCATGTATCTTTTTCTTCCCAAGACATTTGAGAGCAATGTGTCATTTTCTTTTACACAAATATAAAGTTATATTTCTTTTGTCACTCTTTGTCTTTATGTATTTTTTGGGTTTTTATTTTTTATTAGCTTTTAGTATTTAGTATTTAGGAGCAAGCTAGTAAGGTAGAGTTGTATTTTCTAGGAAAGTAATAAAATTATTAAAAAAAATGATAACATCAATAAGCTAGGAAGGAATATAATGCAAAATCAAAAAAAAAAAAAAAAAAAAAAAGTACAAGTGTACAAGAAAGTATGCACATTATAAAGAAAAAACTTATGATAAGATAAAGAAAATTCAATAATTATCTTATTGATTTTATATTCAATGGTCATGTGTTAATTTACGTTGAAATACTTATAATTCTTTATGAAGTAGTATTTGTACTATACTTTCTCAAACATTTTCAATCCAAAGAATCTAAGCTCCTACCATTAGAGTTCGAATCTATGACCATTCATTTGAAATGGTAACCGAAATGTCATCACACTACATGGTAGTTGGCGAATTTCGTATATAAGAATTGTTAAATGAGACTATGGATCATTAACTTGAATGACCAATTCCAAAGCAGTTACATTTCATGTCTAATATGAGCACAATAGATAATGTGGGAAAGGAAGGGGGAAAATGGGGGCATGCATGGTTATGAGCTAGACCTTCACAAGGCCTAATTATGTCAACAATATAATAGTTAGGATCTTTCTTTTGTTTTCTTTTAATTTTTTTTTTTAAAATGAATGATACTATAGCCTGTTTGGAAAAATATTTAGCTTATCAGCCAATTTTGACTTATTTGACCATTATTAGTTGTTTGACTTAGTTAAAAAATCAATACAAGTGTTTGGTTAATCAACTTATCTTTTTGTAACTCTAAAATGCTAAAATTCAAAAAGCTACTCAAAGCAACTTTTTCAATTAGTTTTTTGATAAAAGAAAATATACCAAACAACTATCAACTAATAGTTAATTTACTAAACATCTTTCTACAATCAGTTAATGTTATCAACTAGTCATCCTCTCTAACAGCTACACAACTATCAGCTAACAACCATTTAATTACCAAACGGGGCCTATACCTTTAAGTTGTTGGGTTTCCTAGTTCAATTTATTTGCTTGATGAGGCAAACATCTAGAAACACAAGCTAATTAAGGATAACCATCATTTGGAATGGGGAAGTTTTTCTTGAAGTACTATATGCATATGTTTATATTAGCCATGAAATTTCTATCACATCCTTTTTTGGAGGATGCATGTCGTGGTTAGAAAGTAGAAATTGTTAGTTAAAATTTACATAAAAAGTAGGGAAAATTATCATTTTGGTCCATCAATTATTCCTCTACTGTCAAAATTAATGTATAGTCCCTAGTTTACAATTTCAACTAATTTGATCATCAAATTGTTTAAAATTTTACCAATTAAACCCTTTCGATGGATCAAAATGCACTAATTGAATATATATATATATATATATATATATATATATATATATATATATATATATATATAAACTATGCTACGTTTTGTGCCAATTATAACTTATTAAATAACCTATTAAAATTAAGAACTTATCATTTTAAAAAAATCATCAATAACTGTCTTATTGATTTTATATTCACTTGATATGTATTAATTAACGTAAAAAAATTTATTTACATGCTTGTAAAGCTTCTAATATTGACAATGAGAGATTTCTATTCATGCAAATAACGACAAAAAATATGCTAGCAATAACCACAAAGTAAATTAGTCACAATCAATATATTAAGCAAATTAAGCAATGTATTTAAACTAACAAATATAATAACACAACCGCTTAGACTTTTGGGTTGTTAGACAAAATAAAAATAATATAATGGCATAAAGAAAGATAATTAACAAGAATGTGATAATAAAATATACAAAGAATGTAAATAACAAGAAATTAAGGAAACATAATAATGTTAAGAAATATAATAAAAATGAAATGTGATAGCAAAAATATAGAAAAATATAAAGTGACAAAAGAAAATAATAAAATATAATAATATAAAGAAAGATAATAAAGAAGAGCGAGATATCAAAATATAGAAAGAATATAAAATAACAAAACAAAATAAAGAAATAGTACTCAACAAATAAAATAACAAAACAAAATAAAGAAATATAATAATGTCAAGAAAAACAATAAATTATGCGATAACAAAATATAGAAAGAATATAAAATGACAAAATAAAATAATAAAATATAATAACATAAAGAAAGATAATGAAGAAGAATGCGATAACAAGATTGATAGTAAAAATTGATCTGATGTATAGATGTGTGTATGAAAAGTAGAGAGTAACTTGAAGAAATTGGCTTAAGAGCCGTTATTATTATTTCATATTATAGGGGGAGATCAGAGTAAAGGAGAAGAGGGTCCGTTATGCTTGGCGGAAATTTATATAGTAATGGAGATTAATGTTTCAGATGAACTACCATGAAAGTTTAAATAATATTTGGAGTTGTGGAGTTGTAAATATTATTTTAGTTTGGTAGAAAGTTAATTAAAATACTAGGAGAAATGTATATAGTTAATATGCTTGAGAATATATAGCTATATGCTTGTGATATATAGCTAATATGCTTGAGAGTTATAGCTAATATGCTTGAGAGTATTAATGCATGTTGGGATATTTTCATGCGTAAGGTTTTGAGCCATTTTGAAGCTATATGCTTCAAAACTACACTTAACGTGCTTGGAATATGCACTTAACGTGCTTGGAATATGCTCCTCTATTTATGCATTTTGAAGCTATATGCTTCAAAATTACACTTAATATGCTTGGTATATGTAGCTGTATGCTTGAGATTATTGAACTACATATATGGATATTATTTATATTTATTCTTTGCATGTTTTCATGCGTAAGGAATATATATATATATATATATATATATATATATATATATATATATATATATATATATATATGTATATAATTTTGCATACAGTTACTGACTCAAAATAATTTTATTATTTCTCCAGTGATAGATATATCAATCAGGATATATCTTATCTTATGGAAGTTGAGTTTTAAATCACAGCAACTTCCATGTAACTTCTCCAAACAGATATATTTTTCATCTATAAATATATTGGAGAAACATCTGATAGGGACATGCAATTTACAGGCATTTTACAAGCAATTATTTTGCAGGAAACCAAGATACTTCACAGGCTTACATCTCTACAGGAAATTCTCAAACAAAGCAACTTGAGAATTTCATTCATCTTCTTGTATCCCATAAGATTAAATCTTGAACCTTGTTGCTTTTATAGAGGGAGATTTAAAGCTTATAGGAAAGTGATTACACGCCTGAAGATATCAAATGATCCAGTTTTTGTTCCCTGTTGTATTCTGTATTATTTTTGTATCTCAAATGTATTACAGATTACAAGCCCTTTTTCCAACAATGATGTGCATCCGTATGGTGCATGCGGATTCAAAAACGACGTCGTTTTATTAAAAACGCGCATCCCACTTTTAAAAAAAAAAAATCAGTTTCGATTCCCCTCAACAGCATTATGTTGTTCATAGATTCTGGAATTTTAGTTCATAGATTATGGAATTTTAGTTCATAGATTCTGGAATTTTAGTTCATAGCTTCTGGAATTTTAGTTCATAGATTCTGAAATTTTAGTTCATTGATTATGGATATTTAGGGGGTGTATTCAATCATGACTTTCATAGAGTTTTAAAGACTTTTATGAACTTTAAAAGTTTGGAGGTATTCAATTCAAACTTTTAGAGAGTCTTTTAAAAGTCAGGCGGTATTCAATCAAGATTTTTAAAGAGTCTTTAAAAGTCGGGTGGTATTCGATTAAGACTTTTAAAGAGTTTTTAAAAGTCATGTGGTATTCAAAAAGTTATGAACTTTAGTAGACTTTTTAATTTTAAGACTTTTGTAGACTTTGATAGACTTTTCCTTCTCAAATATAAATAGTTGAAATCCAACCATCAACCCCAAGATTTCAAATTTTCTTTCTAACAACTTTGAATGTTTTCTCTCTCTATTTAAACTTTATTTTTTTCTCCCTATTTAAACTCTATAAACCTATCTAAATTCAATAAAAATTATTTTTTTTCTTAATTATCCTATATTTTTAAACTCTACCAATTTCTCTCTCTCTCTCTCTCTCTCTCTCTCTCTCTCTCTCTCTCTCTCTCTCTCTCTCTCTCTCTCTCTCTCTCTCTCTCTCTCTCTCTCTCATAAACTTTATAATCTTCATCTAAAAATTCGAAATAATATTATTTTTACTTCATTATTACTTGTTTATATTGATTTTTATTTTTTATTTTTATAAATTTTTTATCCCTAACTTTCTCTAATTCTCCTTAAATACATGAACAAAGCAAATTTTTCATCGTCAAATTTTAGTATATGTTTCATAATATTCATATAAATACTTATATATTTTGATTTTATTATTTTTATGTTTATATTCGTAATATATATATATTTTCCTTTTTTTTAATAACAAGTTACTACGTATTGCGAATTACTATTCGCAACAACAATTTGGAGTTGCAAACAGTAGCACCTTGTTGTTATTGCAAATAATAGTTCTTTGTGTGATGCCTAGCTAGCAATATATCAAGGATAATTTTATATATATATATATATATATATATATATATATATATATATATATATATATATATATATATTATTAATATTAGATTTTTTTATTTTATGCAACTTGTAATTATATTTTTAAATATTTTATTTGATCAAGTATTTTATTATAAATTTTGTTGTCCAATATTGTTATGAATTTCTAATGAAATAGTTTTTTTTTTTTGTTGATGTTTATTAATAATATATATAAGTAATTAGCATATAAGTCTCAGCATACTATGGATAAAAATAATAATATTGAGAATGTTGATGTGGGTGAAGAACTATATAATAAGAAGAATTTTATGATATATTATAAATGTTTTGTAAGAAAATTGTAAATGATAAGAATCAAAATCATTGAAAGTTTGTAAGAATGTATTAAATTTAGAATTTCAATGACTTTTGTAGACTTTTTAAAATAAAAAGTTGATAAAAGTCTATGAATGTTTTTTATATAAACTTTTACAGAGTCTTATAAAGTTTTAAAAAGTTTTGAACGACTCTATGAAAGTCAATCAAAGTTTATTAAAATCTATCATTTTAAAAGTCTTTAAAACTCTACAAAAGTCATGATTGAATACACCCCCCTTAGACGTGAATCTAAATTGATTTTTTTCATTCATGCTGGATATTTAGTTCATTCATTATGGATATTTAGTTCATTCATTATGAATTTTTAGTTCATTCATTCTGGAATTTTAGTTCATAGATTCTGGAATTTTAGTTCATAGATTCTGGAATTTTAGTTCATCGATTCTGGAATTTTAGTTCATCGATTCTGGAATTTTAGTTCAAATTATGCACAATATAATGTTGTTGCTGGGAATCGAAACTGAATTTTTTTTTAAAGTGAGACGCGCGTTTTTAATAAAACGATGTTGTTTTTGCATGGTGCATACAGATGCACAACATAATTTGCCGGAGAGGAGAGAGCCCCTTTGAACGTTGTGGAGTGTTGAAAATGGCCTCCTCACATGGAAGGGGTTGAAGCCCTTATTATAAAGGTGAAGACTTGACTATCTGACTCAGATCCAAACACTTGATCCTGACTTGAATATCAAATAGGAGCATAAAACGTACTTGGATGTTAAGTCCGGGGAATATTCCTTATCAAAGATATAGAAAAAATATACAATGATAAAAGTAAATATAAAAATGTAAAGAAAAATAAGGAAGAAGAATGAACGCGATAATAATATATCAAAAAAATATACAATAACAAACGTAAGAAAATTGCACTTTTCCCCCTGAGTTATATACTTATAGCACTTTTTCCCCTGAATTATTCAAGTAGCTATTTTTTCTCCTAAAATGTTAAATGGACATGTTTACCCTTTTTCTTCTCCAACAAATTATGACCACAATTTGGTTCAAACCAAACAGACACTATAACAACCAAACCGAAATATTATAATTACAATTTAGAATCGAAACTCGATAGAGTTTATTAAAATCGCGAATCAGGACGGTCGGTTCATGTTCTGAACTGAACAAAATAAAATACATTTATTGTCGAATTTAGACTATTTTAAAATAAAGACGGTTCAAATTCGTGAACCGGATCCGGAACCGTCGGTTCACGGTTCAGGATCCAGTTTTTTTGATTCATAATTTTAATAAACTGAAATCCAAATATTGGATTCTGGATCTGAATCATAACCGGAAACTTTTAATTCGATTGCTATAGTGTCCATTCAATTCGAATCGAACCATTGTCATCCCTACGTATATGCAATAATTTGTTGGAGAAGAAAAATAAATAAAATGCTTATTTAAGGGTAGAAATGTCAATTTAATATATCAGGGAGAAAAACTGCCACTTTTAAAATAATCGAGGGGACTAATGTGCTTACATGAATAATTCAGAGAGAAAAAGTGCTATAAGTATATAACTCAGGGAGAAAAAGTGTCATTTCCCCATGTAATAATGTAACTCGATATATAACATGATATAAAATGAAAAGAAAATAAGTATATATATATATATATATATATATATATATATATATATATATATATAATACGAAGTTCTCTTCTTTCTTTTTTTATTTCTAAACAGTGTAAGAGGTTGGGTATGTGACACTTTTAGTTTGTGCTAAAAAGATAATGTCAAATTTAGTAAATATTTTAAAGTTAACTATTAAAATAGAAAGAATTTAATTCGTAAATCATAAGTGAAAATACTAATAATTGTAATATCTAAAGTGAAAAAGTTATTTTGGAAAATTGAGTTGAATATTTATTATGATTTCGAATCATATTTTATTATTTGGCAAGTATTATAAAGTTAGATTATCAATAGATGTGAATAAAAATGTTCATAAAAGACAAAATTTATTAATTAATTCACGTATTTTGATTTTTTGGATTATATTATAGACTTCATAATTTATGAAGAGATAAATTATTGAATCAAATTAAACCCTTACTTTGTCGATAATAATAATTTTTAAGTAAAATTTATCATCAATAAGACTAAGGGGGTGTTTGGTTGAATGATTTTTTTCTTAAATATGAAGAAAATTAGATTTTCATATGTTTTGTTCATGATAAACTTTTTTCACTAGAAAATGTTTTTTGAAAGAATGAGAAATAATGATTTCCACTCATCTCACTTGGTATTTTATTTTTCATGAATAATTAATAGGACAATTTTTTCCTCTAAAACTTTTTTTAATTAACTTTACTATTATTATTATTATTATTTTGTAAGAGTATATCAATCTTTATATCCTTGAAAGGACCACGACTAGTTAAAGTTTAATAGTTGAAGGACCAATGGTGATTAACTTAGACCATAGATGATAACAATTTAAAAATTAAAAGACCTAGAGTGATAAATTTTAAAAATATAATATTAAATATGACAAAAATATTATACTCAGAAGATCTCGGATGATATTAAGTGAGTAGTCAGTTGTTAGTATGAACAAAATAATAAGTTAGTATACCAAAGTTGAAGCTTTTGAACACGTATCTGAGACTGAGGGAATTGGAGAACAGTATTTGACGGGGCCCACCTTATCACCCATGGCGCGTGTTCACGGCTGCTTCACGCACTTTCTGTATACATCATTCCCCTTTGAACTGCTTTTTTTCTGACATCATTTTCGTCAGACAAAAATAAATTCCCACCCAGAAAAGATAAAAAGTATTTAATTTGGTGTGACACGAGACGACACACGAGATATCTCGCGAGAAACCGGGGATGTGACAGTATCGTTCCCCAGCGCATCAATCACAATGAACCCGGACGTAACTCCCGAATATCCAACTGGATTTGAATTTCCCATTTCAAATCCGCAACTCCACTCCCTTTCTCCTCCACTTCACGCAACGATAGGTACGTTTATAAGCGGATCCGCTTATCACCGCTCACTGGTTTTGAAAACGATAAGTGGAGTGACGTATCAGTGATAGGTGAGAGGAAATAGATAGACTACTGCCAAACGCATCGAAGATAGCGAGACCAAGTCCTTCCCCACCACAGCACCCCTCTCTCTCTACATATACCTCTTCTTCTCTATCTGGAGCTCTCTGTCTTTCTCTCTCTCTCTCTCTCTCTCTCTTTGCTTTATCTTTTCTCTCTGGTTTTTCTGATTCTTTTGGTTTCCGGGGGTTCAGAGGTGAAACCCTAGGAATTCTCCGGCGTCGGTGGCTGGCTGGGCGCTCTAGGGCTTCGATCTGTGCTGCTGTAGATTCGGAGCTCCGTTTTCTTGGATTTGCTTCTCCGTCTGGAGCGAACTTCCTCTGATTCCAGTCTGGCTTGTAGAAATGTCGTCTCTTAGCAGAGAATTGGTTTTTCTCATACTTCAATTCCTTGAGGAGGAGAAATTTAAGGAGTCTGTTCACAGGTTTTGTTTTTTTATTCTTTCTTCCCCTTTTTAAATAAAAAAAAAAAAAATCATTTTTTGGTTTTGAGTTTCGGGTTTTTATTTATAGTATGTCTCTACTTTTCGTTTGTCCTAAAAGTAGCCGAGGGAGATATGAAAAAAGAAATGTTTTAAGTGTGGATTATGAGTTAATATATGGAAAAAGAAATGTTTTAAGTGTGGATTATGAGTTAGTATATGGAAAAAGAAATGTTTTTAAGTGTGGATTATGAGTTAATATATGGAAAAATGGGTTAAAAACTGAGTTCTGCTAGTGCGGTATAAATGAAGAGGTTCAATTTAGAGGTATAAAATACAGTTTGGAGTTTTGCTAAAATTTCATTTCAAGTGTGTTTGACTGATATGATGACTGGTGGAGTAATTAAGGGGAAAGTGTCCATTTTTGCCTGTAACAAGTGGGATGTTTAAAAACTTATATGCTCCAAATGCAAATTGAGTCTTAAAACTTTAATCCTCTGTTATTAACACCACCGAATGTGGCTAATTACAGATGTGAATATACAATTAATTGATTAAATATTGTGTTTTGTGGTTGTTTAAGACTTTCTAAGAATCACTCTAAAAGGTTTAATATTGTGTGTGCAGTGCACTAATGTTTATGTGGGTGTTCAAAATTTGGATATTCTTGGAATTATTTAACAACAGGCTAATCATTTTGTTTTCCAGGCTTGAGCAAGAATCCGGGTTTTTCTTCAATATGAAATACTTTGAGGAGAAAGTACATGCTGGTGAATGGGATGAGGTTGAGAAATACCTATCTGGATTTACGAAAGTAGATGACAATAGATACTCCATGAAAATATTTTTTGAAATCAGAAAGCAGAAATATCTTGAGGCTCTTGATCGGTATGCTTACATCATTCCACACTTAAAATGAAAAAAAAAACATTTACATGTTTTTGCGTAATATGAGTTCAAAATGTTCTTTCATGAAATGGTATTGACCTTTTATTTTCTTGTTGTCAGGCAAGACAAGGCAAAGGCTGTAGAAATTCTTGTGAGTGATCTGAAAGTGTTCTCCACATTTAATGAAGACCTCTATAAAGAGATCACTCAGTTATTGACATTAACCAATTTCAGGTACTAAGGATCCTTTTGATGTTTACAGATGAATGTGCATAGCTAAGTGGAATTTGACATGTTAGTGAAGTTAGAGTTTCGCAATTGTGTGAGATCCAAGGGTCTAATATGCATAACTTGTATGCCATCAAAACATAATTCCTTGACTGTATCTGGTGTAATTCTCCCTGATACAAGCTTGCCACAGAGCTGGCAAGTGCTCTCTGTGCCATATGCCCATATGACAGTGGTTCAATTTAATTGCTTTGCTGAGCTTGTTCATTTTCTGCTTGAAAGGTTCACTGATTATTCTGTTAGTGATACAAAGAACTTGAATATAATTTTTAAATTGTCTTTTTGTATGAGGTTGAGCTAATTTTGTGCTTAATATTTTTTTTGAAGCTCTCTCATGAAGGTGATGGATATAATTTTGTTCTTGACCCTATGATTTGACAGCTTTTCCAAAGTGAATAGTTAATGAGTTCTTTTTTTAAAATAAATTATCTCAGAGAGAATGAGCAGCTTTCCAAGTATGGTGACACCAAGACAGCTCGCAGCATAATGTTGATAGAGCTGAAAAAATTAATTGAAGCAAATCCTCTATTTCGTGAAAAGCTTGTATTCCCAACGCTAAAGGCTTCAAGGTTGCGCACTTTGATAAATCAAAGGTGTGCATCTGTACCTCTCTCGCCCTTCCTCTTTATACTTGTTTAGCTCTGTATTTTCTCTGGATCATTGAATTGGAAAGAAGGTAAGAACTCTTTTATCAAATAACTTATGCATTTTTTTGTTTATATTTGTGTTTGTGTGTGTATATATAGTTATATACATATAAAATTGTGATTATGTGTGTTTCTCCTTCCTTTATTTTTAGAGCAACTATACACGTTTGTTTGTTTGTCCGCTGATACACAGTGCTTGAATATGCTTTTTTCTGCAGTTTGAATTGGCAACACCAGCTCTGTAAAAACCCAAGGCCAAATCCCGATATAAAGACCTTGTTCACAGATCATACATGCAATCCTCCAAATGGAGCTCTTGCTCCCACTGCTGTGAATCTACCTACTGCTGCTGTTGCAAAGCCTACTGCCTACACATCACTTGGAGCTCATGGGGTATGATATGTTTTGATACAGGATCCTGCCTATACTATAGTGCATATCTTTACGTGTTTTTCTTTCCCCTCTTTTCCTGATCCAATTTATTATGTCTTTTGTTGCTAGCCATTCCCACCCACTGCGGCTGCTGCAAATGCTAATGCATTAGCAGGTTGGATGGCAAATGCTGCTGCTTCTTCATCTGTTCAAGCTGCAGTAGTGACTGCGTCATCCTTACCTGTTCCACCAAATCAAGGTTTGTGCACTTGAAATTGGGTAATTTCTGAGTTATTTGGTTGGTCGTGTCTTTACATAAATGCAGTTATATGCTTTGAGCTACTGCAATTTATGTTATTTGATCAACAATTTTTTTTTTCTTCATATAACATTACTCACTCTCTGCATCAGTTTCAATCTTGAAGCGTCCCATTACACCTCCTGCTACACTGGGTATGGTTGAATATCAGAATGCTGATCATGAACAATTGATGAAACGTTTGCGACCTGTGCAGTCTGTTGAGGAGGTATGTTGCAAACTCTTGTTTCTTAAATGTGCAATTACTGCTCTGCTGGTATTTGTGTGGGGAATTTTCCTTCAATAAATGAAACATGTATATGTGGATTCCTTTTTATCTTCTTTCCATTCAGGTTACTTATCCTACAGTTCGCCAACAAGCATCATGGTCTCTTGAGGACTTGCCAAGAACTGTAGCATTCACTCTGCATCAAGGATCCACTGTTACAAGCATGGATTTTCATCCATCTCATACTACATTGCTTCTTGGTATGGTTGCCTTCATAATTTTACATTTATGAATGTGCATGGACCAACTGCTACGAGTTTCTCTATTGTTGATAATGTCACTTGAACTGCTCTCTGCGCAGTTGGCTCCAACAATGGTGAAATAACACTCTGGGAAGTTAGTGGGCGAGAGAAATTGGTATCAAAGCCTTTCAAAATTTGGGATATCCAGGCTTGTACATTGCCATTTCAGGTTAGTTTGATATAGCTTAATGGGTAACTTCATTTGCAGTGCATTGTTTTTTTTTTTTTTTTTTTTTTTTTTTTTTTTTTTTAAATGAGTTTTTGGTGCCAGTATATTCTGTCCATGTGAAACCCTACTTACGGTTGAAAGTTGAGACACTGTTGTTTGTCTATGTCCTCCCATGTTTTTCATTCTCACATTTGAGAGTTTAAACAGGCTTCTGCTGTCAAGGATGCACCATTTTCTGTAAATCGTGTTGCATGGAGTCCGGATGGGACATTTGTTGGTATGAGTCTGTTTTGGATAGGTTTTTGTGTGATGATGTTCTTGTTAGTCTGAGTATTCATAACTGTTATTTGTGTGGCAGGTGCTGCATTTACTAAACATTTGATCCATTTATATGCTTATACTGGACCACATGATTTAAGACAACATCTGGAGGTATTTTGTTAATCTTTTCTTTGGTACAATATATATTCTCTACTTGTTTTTGATAAGGTGGCATTGATTGGCAATGTGATTTACCCTTTATGCTTGCAGATTGATGCTCATGTTGGAGGTGTGAATGACTTAGCTTTTGCATATCCAAACAAACAGCTATGTGTAGTAACGTGCGGGGATGATAAGTTAATTAAGGTGAACTTTATCCTTTCTTAAATTAGCATGTTTTTGTTTCTTTCACTCTTTAGTGGAAGCTAATAAATTTTGTATAGGTATGGGATTTAACTGGGAGAAAGCTGTTTAACTTCGAGGGACATGAAGCTCCTGTATATTCAATATGCCCCCATCAGAAAGAGAATATTCAGGTACTCTACTCAAAGGAAAAGGAAACCTTGAAGTTGCATGTGGTGCTTGAATGCTGTATGCCTGTATGGCATTGTTTACATGATAGTACTTTGTGCATGAGAAGTTGTGCCTTTGACAAGGCAAGAGATGCAACTCCACTAGTCACATGTAACAATGCCACACAACATTAGATAAGTTTCCTCTTTTGTGATGTCTTTGGGCCTGGTTTGAGAGTAACTTTAAAATGTGTCGCCTAAGTTTTTCCTTCTAAACTTCATTGTTTTCAATTCCTTCATCTGCATTTTTAATCACTGAAAATGTTGTTATTTTGATATTTCACTACGAGGCTCTTTGAACTACTAATTCTCTCTAATGCCCATCCTTGTAGTCATTACTTTTTAAAACATATTGGTATACCTTTAACTCCCAAATGTCTGCCAATTCTTAATCAGTTAGAATCATATATGGAATTCACAATTTTTTTTTCCTTTTTGTTTCTAGCATCGTATACACTTCAGTTTGTAGCCTGAATCATTTGTGGAGTCTCCTCTTCTAGCACTTTTTCCAGATGCATTGATCACTTGTGGTTTTCCTTGTTTAGTTTTACTTTACAGTTTACACTAAGTATCTGAGGTGCTCTTTTGACCATGCACTGCATCCAAAGATGTTTGCAATTTGCTTGGCCTTCAATTTTTAATAAGTTTTGTTGTGATTTTGTACTAAATACGTTTCTACTTCATTGAGGGTGTTTTTTTTTTTTTGCCCTTATAGTTCATATTTTCTACTGCTATTGATGGGAAAATCAAAGCTTGGCTCTATGACAATATGGGATCAAGAGTTGACTATGATGCACCTGGCCATTGGTGCACTATGCTTTACAGTGCTGATGGAAGCAGGTAAGGTTTCAATTCCAGGAGGAAACCCTATGTGGAAATGACAATTTTTCTTTATATTTTCAGCTAACTTCTGATTTTTCTTGTTTTACCTACATAATTCTTGCTCATTCTTCACTGATGGTGATTTATCCATTGTAGGCTGTTTTCTTGTGGAACTAGTAAAGAAGGAGATTCTTTTCTTGTGGAATGGAATGAAAGTGAAGGAGCCATTAAGAGAACTTACGCTGGTTTTAGGAAGAAATCAATTGGAGGTGTTGTGCAGTTTGATACAACTCAAAATCACTTTTTAGCTGTGGGTGAAGAGAGCCAGATAAAATTTTGGGACATGGACAGTGTTAACATGGTTACATTTACAGATGCGGAGGGGGGTCTCCTGGTTAGTACCATATTTGGCAGGAAACAATGGAAATATTTGATAAAAATGGAAACAAATTATTCTCCAAGAATAGGAATTATTTCCCATTTCCTGGAAATGAACAAATATACTATATAAAAATGCTAATGAAATGCTTATTTTCAGCCTCTTCCCCGCTTGAGATTCAACAAGGAAGGAAATCTTCTTGCTGTTACTACTGCAGACAATGGAATTAAAATTCTCGCAAATGCTGTGGGTATGAGGTCTTTAAGGTCAGCAGAAGCCCCACCATTTGAAGCACTAAGATCACCCATTGAAGCAGCTTCTATGAAGGTGCCAATGCATTCATGCTTATCCCATCTGTTTTCAGAATTGTATGTGATAGAGAAGCAAACATCTTGTGTTTCATTCTGCAGGTTTCTGGATCTTCTGTTACTGCTCTTACTCCTGTAAATTGTAAAGTAGAAAGAAGCTCTCCTGTCAGGCCTTCTCCCATCCTTGTATGTAAAACATTTCTGAATGGAGTATGTATTCATGTTTTGCACAACACGTCATCATATCATTTTAAAATTTCCTTTTCAGAATGGAGTAGATTCTATTTCTAGAAACATGGAAAAGCCAAGAACTTTGGAAGATGTTGCTGATAGAACCAAACCCTGGCAGTTAACTGAAATTGTAGATCCAGTTCAATGCCGTATGGTTTCCATGCCAGAGAGCTCCGATGCAAAGGTTTGTAAAATAAATTTCTATTCAACATTTCTCTTGTGGTTCAAGACCCACAATTGGTGTTGTAACTAATAGGAGTGCAAAGTATTCTCCTTGGGTTTCACTCCCATCCCTTGATGCTAAAAATGATTTTGTTAAGGTTGCTCGGCTTCTATATACAAATTCTGGTGTTGGCATCTTGGCACTTGGATCAAATGGTATTCAAAAACTATGGAAGTGGTCCCGTAATGAACAAAACCCAAGCGGCAAGGTAATAGATATTATTGTTTTTTTTTTTTTTTTCTTTTAATTCATTAATGTTCATATTTTTAGATTGATGTTTCGCAAAAAAGTCTCTAAAGTCACTTGTGTATAAAGGCCACTGCTAATGTTGTTCCACAACATTGGCAACCAAACAGTGGTCTTCTTATGACAAATGATGTGTCAGGTGTCAACCTTGAGGACGCAGTTCCTTGCATAGCCCTCTCTAAGAACGACTCTTATGTCATGTCAGCTGCTGGTGGAAAGGTTTCATTGTTTAACATGATGACATTCAAGGTATGCCCGTAAAACAGGTTTGATATCTATCATGTCTGGCATTATAAATTTGATCATTTGAATGATTGCTATAACGTATGTGGTGTAGGTGATGACAACATTCATGCCACCTCCACCTGCATCAACCTTCTTAGCCTTCCATCCTCAAGATAATAACATTATTGCAATTGGTATGGAGGACTCGACCATACATATATACAATGTTAGGGTAGATGAGGTAATTCTTCTCCATACGCTATTGCAGTCTCTTTACGCTAATTTGACATATACTGATATGAATATATGATTGATCTTAAATATAGGTGAAATCCAAACTTAAGGGCCATCAGAAGCGCATAACTGGTCTTGCTTTCTCTACTAACCTTAACATACTGGTTTCATCTGGTGCTGATGCCCAGGTAAGTTTTAGGTCCATCCTGCATCCCCATGTTAATGAAAGGTTGATGAACAACCGTTCCTTCAATAATGAACTAGTTTTCGTATTGACCATTTTGTTTTCTCAATTTGAATTGACCATTTTGTTTCAGCTTTGTTTATGGAGCATTGATACATGGGAAAAAAGAAAAGCAGTTCCTATCCAATTGCCTGCTGGTAAAGCGCCCACCGGTGACACACGAGTGCAGTTCCATGCTGACCAAGTGCGCTTGCTGGTAGCTCATGAAACTCAGTTGGCAATATATGATGCCTCCAAGATGGAACGCATACGCCAGGTAAAACAAACATATTTTCTTAATTATTTTCATATTACAGTCATGAACACACCTCATGACGGGCGGGGGTTTTGTTGCAGTGGATCCCACAAGATGCCCTATCTGCACCTATCTCATATGCTACATACTCATGCAATAGCCAACTAGTTTACGCATCGTTTAACGACGGTAATATTGGAGTGCTTGATGCCGATAGCCTAAGGCTGAGATGCCGCATTGCTCCATCTGCTTACCTATCTCAAACAGTATTGAACGGGTAAGGAGACATTATCATTATTATTATTATTGTATTCAATGTTGAAAAAATCGCTAGGTGCCTGGGGAGTGGGGACCGCCTAGGGCGTCTAGAGCGCCTAGGCGGGTGCTTAGAACACCTAGGCGGGCGCCTGGGAGGCCGACTGCCTAGCGCCTAGGTGCCGATTAATCGGCGTCTAGGCGCGATTTTTGCAACACTGATTGTATTTAGAAAATAAATTTATTTTGTAAAACGGGAATTGTACTGTTAATTGCATTGCAGAAGCCAAGCGGTATATCCAGTGGTGATTGCAGCGCACCCACAGGAAACACACCAGTTTGCGGTGGGGTTGACGGATGGTTCTGTTAAAGTGATAGAACCATTGGAATCTGAAGGCGGGAAGTGGGGAGTATCTCCGCCTCTTGATAATGGGATGCTAAATGGCAGGGCAACCTCATCCTCAGCAGCTAGCAACCATGTATCCGAACAAGTTCAAAGATGAAATGAAATGAAAGTACATTACATTGTATTTTGACAGTGACAGACAGTGTTACTCTGTATTTTATAGGAGGAATAGATTTTAGGTTTTGTTGTTTAATTTTGTCAAGGATAAAAGCTAAGATTGGAAATATGTCTTAGAAAGGTTATTTAATGTTGTGTGTAACTTTCATTATTAATTTTTACTATTTCTTCTCTCATTTTTTTGTCCTTTTCTCTTTTAAATTGTTCTTTACTACTCCCTCCGCCCCCTAATTGATTATCTCATTTAATTTTTGTACGATTTTTAATATAATATAATAAGTGTTACTAACTTTTCAATTTTGTCATTCTAAAGTAGGCGTTATTTATACAAAGTACAATTGTATTTACTTCTAAAATTTTGAAAAGTTAAAAGGATAAATTGGGAAATGTACAACAATAGTTATGTTAGATGGCACTATTTTGGGACAATATTTTAGACAAACTAAAAAGGAAAGTAATGTAGGTAAAACGAGACGAATGGAGTATTATATATAATGTCAAAAGTATAGAGTTTTGTCGGTTTAAAGTTATGTTTTTAAAGATGGTAAATGTTTGTGGTATCTCAATAGTTGTGTTATTTAAGTATAAACCGTTATATAAATTTGTGTGAGCACAAGGTTCAGCTAAAGTCACAAGACGGGATTTATTCAATGCACATTTGAATTTTATTCAATGTATATCTTTGTCAGTATGACAGATATGGACGTGCAACTTATAATAGCTTTTGTTGATTGATAATATATGCGTTTTTGTTGATAGTGGGGAAATAGAAATTCTTAACAGCTTAATTATGTTGTTTTATTTAGAGCATCTATAATAGTTGAGATATTTTGTGGGTTTTGAGGAGTTTTTGTGAGTGTAATTAAGAAAGAGAATGTAGGAGGGGAGAGAAAAAAGAAGAAGAAGAAGAAGAAGAAAAACAAAATTGATTTAAAAATAAAAATAAAAAATTAAAGCAACTGTTAGGCGCGCCACCGGACGTATGCAGTTTGCCGTGCGTCGTGCACAGCTCTTCCTATTCCTCCTGACTATTTTACTGTCCAATATCTCTTCATCACATTAGTATAAAAAATCATTCTCAAGTTCTTTCTTTGACATTAACTTCAAATAAATTGCTGGTAAGGATGCTCTTAGGAAAAGAAAGTAAGTGGCATGCAATAATTGAAGCTAGCATGCATAATTATATTATATTAATTATTATTATGTGGATCTGATGAGGAACATCTATATCATATATCATCGATCTAAAAATCAATTTAATTAATATATCCAACTAATTAACAAAATAAAATCACACTTAGCTGCAGCTTAATTAGCTGAGCTTTGATGAAAATAAAAAAATAGAAAAGAGTAGATGATCATGATTCGCATGGAAGCAGTAGTTCTGGTAACAAAACACCATTTTGATCATAGTGAAGGCTTCCAGATACGTTAAGCGGCTTACACTTTTCTCCCATAAGTATCCTCTTCTTACAAAGCTCTATTTCTTCTTCTTCTTCTTCTTCAGATTCTGCACATTCCTTTCTCATCATCATCTTCATCTTCATCCTCGCAAACCTCTTCTTCACTGCACCAACACTACTACTTTTTCTCATCCTCATCTTCTTCTTCTTATTCTTCCATTTCCTCATCAACCTAAATCCACTCTTCTTCTCCTTTTTCAATCTAATAAACATACCTGAAAATCTGGACACAAAGCAGTTGAACGACGACCTTCCCAGATTTTGTGTCATCTCTCCTTTGTTCCCCAACACTATTTTCTTCTCTGGGACGATTTTCCTCAGTCTATGAACTACCACCTCCTTCAACATATTTATCTTTCTCGCACTGCTAGAATTAGAAGAACCCACTTCTTCTTCTTCTTCTTCTACTGGTGGTTTTGTGCTGCTACAAAATGTATTATTAATGCACATACAAAATATATTTTTCCTTCCTCTTATTATTGCATCACCATCACGGCGACTCTGCTGCTTATAATTCCTTTTGCCGCTCACCACCTTAACCACCAACCTCGGTGTTCTCACTCTCATTCTTGCTTTCACCAATAGAATGAGGGAAACGTACGTGGGTACGAGGATATATATATGCATGACTCAATTCTTGTGGTCGTTTTGGATTATTGTACTTTAATTTTTTCCTCACTGAATATCCTAATTAATATAATTTTCCTAGCTACCTGCAAGGCTGCAAAACATGTATGGTTGGTTAAGAGGATCGGATGAAGTTGGTTAAGTTTTCCCCCCAACCACGATTGACTCAAAACTTTAATTTGTTCGTTATCATTAATGTTGTTAGCACACGACACGACACGACACGATGCTAGATTTTCTCAACCATGTCGCCCTCTTCCATGGGTAGTTAACCTCCCCATCATCATCAGGTCGTTGAGAGCGTACGTGGTTAATAATACACTTAATTACCATTTTGTCCTTCCATTATTCCACTGGTTTTTTTTTTTTTTTTTTTACTTTTATTTTGGAATAAGGGCCAAATAGGCCATCGAACTGCACACGATAAAACAATTAGGCCATTGAACTTAAAAAATCAACAATTAGGTCCCTAAACTAATCAATTTCAAACAATTCTTCCAATTTGAAGGTTTCCAACAGTTCAACAGGTCATCTCCCAAATTAATTATTTTTTTAAAAAATAAATTTTAAAAATTAATTATTTTTAAATTAAATTAAAAAAAAAAAAAAAAAAAAAAAAACTGAAATCCAGCCGGAGACGGTCGGCTGGAACCAGTTTTTTTTTTTTTTTTTTTTTTTTTTTTTTTTTTTTTTTAATTTAAATAAATAATTTTTAAAATTTAAATTTTAAAAAATAATTAATTTGGAAGGATGACATGTTGACCTGTTGGAAACCTTCTAATTGAAAGAATTGTTTGAAATTGATTAGTTTAAGGACCCAATTGTTGGTTTTTTAAGTTCAGTGGCCTAATTGTTTTATTGTGTGCAGTTCGATGGCCTATTTGACCCTTATTCCCTTTTATTTTTATGACTGCAAATAAACACCTTTATCAATTTAAAGGAAGGCAATATATACTTATATTGCCATCTTAAATTCCTAATTAAGCCAACTACTTGATCTCATCATAAAGTGTCAAAATTTGACATAACAGGGAATTTCGAGTTATGATCTATTTGGTCTTTTAAAAACATGATTTTTTTAAAAAAAAATATTATTGACCATGTTATATGTCGCAAATTATACCGTGAAAACGTGTTCATCATGCTTGGTATATCAACGATTTAACGGTTGAAGGTTGTTGAAAAATAAGGAAAAAATGATGGGTCAATTTTATAATTATTGCAAATACTTTCAAGTTTGTAATAATTATAAAATTGATCCAATGTATTTTTTTTACCGTTGTTATACCGTGGATCAATGTCCACTTTGCTGGACTCTGGTCCTAAATGATTTAGTATTGGAATTATGAACTTTTAGAATATAAAATGTGTTTTTAAGCTTTGGAAATTTGTGAATACAATACAGAGTCATCACAAATTGTGAATTTTTAAAAGGTAAATTGTGAACATTTAGTATTTAAATTTCTTATCGTTGGACCCGAGTCCACATAATAATTTATCTTTTTTTTTTTAATACTAAAACTCTTAACTATTGATGAATCCCGATAGACGGTCTAGCTCATTCTTCATTTTTTTTTTATAGGGGTAGTTGTTCTCATTTGAACCCACCTCTATATATGTATATATCAATATATGTATTTACTACATATGTATGTTTGTATATACATACAATGTATGTATAATGGTGAAGGGTATGGTAGGGTGGGGAACCAGCCTCCCCCAACGTCCTTTTTCCCAGCAATTATATCGTTGACCATGGTCCAAAAACGACGCCGTTTCTTTAAGTAAAGAAACGACAGCCGTTAAAGCTTAACAGAGCGTGTATTGTGTGTGTTAATTATTAAATGAAATTACAGCGTATGTATTTAAATTGACACTGCCTCACGTATTAGTTTTATATTATCAAATGAAACTACAATTGAATTGAAATGAAACCGTAGTTGTGTTGAAATGAAATTGCAGTGTATACACACTGAAACTGAATAACATTTCACATATTTGAGTGTATAATATCGAATGAAACTGTAGTTATATCAAAATGAAACTATAATTGTGTTGAAATGAAACTGCAGTGTATACAAAATAAAATTGAAATACAATCAAAGTTAGTTTTTACAAACGGCGCGAAAACATGTGCCGTTTCTTTTCATTAAAAGAAACGACGTTGTTTTGATGTCTAGACCATAAATCCATAATACATTGTGGATCATAGTCCACAGTACAATTTGCCCTTTTTCCCTCCTCCCCTATAAATAAGAGACAATAACAATTAACAAGTGAACTTTAAAAAAACACCACTACATTTTTTGCTTACATAAGTTGTACCCTATGCTTGAGTAGTGTTGTGCTAATCATTTAGGTCAATTTTATTCATACAGTGCTAAGTGTTTTTGTCAAAAACTTGATCTGTTTGTTTACACATCATCTTTATTCAATAGCCTTTTCCATCAGTTTCTCAATGTTTCTTTTGCTTTGTTTATAAATTCTCCCCTATCATTTTACCCGTCATATTAAACTATTCATTGGTTAAATCATTTTTTTTTTTTATGTTTATTTTCATCAAAATTTTTAAATTTAATCTTTTTGTGCTTAATAGAAATTTCAATATAGTTTCTAAATATATAAATTTTATATTCTAATACTAAACTTAGTATTATGAAAAATTGAATTAAAAATAATTTCACTTAAATATCGCTAACCAAATCAGACATATAAAATATGACGAAATGAGTATCATTTTCTAACTTTTTTCTATTTTAATGTTTCTTCTGCAGATTTTGAATTCCCGTTGGATAATGTGGTATTCTGGACAAATTCGTAGACTGAACTTTTAGGGGGCGTTTGGTTAAATGGAAACTTAAGAATGAGAAAAACTAATTACTAGCTCATCCTAGGTATTTTGTTTTTCATGAAAAATTAATATGACAATTTTACCCTCACTATACTTTATTAATTACTCTTCTTATTATTATTATTATTATTATTATTATTATTATTATTATTATTATTATTATTATTATTATTGTTGTTGTTGTTGTTGTTGTTGTTGTTGTTGTTGTTGTTGTTGTGTAGGGTTATTTGTCATTATACTCATTATTCCTTACCCTTCCAAACCCAACCAAACAATGAAATTCATATTCCCAGTAATTTCTTTTCCACCAACCAAAGAATGAAATCTATTTTCTTAGAATTTATTTCCCTTTAAATATTTTCCAGCGAACCAAACGGGCTGTTAGTCTTTTAATTTACCCTTTGATTCTTTTTTTTTTTTTTAATTTCGTTTACCAATAACCACGAGTCCATTAATATTTTCTTCAGTCTTCTTCTAATATTTTCTTCAAGAAAATATCATTTTTAGTCCCTCAATTATAATACATGTATCAATTTTAGTTCTTGACTATTAAAATTTTCAAATTTAGGTGCATGACTATTCAATTTATATCACATTTGGTCATTGACTATTAACATTTTCAAATGGGGTAATTTCAATTTTGGTCCACTGACTATTGGAGTTGTGTTAATTGCAACACTTGACTTTCAAAAATGTTAATTTAGTACATTGACTATGCAATTTCTATCAATTTTGGTCACACCGGCCAAATTACCGGCCAAATCTCACCAGAAAAATTAATGGGTCAAATAATGGGGGTATTTTAGTCATTTTACTCACCACCCCTCTGTTCTCCGATTAGCTTCTCTCCCTTTCCGATTGGCGATTCCGGAGGGTATCGAACTCCACTGTCACCACATGGTTGGAAGCATTGCCATAGGAGTTGGTTTCATTGAAGAGGCCAAAATATGGGTACGGAAATGCGCCAGGAAGACCTCCTAGTGGTGTAATGGCAAAGGTAAGGCCATAGCACAAGCTTGGAATCTGGGTCACCATAGCATAGACAAAGGTGGTGGAGAAGGAGAAAGCAGAGGCGTTGGGTGAATTCTTGAAATTGATTGGCATGGGGTAAAAGGCACGGCCTTTCTGCATCATGGTTTCATTTGTTAGACTGAGTAAGCCATCGGGTGTGATCTTAGCTATTCCGTCGAGGCTCAGATTGGCTGATTGGGCGACCTGAATCCGTTGAATGTGAACTCGAGGTCTCGAGAGCATAGCTGAGCAGCAAAGATGGCTACTAGCACTATAAGCTTGAGGCACATCATTGCATTATTGCACTATGGAGTGGATGACCGTCGAAAAATTTTCTCCTTTCTTTGATTCTGAAACACCCTTCTGGTTGTCGCCGGAAATGGAAATGGAGAGAACTAATCGGAGAAGAAAGGGGTAGTAAGTAAAATGACTAAAATACCCTCATTATTTGGCCTATTAAATTTTTCCGGTGAGATTTGGCCGGCAATTTGGTCGGCGTGACCAAAATTGATAGAAATTGCATAGTCAAGGTACTAAACTAACATTTTTAAAAGTCAAGTGTTGCAATTAACACAACTCCAATAGTCAATGGACTGAAATTGAAATTTTCTCTTTTCAAATTAAGAGCATGACTATTCAATTTGTATCACATTTAGTGCTGCCGTTAATTTTTTTGGCCTAATTTTCGACTAAGTCAACGGTGATCGGCTAATTTATTTAATTTTTAATTTAAAAATTATTTTAATAATTTTTTTAAAAAAACGTAAAAAAAACAAAAACAAAAACAAAACAAAAAAAAAAAAAAAAAGAAGGCCATCCCCCATCCTCATCCTTGGTCTCCGCCAGAGACGAAGGAGGAGGGGGTGGCCGTCGTTCTCCGCTGGAGACAAAGAGAGCGACAGAGACGAAGGAGGAAGGGAGCCCTCCTTTCTTCCTTTGTCTGTGACAGAGAGACGAAGGAGGAGGGGTTGAGGCTCCCTTCCTCCTTCGAATCCGCCGGAGACGAAGGAGGAAAGGGGGAAAGATAACGCCGGCCACCCCACCCCCCTCTTCCTTCGTCTCCGGCGGAGATGAAGGAAGAGGGGGTGGGGTGGTCGTCGTTTTTTTTTTTTAAAGGGTTTTAATTTAAAAATTATTGCAGTCTAGATATCAATTATTTTAGAGTGTATATTGTCTAGTGAAATTGTAATTATATCAAAACGATACTATAGTTGTGTTGGAATGAAATTGCAATGTATATTTGATGCCTGGACCACAAATGCATTGTGAATCATGATCCACAGTATAATTTGTCTAGTCAAAGGTTACAGGTTGTTAGTTTCTCTGGGCCCAGTAACATTTTGTGTGTGTAGGTTTCAAAAAAAATTAAAAGAAATATTTGATAGTTGTTGATAATTAATTACGGAGTATTTTGTATTTAAATATACTACAAAATATTTTATAGATTAATAATGTTTTAATATATTGTTGTATATTATCCATTTGTTTTAATCTTGTAAAGACAATAGTTATTATAAATATAATATTTTGACGTTTTGAAAGTCCATGGATTCAAACGGGTCAAGTTTGAGTTTTTAGGTATGGAGTTTGATATTTTGAGATGAGAAAATTTCACTTTTGGTTCACTGACTATTGGAGTTGTGTTAATTGCAACACTTGACTTTCAAAAATGTTAATTTAGTACCTTGACTATGCAATTTCTATCAATTTTGGTCACGTCGGCCAAATCTCACCGAAAAATTTTAATAGGTCAAATAATGAGGGTATTTTAGTCATTTTACCCATTTTCTTTCTTCTCCGGTAAACTTCTGCATTTCCGGCGACGTTCTTCTCCATTTCCGGCGACGTTCTTCACCATATATATATATATATTTCTGTCTAAGCAACTTATATATATTTCTGTCTTTTGCAATAAATCACCTTTCGATCTCTTAGCTTTCTCCCTCTCCTAAACCTGCCACTGCTAGCTAGCTCCGGCCGACCATACAGAGATAAGATCATACAGCATTTATGCCTGAGTGTCCAGAGAAAGGTAATCAACTTTCTATATATATGGACCCGATATTGAGAACGAGAACGAGAACATCGGACCCACTTTGATGGAATTAGCCAAGACGACAACTGACAGTTGGGTCAAATGCATACAAGTGAAAGATGACGTGATCCTCCAGATAACGGAGGACAAACGTGACTTGAAGAATGAAATAGATAATGTGAGCATATAGTCATTAATGTGCAATTCAACTATCAGCTTAGGCTTTTAGTTAAGATGGAGCACATGCTTCAATTTGGTATTAGAGCTAGACCAAAGATCATGGGTTCGAATCTCAGCGCCACTTATAAGCGACTACGGTTTACCAGACTACAGTTTATCGATCCACGTGTTGGTTGGAATCCACCGTACACGTGAGGGGGCGTGTGAGCATATATTCATTAAGTTGTATCCAACTATCAGCTTAAACTTTTAGTTGAGATGGAGCACATGCTTCAATTTGGTATCAGAGCCAGACCAAAGGTTATGGGTTCGAATCTCAGCGCCACTCATAAGCGACTACGGTTTACCGGTCCACGTATTGCTTGGAACCCACCGCACTGCACACGTGAGGGGGCGTGTGAGCATATAGTCATTAACGTGCAATCCAACCATCAGCTTAAGTTTTTAATTGAGATGGAGCACATGTGAGAATATAGCCATTACTGTGCAACCCAACTATCAGCTTAGGCTTTTAGTTGAGATGGAACACATGTTTCAATTTGGTATCAGAGCCAGACCAAAGGTCATGGGTTCAAATCTTAGCGCCTCTCGTAAGCGACTACGGTTTTCCGGTCCACGTGTTGCTTGGAACCCACCTTACACGTGAGGGGGCGTGTGAGCATATAGCCATTAATGTGCAATCCAACTATCAGCTTAGGCTTTTAGTTGAGATGGAGCACATGCTTCAATTGATAACCCTCGATGAACTTCTCAAGAAGTTCAAAGATCAATCCATACCCCCGCCGATCAAATGTGACCTCACCAAAGTTAAATTTGAAGAGGCTTTACTGTCAATTGATAACCCTCGATGAACTTCTCAAGAAGTTCAAAGATCAACCCATACCCCCGCCGATCAAATGTGACCTCACCAAAGTTAAATTTGAAGAGGCTTTACTGATTGAAGTTTTAGGGTTGGACAAGGATGTCCTAGTTCTCACCTCCTCCCTGAATGCGCTTATCGAAAACATTTCAGATTTGATGGTTGAACTCAAAGAGTCTTGCTCCACCCTTGCACAGCGCAGGGAAGCAGCCCTTAGGATGTCCAGTTAGGAGGCTTTACCTAGTTTACAAGTCTTAAGAACTCCTTTCTGTTTTTGAAAGAAATCTGATGTTTACCTAGTTTACAAGTTTTAAGAACTCCTTTCTGATTTTGAAAGAAATCTAATTGTTTCCAGTATTCTACATTGCAAAACACATTATAGCCTTCTGTTTTTGAAAGAAATCTGATTGTTTCCAAAAAAAAAAAAAAAAAAAAAAAAAAAAAAAAAAAAACTTTCTATATATATATATATATATATCTATCTATCTCTCTCCACTTCCATCATGAAAACAAGAAAAGAGAGCTAAGCTGATGTATAAACAAAATCCATTTTTGTTAGTTTGATAATTTTGTTTCTTTTTATTTTTGAAAATAATTTAAGAACTAAGCTGTGTTTTTGTGTTTCATTTGCGGCGGCGGGGAGAGATATGAAGAAATAGGGAAGAAGATAAAGCGCAAAGGTGATGACTTCTCTCATATGGCATTAGGAAGAAGGCATAACGCATTGGGGCCCGCCGGAACCCTAAACACCGTTACACCTTGCGCCGCTTGTAAGCTCCGGAAATGTTGAAGAACGTCGCCGGGAATGGAGAAGAACATCGTCGAAAATGGAGAAGCTCATTGGAGAAGAAAGAAAATGGATAAAATGACTAAAATACCCTCATTATTTGACCTATTAAATTTTTCCGGTGAGATTTGGCCGGCTTGACCAAAATTGATAGAAATTGAAGAGTCAAGGTACTAAATTAATATTTTGAAAGTTAAGTGTTGCAATTAACACAACTCTAATAGTCAGTGGACCAAAATTGAAATTTTCTCTTTTGAGATTTAGTTCAAGTTTTTATACTCAAGTTCAAACTTTTTGGCACGAGTTTGAACTCAAACTATAACTTTAAGATTTTTTGGCGCGAGTTTGAACTCAAACTATAACTTTAAGATTTTGCTATTAAAATTATAAATGATATATCCATATACAAATATATATAATAAAAACTAGTTAAAGTTTATGGTCCAATTAGAACTAACAACTAAAAAAAAGATGCTACAGTGAATAACAATAATAACAACAACAACAATAACAACAACAACAACAACAACAACAACAACAATAATAATAATAATAATAATAATAATAATAATAATAATTATTATTATTATTATAAAAACACATATTTATATTTATATTTATATTTATATTTATTTTCTCACTTATTCCACATCGGTTGGAGAAGTAAGGAATGGAGCCTTGAGACTCCTTTTAAAGCTCCATAATTTCAATTGCAATGCTCATCCGCTAGGCAAGCTTACAAGGCTCCATAATTTCAATTGCAATGCTCATCCGCTAGGCAAGCTTACAATGCCCATCCGCTAGGCATGCAGATGGTCAGGCTACTAAATTTATATATATATATATATATATATATATATATATATATATGGTCCGGATCAGGTGAGGACCTAATCTTAGGTGAGGACGTGAGGACTAATCTAGACCATTAAATCAGAATGATGTATGATTGAAATTAAAAGAAACAAATCACACGGATTAAGAAAACAAATCCCTTTAAAATATTAAAATATATAAATTTAGGGTAAATCAGTCTTATTAAAAGATGTGCATTCCTATACAAAATGTTGTGCATTCCTATATTGAGTGTTGTGCATCAATAACTTCATTGTTGTGCATTCAAACCCCGCCAAAAAATCATACAGTGAACATCCAATGTTCTACGATGCATTGAACTATGTGCTATAATGCACAACTCCCTAGCCTATAGTGCACAACTTACAACACTAGGTTGCACAATCAGCACACACGAATGCACAATCGTACTACCCAGGCATTTATACATATACACGATAATCCAAATATAGACAATATTATACTCAAAAGAACAAGCGAAAAAAAATAAAAAATACTGATTAGTTTGCATGGGCGAACACTCAATCAATGATGAAGAAATCGCGGCTCCAAATTGCAACGGTGATGATCCAAGAAAATAGGAAACCAATTTGGCCATGGATTATACATGGGTTCACACTTTAAAAAAATAGAAAAAGACACTATTATCCCACTTTAACAAAAAACATCAATCCATGTCATCTCAAGAACTCAAATTTGGACCATCCAAATAAAAAAACAAACGCACAAGAATAGTCCTCACGTCTTCACCTAAGATTAGGTCCTCACCTGATCCGGATTCTATATATATATATATATATATATATATATATATATATATATATATATATATATATATATATATATATATATATAGTAGCCTGACCATCTGCATGCCTAGCGGATGGGCATTGTAAGCTTGTCAAAGTATCTTCTCAAAACACCCTTGATATATATATATATATATATATATATATATATATATATATATATATATATATAGTAGCCTGACCATCTGCATGCCTAGCGGATGGGCATTGTAAGCTTGTCAAAGTATATATATATATATATATATATATATATATATATATATATATATATATATATATATATATATATATATATATATATATATATATATATATATATCAAGGGTGTTTTGAGAAGATACTTTTCTTTTTTCAAAATTATCTTTCCCATGGTGACTCAACTGAACACATGAACCACAGAGGCTAGACTGAAGTTGCTCCCACAATGCCGCTGGTGAGACTTGATCCGTGGTCATTCTTCCAAAGTTTCACCTCTATGACTAGTTAAGCTACCCATGCGGGCCCGTTAACTTATTCATTGATTTCAATAAGAAAGGTCTCCGGTTCAAACCTCATCCCAATCAAAGTTGGCATAATTAGTATTCTATTTTACTTTTATTAAATTAAAATTATAATTTAGTAGCTACAACAAAAAGTAATACATATGCATTTCTTTAATTTAGAATTAGGGTGTCTACAAAGTCTTTATTTAAAAAAAATTATTCATTATCAATAAATTATATAAGAGAAATAATTTCATTAGTTATATTGTCTTTATTTTTCTCCAATATAAAAATTCTTTACATTCAAATTCATGTTGGTGATAATGAACCAAAAATCGATTTAATATGTAAAATAATATTTATATATACACACACGAGGTATATAAAATATTATTCGATATATATATCCGAAATATATATATATATACACACACAAATATATATATATATATAGATCAGACCAGCAAGGTTATATGCATGAATATCTACAGAAAAGATATATACATATCAACCAAATGGAATTTATAATCCACAGATTTATAATTCCAATCAAACTAAATCAGAAAAGGAGGATTTTTGCTTAGAAGCATAATCCAAAACCGACAGAAGGAAAGATGGCTCGTGTTTGGGTAAGGGTTTTTAGCGTGAGTCAAGAGACCACTCTTTCCTTAAAACCTTATTTGCCACCTCCCACAAGTGCTAGGAGCGTCGTGGCCTAGGTTTCCCAGGATAAAACGCGCTACGGTTCGACGTTTGAGCACCAAAACGAACGAACCCGGCGAACTAGAGTAACAGCATTGAACACAGTTAGGCTTAAGAAGGGAGTAGAAGCAGAAGGTTTTGAAGCTTGAAAACAAAATTCGTGTAGAGCTCTTGTGCTTGTTCTTGGTGTGTATAAAGCTTCTACCTTCTACCCCTTCTTATATAGGAGTGGTGTACTAAATAGCATTTATCGTGGCGTTAATTACACGTTGTGTAACATCTGAAACAGCAACCCCCATTAACAGAATTAAATTCAAAATTCAAAACTGGAGTTAATGGACTGTTGGCCTTCAGCCTCACCAAGTTTCGGCCCCAGGCCGAAACCATGGTTCAGTTCGGCCTGGACCGAGCTTGTCTCGGTCTTGGCCGAACCCAAGTGGCTATTGCGTTGGAAAATATGATACCGAAAGTTAGCATAACTTAGCCCGCAAGGCCAGCCAATGTCCCTAAACCCTAAACATGTGTTACACGCTAACACATCTCGTAGGTGCTAACAGATTAGCCCTCACGAATCCATTCGGTTTTTGACCGAAAGGCCACATACCCGAATCAATGCTTCCGAAATTGAAGCACGAATCAGTGCTTAGTAGTGAAGCATGAAACATGCTACCAAACTAACGCACCGATTCCAAAGCAATCTCTATTGCTTTAAATTATAAACTCACAGCAACATTCGGTTGCTTAATTTATAATTCCAGTGCTACTTAGCACTAGGATTATTAGTTAATTACACAATTAACCAAACCTCCTTTCGTGCTAATCACATAGCACTTTTACAACGCTAAATTTAATTAGCCACATACGAAAGGTTTAAGCTAAGTAAATTAGCATTAAAACCAATCATAATCTAGCACCTTTATTGCTATTACCGAAGCACAAATGCTTAAGTTTTCAACACCTAAAGGTGCAGCCACCAAGTGGCCGAAAGTGCCTAATTAAGCACTCTACCTAGTGCTTAATAGCACTGTTACAGTGTTTTAATTTGCACTTCAAAGTGCCAAATTACACTTTCCATTAGTGCTACAAAAGCACTATTCACCAAAACACAATTTGTCTCAAATTAAATATACTAGTATAATTTGGAATTTTTGATCAAGTTAATTATCACACAATTAACGAGAACAAAAATCAACCAAATTTTCCGACTAGTTGAATCAAGCTTATATAATCGTTCTCAGAATATTAATTAAAATATTCAACAATTGAGCTGTGACGTTCACGATTATATAGCTATCTCAATTTTTGACAAATTGATCCTTGAAATCCTTATCGTTCTACATGAACCAGAACCGAAGTTCTCTACGGGATTTCAACATGTAACACGCTTGTTACATTTCTTTCCGGCCGTTAAGCCATTTTAGCATTTTCCACATAATGCTATGTGATGCACTACGCACCCATATTGAATCATTTCATACATTTGACATTATTCTAGCAAATAATTCGTATGCACCAAGATTCAACTCAATGGAACAATTATATTTTTATTCAAATAAAAATATTACAAGGATACTACAATTTTTATTTCACAAATAAATAAATAGGAAAATACATTGGAAACGAATTCCTTATTCCTATTTCGTAGAAATCCTTCAAACCCGTGTGCCTTGTTCCATTCTCAACCGTCCACTCCACAAAGGGTGGTCCATAGCGCACATCGGGGGTACCTCGGTTGTGAGCTCACTCGTCCAACCATCCACATGTTTTAAACATAGAGAAGTTGTCCTCAACCTTCTCACCAGGATGGCGGTTCGCTTCATAGTGGCATTTTTCCTTCTTCTAGTAATCTTCTTGAAAGCTAAGCTTTCGCTTGAGTTTTCTTCGATTACGGTTGAAGTCATTTGTAACACTACCATAGTCCTCAGACCATGTAGTCATTACACCATCATAGGATCCTTCGTGGCTTTTAGCCGATCCACTAGGCAACACAATAGGTACCAATTGTGTGCCACGAGCCACAGGTCTACCGGTTCGTGAACCAACGTTCTCCGGAGCACCATCGTGTGTTTTTGCAACTCCCATGGAAATATCATTTCCAACGTTGCTGCCACCAACTGGCATCACGGAATGTGCAACATCGTTGCCGTTCCGACCACTTGAATGTGCACCACGAGTAACATTCACGGATCCAATACTCTTGGAATCCATCGACTTGTTCATTATCAAAAAAATAAGGTTTTAAGATTGTTGGTGATAATGAACCAAAATCGATTTAATATTGTAAAATAATATTTATATATACACACACGAAGTATATAAAATATTATTCGATATATATATCCGAAATATATATATATATATATATATACACACAAATATATATATATATATATATATATATATATATATATATATATATATATATATATATATATATATATATATATATATATATATATATATATAGATCAGACCAGCAAGGTTATATGCATGAATATCTACAGAAAAGATATATACATATCAACCAAATGGAATTTATAATCCACAGATTTATAATTCCAATCAAACTAAATCAGAAAAGGAGAATTTTTGCTTAGAAGCATAATCCAAAACCGACAGAAGGAAAGATGGCTCGTGTTTGGGTAAGGGTTTTTAGCGTGAGTCAAGAGACCACTCTTTCCTTAAAACCTTATTTGCCACCTCCCACAAGTGCTAGGAGCGTCGTGGCCTAGGTTTCCCAGGATAAAACGCGCTACGGTTCGACGTTTGAGCACCCAAACGAACGAACCCGGCGAACTAGAGTAACAGCCTTGAACACAGTTAGGCTTAAGAAGGGAGTAGAAGCAGAAGGTTTTGAAGCTTGAAAACAAAATTCGTGTAGAGCTCTTGTGCTTGTTCTTGGTGTGTATAAAGCTTCTACCTTCTACCCCTTCTTATATAGGAGTGGTGTACTAAATAGCATTTATCATGGCGTTAATTACACGAGCTCGGGCTTAAATCAAGCCTTTCCGAAGTCATCTCTAGTTGGAATTTGATTTGCGTCTGCGGTCTCGTACAAGATGGAGAGAGGGAGTGTGGCAACGTCGAGTGTTTACCGAGAAACGGAAGAGAGATGGAATCAGAATTGAAATTACAGAATTAACCCTATATTTAACACTAACTTAACGGATTAACAAACGGAGGACGATAGTGAGTTAAAAAACAAAAGTCTAGGACTATATTAGGTCATCAAAGTCATTTAGGACGAAATTAAGAAAAACCACTATAGTCTAGGACTATTTTGGGTATTAACTCATAATATAACTAATGAAGTTATATCTCTTTTAAATTTTTTATAATGAATAATTTTTTTTTTAAATAAAGGCATTATAGACATCTAAGTCTAAATTAATTAAATGCATAGGTATTTTTGTTGTTGTAGCTACTAATTTATTTAATTTAATAAGAGTAATAAAGTGACGTACATACTTTTCATCAACAATAATGAAATCATTGATTTTTTTTTTAATTTACATTTGTTGTTGAGATAAATTATTTTTAGAGTTTGTCAATGACAATTGTTACAATTCTTGTCGATAGAGGATGATA